>NC_092872.1:292094705-292394705 GCF_028372415.1 Notamacropus eugenii | reverse complement strand
TTGAAAGGAGAACATAGGGGAAAAGGGTCAAGAACTTGGGCTGCTACTGACTAGAGGAATATTGCAGCTGAGAACTAAGCAGCTGGAAGGCACCATGGGCATAAGGAATGTTTGTAGGAAGGAAAGGTGTTTAAGGGGCAGGAGGGTATAGAAAGAGGAATGAAGAGGTCCTGAAGTCATACTTCACAGTTTTGCCTAATGATAGTCCTGATGACAGCCTCTAATAATTTTTGCATTACCTGTCTTAAATGGTTGTAAGGAAACTACCATCTAAACCTTATAGTGTTATAATACAATTGTGAGGAGTTATTATTTCATTATGGGGATAGATCTACAAATCAGATCTCACTTGGAAGGAACCCTGAAGGTTATCCAATTCCATGCCCTCATTTTACAAATCAGGAAACTGAAACAGAGGAAGATTGAGTTACTTTCCCAAGATCACTTAGCTAAGTAGTGGAAGAGCTGTATAGAAAAGCAGATCAACAAAAAAACCTAGAGCAGCTAAAACAGAGATCATGGCCTCTCGTGGTATTTTTTTTGATTGATGAAAGAATGATCATAGTTTGCAATATTACTTGGAGATTAAACTTTTAATTTTTTTTCAATTATCAGGCATTCTTTTCCATTCCTTGCCACTTCCTCTCATCCCCACTAAAAAATAAGAACAAAACCTTTGTAACAGATATTCATAGTCAAGCCAAACAAATTTCCATAAGGACCCTCTGTGTTTTACTGTGACTCAATGTCTCTTACTCTACATTCTGAGTATATCACCTTTCTGTCAGGGGATGGGTAGCATTTTTCATCATTGGTCCTCCGGAATTATGATTGGTCATTGCACTGAATAGGATTTTCAAGTCCTCCAAAGTAGTTTTTCCCCCCAGTATTGTTACAGTTTAAATTATTCACCTGGTTCTGCTCACTCCACTGTGCATAAGTTCAATTTGTCCCAAGTTTCTCTGAAATTATTTCTTTCATTATTTCTTATAATACAGTAGTAGTACTCCATTATATTCATATGCCATAATTAGTTCAGCCACTCAAATGATGGGCACCCCTTCACATTCCATTTCTTTGCCAATATAAAAAGTGCTACTTTAAATATTTTTATACATGTAGGACCTTTTCCTTTTACTTTGATTTGTTTGTAAGACTAGTAATGGTATAGTGAGGTTAAAGGGAATGTACAGTTTAATAACTCTTTGGGTATTGTCCCCAATTGCTTTGCAAAATGGCTGTATCATTTGCTCTATCAATAGCATGTCAGTGACCCTGTTTTCCAACAGTCAAAATATTTGACATTTTGGAAGTTGGACCTTGGCTAGAGGCTTTGATTATAGATTCCATATTCTAATGTTGCCATTTTTGTTTGATGGTTTGTCGTAGTATTCTAGTGAGGAAAACTCCTTCTACCAGTGCAGATTGGCAAGTGTTCAGCAGCTGAATGTGAGAGTTGTTTGTGGTCACTGAGAGGTTATGTGACTTTCCCACAGTCACACAGCCAACTGTGATAGGCAGAATGAGGTCTTCCAACTCTGTTTGCTTTGCCATACTTTTTGCAGTCCAACTTTTATATTTTAGTTCCCTTATCATACAGGCACTTTACCTTATGGAAATTAATATGGATTATTTTCCACTAATGATTCCTGTTTAAACTTTAATAGAAATCTATAGTGTGATATAAAATATGTGCATATTTTATTTTAGGTAGACCCACAACTTGTAGATGGACACCTTTCTTACTTTCTTGGTGCTATTGGTACAACAGGATTAACTTCTTTACTTGCAATTAAAGAAAAAGGTCATGTAACTATTGTTCCAACCAAACAATGGTTGTCAGTGGAGCTGCAGGTGCTTGTGGATCAGTGGCTGGCCAGGTAAATTTTTCTTGTAATTACTTGATTTTTTAAAAAAACAATCTACAACTGAAGTCTCAGTATAAAACTAGACAGGCAGAAGTATAAGGCTGAGAAGCACATGTAATGATTTGCTTAAATATTTCTTATAGAAGCATTATGTATAAGTAGTCAAATGTATTACTGGTATTATTAAAAATAAACATACTGTGGTTTGAGGATTTATTTGGGGTCTAGTTCTCCATTTATTAGAAACTTAGAAAAAACAGAATTAGATGTAAATGACTGAATGCTATGATGGAAATAATCAGAAAAAAACGCCTCTCTGAAATTTCATATTCTAATGACTAAATCTGTTAAATAATTTATCTGATTTTTAAAATTCCAAATAAGAGATAAATCATTGGAAACAAAAATATAGAGCTTAATGTAGAGATGTTTGGTTTCATATTACTCTAAATAATGTCATCTCACAATAACATCTTGATACATTATAACCAAACAACACTACAACACTGTGAAACTGTGACACCATAATTTGGTACAAATCAAATAGCTGGTAACAATCTGAGCTCATGTTTAGTCCCCATTGGCCTTAACTTTTGAACATCAGTTGGGTTTAATCTGTGTTCTGAAGCATTATTTCTGTGGAACTACATACTCTCTGGTTGTTTTAACCTCATATGTTTTTTCAGAACCAATGAATAGCCCTTAAAGCATGCTTTTACAGATGGGTATTTTACACAGATGAATGTAATAAACATATCTTCATAATGAGAACTTACAGAAGTCCAATTTTTCTGAACATTTTTTGGCATCTCTCAAGCGCAGAAATTTAGGTTCACATGCAGCTTTGTGATGTGTTAATGATCTGATAATTCTTTTAATAAAATCATATCTAAGATGTCTACTTATAAACTCAAAGTCACTCTGTGTTCTACTTCTGTCTTTATGATTTGTTTTAAACATCACATTGTATGCTGGCTTTGCTCTTTAAGCCTTTCAGTAGCCTTTGGCAAAAAGTTTAAAAATTCTGACCTGACCTGAACTGTAGCAAATGCCAGCAGGTATTTGTAGTGGTTTACATCTTTTCCAACTATCTAGGTACTGTTATAAAAATATAAAACCATTTAATTTTCAGACTTTTATTCTTAATAGATTGGCCATTTGGAAGGCTGTTCCAGAGTGGTGGGAATTTGTGGAACAGATGAGAAGTGTGCCATCTTGGTCTCAGAACTGGGCTTTGATGCTGCAATTAATTATAAGAAGGGGAATGTGGCAGAACAACTCCATGAGCTTTGTCCATCTGGAGTGGATGTGTACTTTGACAATATTGGTAGTGACATCAGTGATAGTTATATGCCAGGTGACTGATGACTTCCTGATATAAATTTGAATAATGATTGATTTTTATTTCTGTTATTTTGTGTGTGTGTGTATATATATATATACACATATGTATACATACATACACACATACATACCACACATACACACACCTGCTTTGCACTAGCCAAAAAAAAAATTCTGCCAATTTGTTTGTTTGCTCTGATAGAACAATCTGATAGTTTCTTATACTATTCTGCAGTGTAATCATGCTTACTATCTAATTTGTGTAGCATCTACTAAATATCAGGCACTGAGGATACAAAGACAAAGGCAAAGCAGATGTTTCCCTCATATTAGAGGAGACATTGTATACGTTCATAAATACAGAAAAAATAAATACATGGTAGTTTTGGGAGAAGGAGGGCATTAGTAGCTCCTGGAATCAAGATAGTGAATCTGGTCCTTGAGCTGAGTCTTGAAGGAACATGGGAATTTCAAGAGTTAATGGTGAGAAGAAAATGCATTTTAGCTATATGGGGGCAGCAAATGCAAAGGCAGCTAAGTGCTGCAGTGGTTACAGCACCAGGCCTGGAGCCAGGAAGACTCTTCATCTTCCTGAATTCAAATTAGGTCTCTGATACTTAGTAGTTATGTGACACTGAGCAAGTCATTTACTCTGTTTATTTCATCTGTAAAATGTAAAATTTTAAAAGTTCCTCATCTGTAAAGTGACCTGGAGAAGGAAATGGCAAACCATTTTAACCAAAAAACAAACCCCAAATGGAATCACAATGAGTTGGACAAGACTGAAAATGACTGAACAACAACGGTGCAAAGGCAGGGAGATGGGAGATGGAGCATTGTGAGTGAGAACCACAGGTAGGCCAGTATGGATGAACCTTTGAGTATGTAGAGGAGAGTTACATGTAAGAAGACTGGAAAGGCAGGAAGGGTCCCATCTGTGAAGGTCAGTAAGTGAAAAAAGAGGAGTTTTTATTTGATCTTAGAGGTAACAGGGAGCCCCTGAAGTTTATTACGTTTAGGAGTGATGTTGTCAGACAGGCGCTTTAGGAAAATCACTTTGGCAGCTTTGTGGAGGTTGGAGAGGAGAGGAGAGACACTTGAGGAAGGGAAGCTGCTACAACAGTCCAGGCAAGAGGTGTTGATGGCCTGAACTAGCATGGTGACAATGTGAATGAAAGAAATTTCAAAGAAGGAGAAATGACAAGATCTGCAACTGACTAGATATATAGGATGGGTAAGAGGGAGGAAAGTATAATGAGAGCAAGGCTAATGGCCTGGGATAGTACTGGAGATTGGAGGAATTTGGAGGTCATGATGAACATGAAGAATAGGTTTGAAAACAGTAAGGCATTATCAGACTCTAAAAAAAAACTGACCAAACAGCCACAGAGGATATACACCACCTGTTAAACTCTGACAATACCAAAGAGCTCACAGAAGCTGTACACCAACTGTTAAATCTGAGCCACAGAGGTTATAGCAGAAGCTTTATACCAACAATCAACTCTGAAAAACAAGATAAAATCAAAGAGCTCACAGAGTTTACAGACAAAAAGCCTTTTTTATTTCACTGGAGAGGGAGAAACTAGACAGGTATGCTAGGTCTCCTCTAAGACCAAGGCAGCAAGGCTAAGCCTTCTTACATATAGTTGTGGCTAGACAAAGAGGAAAGCAGGGAGGTATGAACACACTAGTGAGGTGCAACAGTGACAGTGAGGTGAGTTTACATAGTGACATAAAGTGTATTCGTGGCCGGGTGTCATGACCAGAACGTGGTTCCTTTGGGTGCTGTTTGAGCTCAGGGACCACCTGGAACTGGTTTAAGCCAGTTCTGTGATTTAGCTGCAGCAGAGTTCATCCAGAGGGTGAATGCAAAGCTCAGGACACTTCTTGTTTGCTGGGCCTTAACTCAGGGAAACAAGGTGTCTCCTAAAAGAAGGCAGAAAAAAGAGAAGTAGTCTTAGAGGTGGGGTCCTGATAACATAAAGACATACAACTATAAGAGATTAGAATAAAATAGAGAAATGTCATGGGAGTGGAGGGTGATGGCAAGATCAAGGGTATGACACTCAATAATAGACACCTGAATCTGAATGGGAAATATGGATAGTGACTCTTAAATGAGGATAGTTTGCTGAGTGATGGTAGAGGGAGAGTCTGCAAGCATCAATGGGGACCATGAAGTGTTCCATCTCTCCTCCTGGGACTAGTGAATTGGGGAGTGTGAGATAAGTGACAACCCATCTTAGAAAGAATGAAAATGATGAAGTATCACTGAATGTCAGGTCTCAATGAGTGCCAGAAGATGAAAGTAGCATGAGAGAAAAAGACCTAAGAATCAGAGAAAATTCTTAATTATGTAGAACAGGAATTTCAGAGAACAGAATAGGAGGGATTAAGGGACATGGAGCCAGATGTTTTGTAAATTATTTTTAACATTTAGCTTTTTGCTAATCACCAAGAATTTATTAAGTACCTTCTGTGTTCCAGGCATCATGCAGAGCTGGGGATACAGTGACACAACTGAAATTGCCCTCAAGGAAGATGTTCTATCAAATGAGATAATCTAAACCTTTTCACATTAATTCTTCCAAGTTAATGAATTAAAGTTGTTTCATCATAAGGAGTAAGCTTTTATAGTCTTTCATGTTTGTCATAAAGAATATGAAGAATATATTAGGAAAAAAACAGAATTACATTTAATCATGCCATACATGAAGAAAAGCATACATGGGGTAGGTGCAACCAAATGATGGCAGATGTTGGGATGTGCTCAAGGTTTCTCAGAAAGAAACAGAATTGTCATAGCTAGGCTTTGATTCTTCCTGTGTCACCATCATTCAGTTTCTACTTACTGCTCCCAACATTTCCAGTAGGGAAGCTAGCAAAGTAAACTGAAATGGCTCCAAGTGGATAAACATTTTATATTTTAAAGAGTCTTAGTGTTTCATCATCTGTTGTTATATGTCACTTTACTAGATTAGCATAATTTCAAGTAAGTGAATATTTGAAGATGAGATTATGTTTCCTTAGAGTTACAGAATTTAATATTACATTTTCTTTCTGGTTAGCAAGTTTCACCTCCCCTCTATATATTCTTTGCTTACCACTTTACATTCACAAATACATGTCATGGATAGTCTCTGCCCCCCTCAAAAAAATAATCCCTAAGTTAATGGAATAGTCAGGATTTTTGTCTTTTGACTTCCCGGGATGCTTTCATTGACACGTATTCTATGAAAACATTCATACTTTTCATAAAGCAGCTCTATACATGGTAATTATAGAGAAAAATCTATTTCTTAGGGGATAGTAATCAATTTTCTCTGAATAGATGAATCAGAACAGTCATGTTATCCTGTGTGGCCAGATTTCTCAGTACAACAAGGATGTCCCTTATCCTCCTCCATTGCTGCCTGAGGTGGAGTCAATTCTGAAAACAAGAAACATCACAAGGTATTCTTTCTTTATTTAGTACCATATTAAAAACATATATGTATATACTATATGTATGTTTATAAGCACACATAGATAAGCTTTTTTTGCCCAGAGCTGTTCCCCCATCCCATTCCAATAAACATTTATTAAGTGCCTACTGTGTGCCATGCATTGTGCTAAGTGCTGAGGATAAAAATTAATAAAAAGAAAGACAGTTCTTGCTTTCAAGGAGCTTACACTCTAACGGTCAAGACAACATAGAAAAGGATACAGGAAAGGTAGGGAACACCAGGGAGCATCTTGTTCCCTGGAGTTGAGACCAGGCAGAGAAGATGCAAAGTGGAGAGAGGAGCTGAAAGACTAGTTTCTACCCTCTGTAAAGACAGGCATTAGGAAGCATTCGATACTTCACCTGCCAGCTTTCCAATCAGAGGGGAGAGGAGGCTGAGGAAGGTCATGTCAGTCAGGGCTTGATTTAGCATCATGGTGATGAGATTAGATGTAATGAGTTCATCCTGAAAGGGGTATCTTGTTCCTTGGAGTTGAAACTCAGCAGAGTAGTGGTATGCATTTTTTTTTTTTACTAATTTACTTGTTTTCAGTTTTCAACAATCACTTACATATGTTTTAAATTTTCTCCCCCTCCTTCCCCATGATGGCATACAATCTTATATGGGTTCTACACATCCATTCTTATTAAATTCATTTTCATGTTAGTCATGTTGCATAGAAGAATTAAAATGAATAAGAGAAAACATAAGAAAAACAAAAAAAAACATAAAAAAAGAGAAAATAGTCTGCTTCATTCTGCATTCTGATTCTATAGTTCTTTCTCTGGATGTGGAAGGCATTTTGCATCAAGAGTCCTTCAGAAATATTTTAGGTTCTTACATTGCTGTGAAGGGCGAAGTCACTCAGAAACAGTCATTGCACACTGCAGCTATTATTGTGTATAGTGTTCTCCTGGTTCTGCTCATTTCACTCATCATCAGTTCGTATCAGTCTTTCCAGGTTTTTCCGAAGTCCACCTGTTCATCATGTCTTATAGCACAATAGTATTCCATTATATTCATATACTATAGCTTGTTCAGCCGTTCCCCAATTGATGGGCCTTCTCTTGATTTCCAGTTCTTGGCCACTACAAAAAAAGCTGCTATAAATATTTTTGTACATGTGGGACCTTTTCCCATTTTTATGATCTCTTTGGGATATAGCCCTACACGTGATATTGCTGGATCAAAGAATATGCACATTTTTATAGCCCTTTGGGCATAGTTCCGAATTTTTCTCCAGATTTTTTGGATTAGCTCACAGCTCCACCAACAATGAATTCATGTCCCAACTCTCCCATATCTTCTCCAACATTTATCATCTTCCTTTTTTGTCATGTTAGCCAATCTGATAGGTGTGATGTGATACCTCAAAGTTGTTTTGATTTGCATCTCTCTAATGGTGATATACATTTTAAACCACATGAAGTCTAGTAAATAGGTTTTGAGTTAATTTAAGTTAACTCATAATGTTTTCCTCATTGACTCCCTGATACTTTTTATTTTCATAACATTTGTCAAACCACGTCTGGCCAAAGTCAGTATGATTAAACCATGATATTTGTTACATGAAAAGATTTCAGAGACTTGGGAAATTATCTGATCTTCCCTTTCTCTTGTTTTAAATTGCTCCCTTTTATTTTGCTATAGGGAACAATTTGAGCTGTTGAATTATAAGGACAAATCTGATTCTGGAATTCTACAACTGAGTCAGTGGTTTAAAGAAGGAAAATTAAAGGTAGGACTTGATCCTATGTCCTTATAAATCTCTTCCTTTTATCTTGTTCCTTAAATGTAGTGAGCCTGAATTTCTGTGTAGTTTGAAAAATCAGATTGTTATCTGGGTATAGTTAGTTCAGATTACAAAGGCAGAATAAGCGTCCAGTTGCTTGCCACAGTTAAATTAAATAAAAATCACTTTGATATGAAGATTATATTACTTTGTTTATGAGGAGATTTCACAGTACTAAGATAGGATTGGAATAAAAATCTCAAGCTCATGGATTCTCAAAGGGTGGTCCCTGGAGTTCTAAGTGATCACCAAAACTTTTTTAGAGGTTCCTTGAGGAAATTATTATTTTTATAATAATCTAAAAATTATTTAACTATTAAAATGCTCCTCTGTTTCCCAACTATATATCCATTTGAGGCTGGATTTTCTTCATATACTTTAGCCAAGGCAATGTATCACAACAGATTGAATGTCTAAGGACATAAGAGAATCAAGCTGTTTTCTGTTAAGTCAGCTATTAAAAAGATTTGTAAAAATATGTAAATCAATGACGTGTTATTCTGAGATTTTTCCTTTATGGAAAGTTATTTTTCATCAAAAAGGTCATATAAATATGTAACAGATTTATTGTTGTTATTTTTGAATGAATAAATATTTTAAATATCGATTTTATTTCTAACTGGAAAACAATGTTAACTACATCCTATGTCATCAAATAGTATTTGGAGTCCTTTGCAACTTTTAAGAGTGTAAAGGGTCTCTGAGATAAAAAAGTATGAAAACCAGTATTTTAGACCAGTGGTATCAAATTCAAATAGAAGCTGATCCCTGCAGTCTACATCTTCACTTAGAAAGCCAGAAATTAACGTATCCATGTTGTGTTGTATTGTATTTCTACTTATTTTGCTAAATATTTCCCAGTTACTTTTTAATGTGGTTCAGAGGAAGTGTTGGAATTGTTGTGGGCCACATGTTTGACAACTCTGATCTAGACTATTACTATTTAATTATAGACTATCTTAATGATAAGAAGCCATTGTACTCTCCTTCCATGTTGTCTACTGAGCTTCTTGAGAGCAGGAACTGTCTTTTACTTTTCTTTATCCCCAGCATTTAGCACAATACTTGTTACATAGTAGGCACTTAGTAAAGGCTAATTTACTTGACTTATCCCTCATTATTTCTTTTCACTCAATCTCTGAATAAGAGGCAGATCCTTGTTTAGATCTATCTCTCTGTTTGTGTACTTCCTTTCATCCTCTCTCATGTTCTCTGGAATGCTGCCTCTTCAGGAGACCAATACCTTTTGGATTGGTTGAAGATTGTTGACTTGGATGATTAACTTAATCAATCAACAAGCATTTATTAACTAGTTACCATGTGTTAGACACTGGGGATACAGAGAGAAAAATGAAACAGTTCTTTCTGTACTGACAGCCTTGATATTCAGTATGGATTGGTGACTGTGCTGAAAGTATTCTCCTCTGTGCTATAGCCCTGATGTTTCTGTCACTCAATCTGATACTTGATCCTTCTGAAGTAGCAAGGTAAAGCCTGGGATATGTCTTTATTCCCCTCCATATTTTGTCACGTCCCTTCAGGTGGCAGTGGAAATGGCGAGGAAGAAGTGAGTGCCAAAAATATTTCAAAGAAAACTTTTTCATGGCAGGATTTCTTTTTTAAAAAAATTCTTTTGTTTTAATATCAAATAATTTCTGAATATACTCTCAACCACTCTCCTACCCAATGAGCCATGCCTTCTTACAAAGCATAAGGGAGATGGGGGTGGGGGAAGAAAAGCAGTTCACCACTCAAGACCCAGTCAATCTTGTGGTACATACGCTATTCTACACCCATAGTCTCTATCTGTATAATTATAGAGTGCAGGAGCACCAAAGAAAGTATCTTAACTAGAAAAGATCTCTTAATGATCATCTAATCCAACAGTTTACTTTCAATAAAATATAGGAGGGAAAGGAGGCCAGAAGTTAGAAGGAACTTGTTAAGAATAAATCAGTTAATTTTTTAGCTATTTGGGGGAAAGTAGCTATTCAAAATGTGCATATACCCCTACTTTTAAAAAATCATTACTTAATGTAAAAATTCTAAATTATACAATAGAAGCATATATATGATTATTCTTACTAAAAGTTATCCTTTACAAAACTTATAGAGCAGCTGTGTAACACAACAGATAGAATACTGCACCTGGAATCAGGGAGATTCATTTTCATGAATTCAAATTTGGCCTCTGCGACTTACTCTGTGTGTGATCCTGAACAAGTCACTTAGCACTGTTTGCCTCAGTTTCCTTGTCTGTAAAATGAACTGGGGAAGGAAATGGCAAATCATTTCAGTATCTTGTCAAGGAAACCCCATATGGGGTCACAAAGAGTTGGACACTACTGAGAATGACTGAATAACAATGAAGATTATATTTTGTTTTGACTGCTTTGATTTGGTAGAATTTTTTTTAAAAATACATTTGTTTATTTCACAGAGAAGCTTGGGGGCAGAGTATGAGAGGGGGAAAGAAACAAAGTCATAATATTATTTAATGGAGAAATATGGGTTTCATTCATAAAAATATAATTTCCATGCTTTTATAGCTCATGTGTTGCATATTTGAAGTATACCTTTAAAGGGGAAAGTGCTAAATAGTTGCTCTTGCAAAGGAAGAAAGAATATTAATTCCAGTTATTTTGATTTGTAGATCAGAGAGACAGTGATCAATGGCTTGGAAAACATGGGAGGTAAGATGATAAGAAACTCTTTAATAATTCAAGTATAAGTTCTTGCTCTGAAACAGTAGTTTTACAGGCATTCCTTTCTTTCTTTGTGCTATGTGCCATATTTTTGGTTTCTGGGAAATGTTACAGTAATTTAAATGAAATATGAACTTATCTAACCTCTACCAAAGATTCAACTTAAGGGTATTTAAGAGGAACATCTCTCTTTAATGTGTATCATTTTATGAGGTTCTTTCTTGAGTTCCTCATATAGTTTGTGCACAGCTGATACATTTTATAGAATGAATGAGGACTACTTTTCACAGATTGGGGAAATTTTTAAATATTTAGTTCTCATAAAAAGACTTTTTTTGTCCCTGCATGCATAGTTTTCAAAATATTCTTGTGTGCTTGTTTAGTAAATATGTCGATATGTACCTAGCCAACAGAACTTTATTTTAGAGTTGTGTTACTTTAAAAATTTTTATTTTCTGAAATCTTTTGTTTTCCAAAATCTTTTATTTTCCATTAGAACAAATGAATTATTTTTTCATTAAGAGAAATCCATATGGTCAGTATTGTAGAAACAACTACTCTTCAGAATACCACATTTACATAAAAGTCTTAAGTGTTTTAAGTTGAGATGTTAGTTTCATTTACTCATCTTGTATAATCATTGTTATTTATATTCTTTGTAAGGAATTATTTCAAAATTTTTTTTACTTATTTTCTCTCCTGAGCTTACAGTGAATGAATATAGTCAGTAACAGATGGACATTTTCAGTTCAGGTAGTAATGTTTAAATCAATTTTTACCTTGATCTGAACTAATTTGTGTGCTTCAGAATTGATATAATCATTTAGGATATCATTCAGAATTATAAAACTTCCTTTTGATATATGGATATATAAAGTTATTTGGAACTATTGCAACAATTATTTGTATAAGTGATGATATTACATAACTCAAACTAATGCTTGAAGATAATTTATTTTTTGTTTTTCAGTTGCCTTCCAATCCATGATGACAGGAGGCAATATTGGGAAGCAAATTGTTCACGTTTCTGAACAGAAATCTGTCCTTTCATTGGATTACACTTGAAGAAGAACATCAAGCACATTTCAACTTTAACAAGAGAAATTACAAAGTCTCTTAATAGATTTTTAAGATTAATTAAAATTTTGTCTTATTTTATGTCATATTCTACAGCCATGGTGATAACTTCTTAGAAGCTTTAATGATATTTATTTCTTACAACTTAATATACCCCATCTATAAAACTAATTATAGTGTAAGGAAAAGTCAGCATGATCTATATTTCATTTTCCTTCGGGAGCTAGCATTATGTATGATGATTGTATGGGATATTTTGAATCCACAGAAGATTTTATTACTACTTTTTAATATTTCAAATAAAATAATAATTGAGAAGTTACTTTGTACTAGAACTTTTTGGACTTCCTCAGGTAATTTTTGATTCAACACTATTATTGACTTTCTGGTGGGAACAGAGTTCTTGCTATTTTATAACATTATCATTAAGGCTTCCTGAAAAAAATCCACCTTGACTACATTCAGATTGTTCAGTTGTGTTTGTGTTAAAGAAGATACACAAACTCAAGTCTTTGAGTACTTTAAGAACTGTGTCAAGTCTGATCAGAGCCTAAATAGAGACACTTTCCTTTTGAGCCTGATTATGTTTTGTAGCAGTGTCATCTCACTAAGTGTACTTTCCCTGGGCCGTTAAGAAATTAGAGGAGCCACGTTGTGCTTATATTGTCATCAAACTCCACTTAATTGCTGGCTTATGGTGATTATCAATAGTAATAGTTCCTCTTTTCCTCCCAGTTTGAATTAGTTTTTTTTTCTTTTGCTCATTAGAAGTGCCACTCCCTGACTGCTTCTTAAAGAGGTCTATTCACTTAATGGGTGTTACCTCCCTCTAAGTGAGTACTTGAAAAGGACCAGCCTAAAAAGGCCAAAATCTCCCATTGAATCCTGGGCCATCTCCAGTCATCCTGATGAGTACCTGGTCACTGGACTCAGATGGCTCTGGAGAAGTGAGGCTGGTGACCTTGCACAGACCTCCCTCACTCAAAACAAAGTCAAGTGCGAGTCACATCATCATTTCTCTGATGGCATGGTCCTCTTTGGCAACAAAGGATGAACACAAAAATAACAATGTATTGTCATTGGCAATACAGAGAGCCTTTTAATTTGTAGAAAATATTAAACTGCATTGAAACATAAGATAAAATGAATGGGAAAGTGATGTTTATATTAATTTTAGACTCAGACTTATGAATCTATATCCTTACCAATCATTTTGAGCTGAGGGATTTTCAAAGGGTTTAAAATTAGAAAAAATACAGGAATTATGGATATTTATTCTTTGGTAACTTTTGGGAACAAGATATAGAATTGCATCTGTGGACAACAGAGCTTATATTTTTAACGTATATTAAACGCAAGCTAAGATATTGTAGTTTGGGTATAGATCACCCAAGAACTATCTTGTGCCTTCCTTAAAAACAAATGAAATGACAGGTATCAATAATAAAAGGAAAACAGAAATATTAGTTTTCTTTCACATTTCCACCATAATTTGAAAAAAACTGAAAGGGCTTTTGGAAGGGAACAGTATCTTCATAGCTATGTCTCTAAAATGTAGCAAAGTAGTATGCACAAATGTTTCTGTAACACACTGTAGGAATAAAATTTTCAAAGGAAAAACAAAGACTCCCGATGTAGATGAGGCAGGCTCATTTAATTTTTTCAATCCTTTCAAGAAACTGGTGTATTGCTCCTTAGGCACCCACACACGTACAGAAGCAAGAGCAAGCCAACGTATCCCTTTCCTGAAAGGTGAAGTCCTTCCATCAGTTCCTCATTGACGGAGTCCTCTGAGGTGCACACCTTCCCAGTACAACTACTTCATGTTACCCCCCTTCATATGTTGCTCCTCTCTCCACTTACATTGCATATGCATGTAAATAAGCTTTAGCTCCTCCCAGGGAGAAGTTAATATTCATGAAGTAATTAAGCATGCTTGCTTGAAGCCTAGCTGACCTACTTACCCAGTCCCAACCTCAGACTTCGTTAGAACTGGTTTCTGGTGCTTGGTTTCCTGTTTTCCCCCTTATTCTGAGAATTGTTTCTGCAAAGAGGTGTAAAAGAATAACTCTCTTTCCTTTGTATGTGTGGAAACATAACTTTTTTAATCTTTTACAACACACAAAAATCTGTGTCTAATCCATTTTAAATTTTTAAAAACTGAAAATAGCTACTTGAAACAATTACAGGTACACAGGTGTGGCATTGTTATCCTAATTCTCTCTAGACTGTTTCCCTAGGCTGGAGCTGCCTCATCCTATTCCTACTGACTCCAGAAGTTTGGGGTAGTCCTTCCAAAGGGATGGCCATGCTGTTACTACTTATCTTTAGGCTTCTAACATTTTCAAGTGAAAAAAAAGCATGAATATTGAAAATGTAACAGTGTACATATAAAACTGAGGCATATTCTCCCACCAATACATATAATGTCCATGGGAGAAAGCGGTCACACAAAGAAACCTACCAGTGAAGCACTGGAAGGAAACTCATGTACCCAGAGCAACTTACAACTCTGAAGAGTTTAAACTCTCTGTACTTCACCTGCTATCCAGGCCTACCCCCTTCTCTTCTAGGTCTTTCTACTCTCCTGCTGGATGCAGCCACTACCCTACAACTCTTAGGCAGCAAAAGCAGCACTAAGTTTTTCTTCTAAACAGGTGCATGACATGCTTTCAGTGAAATGGCAGCCCTAATTCTACAGCCTTCAGCTTTCCATATTTGCTCCCTTATGCTGCTCTCAGGGCTCCATGCTAAAGAACAAGTCAGAGAAACCCAGCCAGCTCTTCATACAGCAGGATTCTGCCTTCTCCAATCAGCTCCCAGCAGCACCTTCAGATGCTGCTTGTCTTCTTTTAGCCAGAAGTTACTGTTTTTATTTTCTCATGCTCCCTCTGCTGCTTTCAAATGCATCAGCAGGCAGTCCCTGCCCTGCTTCTGTTTCTCTTTCTATTATCAGTTTATCTCTTCAGGTGATTGAGAAAGTGACATTTGAATTATTCATCTTGAGCTGAGGGGTGTTCAAACTTTAAAATTAAGAAAAGTTCAGGAATTGTAGATACTCATTGTTGGATTCCTTTTGGCAACAGGACACAGAATTGCAGGTATACTGGTATATTTTGGCTATTTAAGCTTCTTCTTTCTCTTGAAAACTGTCTTAATGATTTTTTTGTTGCTTTGCTTTCTTGATTTGTAAATATTTGGTGTTTAAGAGTCGACTGTATCATTTTGACTACTTTGTATAAATGAGAATCAAAGCAAGTTGTAGAAGTGTATCCTCTTCCCCTCAGCAGAGCTACTGTTAGGATCCTAAAGATAAGCAGTAACAGTATGGCCATGGCCATGCCTTGGGAAGGATCACCCCAACTTGCTGGAGTGGGAGGGAATAGAATGAATGCACCAGTTCCAGTCTAGGGAGAAAGTCTAGAGAGAATTAGGGGACCAGTGTCACACCCGTGTACCTGCAATTATTTTCATTAACTGTTTTCAATTTTTTTAAATTTTAAATGGACTAGATACAGATTTATGTGTGTGTTACATAAGTTCTTGGGTATCCCACCTTACTAGCATTTGTATAGGGCAATAGAGAAGGATGAAGAGGACTTCAAAGGAGAAAAAGTTAGAGTGTTCAGGTAGCAAATCTGGTATTAAGCCTTATAAAAATAAGCAGTGGAAAGAGGGGGCATCTCAGGACATGAGGAAGGGTTAGGGTCCACTTGATTAGAGGGGCCAATTGAGCCACCCCAGACTATTTTATTCCTTTCCCTATTGCACCTGGCCCACCCTAGGCCATTTACCACTCCTTAATCCCATTCAAATCTTTTCACTGTCCCTTTTTTGTATCAGTCACCCCTAATAAGTTGCAGATTCCCTAAGAATCTTGCTCCTATTGGCCTTAAAAGAAATCTTTCTGGAAGATAGCTTGAGTGCATGAATTGTTTCCAGCTGGATGACACCCTGTACCCTGATATTTTTGGGTTCTCAGCAACCTCAGTTGGGCAGGTGAGCAGAGAGGGACAAAGGTCTCCTCTCTTGGCCCTGCAGGTCTCAGCTGCAGCAACATTGGTAGTTATCTCCCTGCCTCCTTTCTTCTGCTTTCACTTAGAGCAGACTTTTTGTTTTTGTTTTTGTTTTGTTTTGTTTTTGGAGAGACCTTGGAGCCCTGAGCTGAGGGTAGGATCAGAGAGAGACAGCACAGTTACTGTATAGTAAAGTTAACTTTGGTGGTTTTTGGGAATTTGGATTCCTTTCAGAATTCTTAACATAAAGTTGAATTTAATGAATGAGAAATTACATAAAGCTAGGACTGTCTGTGGGGCAGCTAGTTGGTGAAGTGGATAGAGCACTGTGCTTGGAATCAGGAAGACTCATCTTCATGAGTTCAAATCACTCACTAGTATTTGAGTGCATGAATACTTTCCAGGTGGATGCCAATCTGTAACTTGGCAAGTCACTTAACTCTGGTTGCTTCAGTTTCCTTATCTGCAAAATGAGCTGGGAAAAAAAAAATGGCAAACTACTCCAGTGTCTTTGCCAAGAAAACCCTAAATGGGGTCATGAAGATTTGGACTCAAGTGAAATTACTCAACAGCATTAACAAAGTACTGTCTTGACTTTCACCACCTGAAATCTAATCTCATTTCCCAATGGTGCTATAATGGGGAGGAGCTGAGATGACATTTATCCCATCTCCTTATGTGTAAATTGTTCCTCCAGTGCCTACAAAAGCAGGCTGAAGCTTGGATTTGGCACTCCTTGAGGAATGGGACTATCTTTTTATAAATTGTATCCCCCAGTACTTAGCATAGTGACTGGCATTATAGGTGCTTAATAAATGTTTATTGGATTGGAAGAACAGAAGAGACTAGAGACCCCAAAGATGCTTATGAAATCTTTCCTCTGTTCTTCTTTCACTGACTTTTGGTGGTTGGTGCTGATGCACTTTGTGATTTGGGGAACCTCGCTGACTCATGTTGGGGTCCCTGGGAACCCAGAAATGTGTGGGTCCAGGGGATGTGTGCCTGGAAAGAATTCATGGACTGAAACTTTCTTCTAGTCAATGGGATCTAGCTAGATTCCTAGTGAATCTGTATGTTGGTGGAGGTGAGATTGATACTCACATACACACACACACACAAATGCAGTGAGCAGATCTGGAAGAATGGGATTGAGGAGTGGTAAATAGCAGAAGGTGGCCCACATGAGACAGCTAAAGATGAGTGGTCTGGGGTGGGTGAAGAACCACAGTGAAAGGTCTATTAAGTAATCTGGGGTGGGTGAAAAGGACAGTGAAACAACAGTTAAGTTGCCTAATTAAGTCCACCTAGTGGACTAGGGTGGGCCAGGTGCCTTGGGTGAGAGGTCAGTGATCTGGGCTGCTGAAATGTATGAGAAAATTCAGAGACTGGGTTGCTTTCAAAGACATGGTCTTCTATTTCAGGGGTCCAAGTCCCATCACCCCATCAGTGGTGTAACACCATCTCTCAGATAGGTAAGGCATTGGTCTCCACCTTTGAGGAGAGTTCCACCAATGGGCTTTGGGGCTTGGGTTGCATAAAAAGTAAAGGCATCAATAAAGCTTATTTTAAAAATGAAGACACCAGAAGCTTGTACATTTAGGTGTATTTTCATTATGTTGTGCATATTTAGTTTTTAGTGCTCTGAAGTTTGGAAATCAATTTGATTTTTGCTAGGAATGAAACACAGAATGTTAGATACATGAAACAGCAAAGAGTTATTTCCATAGAGTTACTATTTGCTGAAGTTACTAAAACAAGTCAGATAAAGAGGCTAGCAGACTGGAATTGGACCCCACCAATCAGGAGACAATTAATGACCTTCAGAAAACCACAAAGTTCTTGATAAAGGGGACCAAGTCTGAAACTAGCCCAAACCAGTTGGGGATCAATCACCAGCAGAAAGCTTTTTTTTTACTGAACTTGCTTAATAAACCTCATGCATATGGACTTCACTCATGGAGGAGAAATAGCACAAAATTAGGCACAATTCATATGTTGGAAAAGGGGGCAAACATATCAAGGAGATATGTAATGGGCACGTAAAGAAGATTTTGACCTGAAGGAGAAAGGGACCAATCCATCCTCTGATGGGAGGATTTGTTCTGAACTAACAGAATAAATGTGATCTCACTTCCGTATTCAACACTCCCTCCTCCTCAAGAGGAGTGGAGTCCACTTTTAGCTAGAAAAGTTCAATTCCTCCAACTCTGCCTTAATAAATTGTCCCTGATACCTTTCATTGTCAAGTGTGATTCTAAGATTAGAGATGAAAGGTAGGAGATTGAAATTGAAATTGTTGAAATCGAAGCCCAAAGGGTAAAGTAACTTGTTTCAAGTAAGTGACAGAGCCACGACTTAAACTCAGTTATTTTGACTCTAAGTCCAGTGCTCTACTGTTTAAAATATACTAACCATAGGATTTATAAGTTTGGCTATTAGTTATTTTATGGAATTCAAAAAAATTTATCAGTGCTCTCAGAAAAGCGCAGAAGGAAAAACAACTAGCTTGTCAGCAGATCTAGAACCAGGACTTAGTTTCACTTTTTGATTTAAGACATGTGTGACGACCTTGGGCTCTTCCCTTAAATCTCTTAGTGTCTATTTTCTCATCTGTGAAATGGGGGAGTTCATCTGGATGAACTTTAATAGCCTTTGTAGCTCTAACGCACTGATTTGTAGGAAACCGTACCCACAAACCTCTGAACTGCGTCTGGAACTGAGACCTGAGGTTCGTCTCTGCTTTAAATACTTCACAGCGGTGCGGTCACGGACGCGTCATTTAATCTCCGTCTGATTCCTCACCTGTAAAGTGTGTATCCAACTATCTGACTTTGCTCCTTCACGGTTCTTGTGGAAAGATCAAAAACGATACAAAAAAGAAGGTATCATGTGAAGCACTTTATGAACGTCAGGAATTACTGAGTGTCGTACAACTGACGCAGCTGAAACCTCAGGCTGGGTCACCCCCAATAAAATGGGGGCCCCGGGAGGAGTATCTCCGGTACTTAGCAGATAATGATGCCAAGAACGCTGTACTTGGGGTACTTGACTTCTGTTCAAATTCCGCCCGGTCACGTGCTGGCTGGGATGCTAAGTCAGTCATTTAAGCTCAGGCAGCCTCAGTTTCCCCATCTGTAACCTCGGTGCCCAAAACGTGCCAGACTCCAAGGCGCTGTGTTTTGAGTACAGACGTAGTGAATGGGTAGGAGAGACTAGAGCTAGTGACTGATTGGATGGAGAGGGTTAGAGCCCGCCCCCGCCGCCCCGCCTCCAACCAATGACCCAGCGCCTTTGAAGGGCGTCCGCCACGCCCTCATCCCTGGCTCCTCCCCTGCGTGGCGTGATGATGTCCGCTTCGGGGGGGGGGGGGAAGGTGTAACTTCCTGTCCTGAGCTCCAACTGCTTCCGGCGGGAGCCGAAAGCGCGGCTTCTTGAAAGATTCCGGGATTGTTGACTGCTGGCTGCTCAGGGCTGGAACGGGAGAGCCGGGATTGTCTGCGGCCCGACCAGGTCAGTACCGGGTGACGGCCACGCGGCGGCGCAGCTCCGCGTCTCCGAATGGAAAGTGAGAGGGGAGAGGGTCGCTGCCCCCCCAAGACTCCTTTCCCGGGGGTCTGCCCCTCCCTGGGAGGCCTCTTGTCCGAGGCCGCTGGGGCCCCATGCTTAGGCCTCGGCCTCTTACCCCGGAGGGCCTGGGAGCGTCCAGGACCCCCGAGGTGTCCGAGGTCTGCGGCGGGACCTCTGGGGCGTCGCCGGCTTATCCTCAGGCGCACCTGGACTCCCCCTCCTTGGGCTCAGCCCCTGGTCCCAGGGCCTGCAAGAAATGGAGGCGGGTGTCCGTCCCCGTCCCTGTCTGGCCGAGGCCACCTCCGTCTGAACGTGTCATCCCGGGCTGTCCTCGGTCTTCCCACCCTGGCTGGGGGTCCACGGAGGGGAGAGCCCTGGAGGGAGAGCGGTCCGACCGCCTGCTGTCAGTCCGGGCTGGGAAAGGAAGGGGCAAGGGTGGCTGAAGGCTTAGCCTTCCTCCTGCCTTTTGGACTCCTCGCCCCCATTCATTTAATTTATTCGAACTCAGCAATCCCTCCGTGAGTTTTGTTCCACCTCCAACAAGAAACAAATAGGAGACGTACTGTTAATTTTTGTTTTTTAAAGAAAGTTCCCTTTAAATTCCAAGGCACTGAAAATATCAGTTTCATATTCTAGTACTGGAAGCTAATCTTGGACAGTTTTAAATTGGGAATGCTTCGAATTGAATATCTTGGTACTTATTTGTGATAGAGGTCTTTTCTTAAAATTCAGATGAATTGGTGCAGTGGCCACAGCATTGTATTAGGACTCCATCTCTAACATTGACTCAGTCTTTCTGGGCTTGTTTCCTCAAGTGTCAAATAAAGTTTTGATTCTATAAATATCTGTGTTGTGTTTAACTATGACATAAATATAGAGATTAAAAGGTAATTTCTTCAGTTATAAAGGGGGGGGGCATTAGTCTAGTGCCATTCTGTAAGGTAAAGGAAGGTCAGTGTTTTCACACTCAGGAAGGCTAAATTTTAGCCCTAGCTTGTCTCTAAATGGCTAGGTGACCTTTGGTAAGGAGCTGCTTAATCATTTTGTGCCTTAAATGTTCTTATTTCTGAAATATGGTGTTTGATCCACCTCCAAAATCGAATTATTCTGAATTTGTTGGACTAAACAGGATAGGTTGGACTTTATGAGGGTCTTTGGAGCTCTCAGATTCAGTGATTCTGACATTATGGTACTCCATAATTATCAGTAGAATTTGTTGATCTTTTAAAATATTTTTTAAAGTATTACTCCAGACAAAGATTTGGAAAGTATCAGTTTGCAATATGTATCATGTTTCTTGCTTTTGACAATGCTTTGTCTGCAAAATGCCCTACCATCAGTAGGATTTGTGTATTAATCTGTTAAAATACTGTTGATATCAATTCCTGTGGCCCAATAATATACAGAGAGGGCTGAAAGAAGCAAAGATGCAGACTAGATAGTGGTAAGAGAATACTCCCAAGTGGCCTTGGTTCAAATTTTGCCTCCAATACTTACTACCCACGCAACCTGAGCATAATTTTCCCGCATAGAAAGTGGAGGTGAGATTAGATAGCCTCTGAGGTCTCTTTCATCTCTAGATCTTAACAGCCAGTCACAAAGTACTGTTAACTGGGACTACTGCAGATCAATGCAGTGTAATCTCAGCTTAGTCTTCATGGAAGTCATATTGTTTTGTTTTAGTTTTTTAGTCAAGTTTTAGAGACTTCACAATTTGCCTTTCTTTCCACCTACGTTTGCACCTGTCTTTGTACCTGTCGTAGAGGTAGAGGAGAGGCAGAATGGTATAGTAAAAGGAATCCTAGATTTGGAGTCAGAGGACTTAGTTCTAACCTTAGATTGATAAAGAATCAATTCTTTATATGATCTTGAGCACATCAGTTTCTCTGGTTCTCAGTTTGTTTATAAATAAAATGAGAGTGGAATTAAATGGCATTTGAAGCTGTTGCCAGCTATAGATCCATAATGCAAGCTCCTATGAACTTTTCTAGGTAATAATGGGAGTCAATGTCTTTTAGCCATTTCCCTACCTTTTTTCATCAACAGCTTTTTTGAATATGTCAGATTAGAATTCTTGTAATGGCATCCATTGTTTCCTCATATTTATCCTTCTAATTGGATATTGATTTTGAACTTTGCTTTAACTAACCTATGAATTGCATACTGAAGAATGATTTGGACTGATTCTCACATGTCAGAAACTTATTTTCTTTTTGCTAAGATAGAGTCGGTTTCAGTTTTTGTAATATACATCCTTAATCTTGTACGTGTGAGATTGTGGGTTTTTTTTTTTAACATAAGTGTAACACATATTTATTCTCATTAAATTTCATTAACTGAGTAAACATTTTGATCCAGTCCTCTATCCTGTCATGGTGTTTTAGAATCTTGACTCTGTCTCATCCAGTATTATCTTTACTGCTTACTTTTGTATCATATGCACATT
Organism: Notamacropus eugenii; assembly: GCF_028372415.1. NCBI lineage: Eukaryota > Metazoa > Chordata > Mammalia > Diprotodontia > Macropodidae > Notamacropus > Notamacropus eugenii. The sequence goes on along the minus strand of NC_092872.1, from coordinate 292,372,402 downwards.
TGACAAGCTTGTCTTCTATTCCTTTATCTAGGTTATTGTCAAAATTGTTAAACTGCTCAGAGTCAAGCATAGATTCCCTAGGACATTCACTGGAGACATCCTTCCAAGTCAGCATTAACTTTATTGTCTCTTGTTAACAACAAACATTTAATTAGCATTCTTTGGATTTGGCTATTCAACCAATTCTGAATCTTCCTAATTACAGTATCATCTAGGTTCTGTCTCTTTATTTTCCCACAAGACTAACAGGAGAGACTTTATCAAAATACTTTACTGAAATCTAAATAATCTATATTTATAGAATTCCCCTCATCTACTAGCTTAGAAACTGTCAGAAAAAAAATGAATTAAGATTAGTCTGGCAAATCCTTTCCTTGTTAAAGTTATATTGGTTCTTTGTGATCACTGTTCTTTTTTCAATATGTTCACTAACTATCCCTTTAATAATACATTCCAGGCTGGAAATATGGCCAAATGCTTTCTGGTTGACTGCTACTGTGATGATGATACTAGAGAGGAGACAGAAAAAGAGAGAGGGGCAGAGGAAGTAGAAGAGAAAGATAAGGAAGTAGAAGAGGAAGAAAAGGAGGAAGATGAGGATTATTACCTTACCCAGGAAATGATGGCGGTGTTTGAGAGACTTAAGGACATAAACTGCCTCTTCCTTGAGGGCCTTTATATTGCTGAACCAAAGACAATTAAGCAGCTCCTGTGTACCCCCTCAATTTACTGTAGGATATTGAGGAATGAAGGTTCACACAAATATATTTTTCCTATAAGGAGTCATGTAGGGGTGGAGCCAAGAAGTGGATAAAGACAGGGATTCACTTGAGGTATCCCCCATGGCCCTCTAAATACCTGTGAAAAATAACTAAAATTCTAGAGCAGCAGCACCCACAAAAAGACAGAGTGAAACAAATTTCCAGCTCAGTACAACCTGGAACATTGATAGAAAAGGATTATTTTACTGAGCTGGGAGAGAAGCACAAGCCATACCAGCACAGACCAGACCCCAGTGAACCAGGAACAGGCATCAAAGGACTGAATCGCAGGATTCTGTGAATGATTTCCAGATTTGTCACCTCACAAGTGCCAGAGACAACTCAGAAGGGTAGTAGGAAAGGTCTGTCAGGTCTGTGTGAGAGAAGAATGCAGTCCAGCCTGGCCCTAGCACAGCCTTCAGGCAATGGCAGTGGTGGCAACGGTGGTGTCTGCTTCCAGAGCTCTCAGACAACTGACAGCAAGGGGCTGGAACAACTGATCAGGAGATTATAGCAGTCTCTTTATTGGAACTAAGGTATGATTCTTTTGCTTTGCCTGTACTTGGATCGTGTGGTGGCAGTCCTGTGGCCAGGAGGTGCACGAACATAGCAGAGTCTATGGCATCAGTGGTAAGGGAACACTCCTCACAGTTCCTGGGCAGAAAAGAGTGCTTATGATCACCCAGAGACCTGAGCGCAGGCCAGGATTTTACTAAATACCTCTCCTTAGATCATATCACCATGGAAGAATTGAAAACTTACAGGTCCCTAGAAGTATCTCTGAAAACAAATGCACAAAGCCCCTGAAGCTTGGGGCAGTACCCTCTCCACACTGGAACCAGAGTCCTACCTTAATAAAGAGTTAAAAAGTCAAGTAATTGACTGGGAAATGAACAAATACCAGAAAAAAAGTCAGAATACAGAATCTTACTTTAGTGATAAAGAAGATCAAAACATACAACCAGAAGAAGACAGCAGAGTCAAAGCTATGGTGTTAAAAGCCTCCAAGAAAAATATGAATTGGCCTCAGGCCATGGAACAGCTCAAAAAGGATTTGAAAATCAAATAAGAGATGTAGAGTAAAAATTGGGAAGACAGACAAGAGTGATGCAAGGAAATCATGAAAAACAAGTCAACAGACCCCCCCAAAATGCTGAAGAAAATAATGCCTTAAAAAATAGACTAGAATAAATGGCAAAAGAGGTCCAAAAAGCCAATGAGAAGATTGCCTTAAAAAGCAGAATGGGCCAAATAGAAAAGGAGATCCAGAAGCTCATTGAAGAAAATAATTCCTTACAAATTACAATGGAGTACATGGAAGCTAATGATTACGAGAAATCAAGAAATAAAAAAATAGAAGACAGTGTGAAATACCTCATTGGAAAAACAACTGACCTGGAAAATAAATCCAGGAGAAATGAATTTTAAAATTTTTGGACTATCTGAAAGCCATGATCAAAAAGAGAGGCTGGACATTGTCTTTCAATAAATTATGAAAGAAAACTCTGATATTCTAGAACCAGAGGGTAAAATAGAAATTGAGGGAGTCTACTGATCACCTCTGGAAGGAGATCACAAATTGAAAACTCAGAGGAGCATTCTGGTTAAATTCCAGAGTTCCCAGATCAAGGAGAAAATATTGCAAGCAGCAGAAAGACACATTGTAGAAGCACAATCAGGATAACATAGTATTTATCAGGCTCCACCTTAAGGGATCTGAGGACTTGGAGTATGATATTCTGGAGGAGCTAGGATTAGAACCAAGAATGACTTAACCAACAAAACTGAGTGTAATTAATGAGGGGAAAAGTTTGACATTCAATAACAGAGGAATTTAATGTATTATTGAGAAAAAATGAGAGCTAAATAGAAAATTTGGCTTTCAAATACAAGACTCAAGCATGAAAAGGAAAACAAGAAAGAGAAATCATAGGGGATTTAGTAAAATTTAACTGTGTACATTCCTACATAGAAAGATGATATTTGTTAACTCCTGAGACCATTCTCAGTATTAGGGTAGTTGGAGGATATATACATACAGAGAGAGACAGACAGAAGGCATAGGGTGAGTTGAATATGAAGGGATGATACTAAAAAATAAAATTAAGGGATGAGAGAGGCATGTTCTGGGAAAGATAGGATGGGATAAACTACACAAAAGAGACAAAAAAGCTTTTACAGTGGAGGGGGAAAAGGAGGAAGGTGAGAGGAAATGAGTGAACCTTCTCATCATATTTGGCTTAAGGAGGGAAAAACATAACACATTCAGTTGGGTGTGGCAATCTATTTTACCCTACAGGAAAGGAGGTGGGAAGGGTTTAAGGAGAGGGTGGGGGGGAGGGTGATAGAAGGGAGGGCAGATTGGGATGGACAGTGTCAAAGGAGAGAATAGAATAAACGGGGTGGGGGGGCACTGATTAGGATGGAGAGAAATAGAGTTAGTCTCACAACATGTCTGTTATGGAAGTGTTTTTGCATGACTACACATTTATAACATATCGAATTGCTTGCCTCCTCAGTGAGGATGGGTGGGGAGGGAGGAAGGGAGAGAATTTGGAATTCAAAGTTTTAAAAAACGAATGTTAAAATTGTTTTTACATGCAACTGGGAAATAAGATACAGAGGCCATGGGGTATAGAAATCTATCTTGCCCTATAAGAAAATAGAGGAGATGAGGAGTAGAGAAGAGGGTGAGGGTAGAGAGATAGAAAGGAGGGCAGATTGGGGGAAGGGGTAATCAGAATGCATGACATCTTGGGGTGGGGGAGGGGAGAGATGGGGAGAAAATTTGGAATTCAAAATCTTGTGGAAGTGAATTAAAAACTAAAATAAATTTAAAGAGTCATTTACCACTTTACAGGAATGGCAACTTGAAGAAGAAATGAGAAGTTAAAAACGACTCCATCATGAACTGATGTTGTATGGGCCAAAATACCAAAATCTCATCAACGGACTGTACCATTGCAAAGATAACAGCTCTATTTCTTTGATCAGTTAACAAATCTCATTAGAGGTTTGCCTCATCAAGAAAATAATTTCTTCATTATGGGGGAGAATTTCCATGACTGTCTAAAGAAGAATGAGATGTTGAGGAAGTTTTCTAGGAGATCCTAGAACTTGAGTTAAGCCCTTTGCTTCCAGCCATAGAACCTATCCTTGGAGCAGAGGAAAACATTCACAGACCAGTTAGTCTGCTTCTAAAGTCTAAGGAGGGTATGCTGGAAAAGTTTTCAGAGAAATTGAAGAATCTCACTGCAGTGCTGACAGAACTTGAGGAAGAATGTTCTGATTATCCTGGGGAAATGGCCAGCAGAAGCAGTAATAGCTTAGGCTGCAGCTTGAATGTAACCTTCTCAGACTTCCATCATTTGGTCACTGCCTTTTTACAGGCCTCTGAGGATGTTGGGGCAGTGCTACCACAGAGCCCACTGTGTCATCCCTGAGGCCCATTATTCCAGCCTGTGTACCAGACTGACCCTCTGTGACCAGGACTGAAGTCATTGATAGTCCCAAGAAGATAGTGGAGACATGGGAGAGGCAAGAATTAGAAATACTGTTGGGGTAGGAGCATTTGCTGGATGACTTTGTTACCAAAAATGGAAGAGCTGAGACTGAAATACAGGTTTTCAAAGGGACTCTTAAGGGAATACAGTAAGAAGGATGGCAGAAGCTAAGTGGCTATCACAGAGTTCTTTGGGACTTGGCTGCTACTTCTGGATTGGAAGGAGATGGTAAAGGCTTTAGGCATGAGGCAAGTTTTACACGTTATCATTAAGAAATGAAAAGCAGGTGTAGTTGACTTTAGGAAATTTTCCAGAATAACAAACGACTAGTGTTGGAAAAACTGGTATTTCAGTAAGCAGTTTTTAAAACCAGTTGCTTTGAGAGTGTCATCGTTTTTCCAGTCACCCAGATTCACAACCTAAGAGTCACTCTCCTCTCTTAATACATGCCTCACATCCAATCAGTTGCCAGATTGACTCTATCTCCACAATACTTTTTGTATCCATCCCCTTTTATCTGCTTGATTCACAATTGCCCTAGTTCTTCAAGACCTCATCACCTTAACTATTAAGATAGTCTTCTAATCCTTTTCTGTCTACTCGGTCTTCCACTCAGCTACCAGACTGATAGTCTACTTGAGTCCAAGTTTGAACATTGGACTCAAGCATTTAGGTCCCTTCCCAGTCTGGCTCCAGAGTATATTTCCCAACTGATTATACCTCATTCCCTTTTATACCTACTAGATTCCATCCGGACTGGCTTTTGTTTGACTTGTACATGTTACTTTCCATTTTCTCTGTACAGGCCTTTGGCCTGGCTATCTCCCATGCCTGAAATCACCCCACCTCCCCCAACTCACTCCCACCTGTTGGAAGCCCTAGGTTTTGCAAGGCTTAGCTTAAGTGTCACTTTCTTTAAGCATACTTTTCTCATTCTCTTAGTTGATAAAACCCCAATAATTTGTATTTTTACATATATTTACGTATTTATGTTTACTTATATATGAACATCTTGTATGTCAGCTTCCTGTACGTAAGGAATTATTTTATTTTTGTCTTTGTATCTATGGAGCCTATCACAGTAACTGGCACTAGGTGACTGGGTTAGTAAATGCTTTTTGATTTATTGATTTGTCTGCCTGGTAACTTTCTGATGGTGGATGGTATAGGCACAGTGGTTTAACATTTACTTGTCTCCTGTTTTTGATTTTTTTATATCACATCTTATCTCCCTAGTTAGATGGTATGAACCTCTAAGCTAGAATGTCTTTTCCTTGTATATCCCACATGTGCTTACCACATAGAGTACCTACCCCAGAACTGAATATACAAAACTATTCAGTCATGTTTGCTGTCCCCAAAACTGTTCAGACTCCTGTAGATAATACAGTATTACTTAGAATACTGTCTGCAATGACATAAATATTACCAGCTTAGAACTAACTTGATATACTGGTGGAGTATAACAATGCAGGGGATTGTCTTTGAAGAGGAAATATATTGTCATGTAACTTCTTGTATATATATACGTGTATATATGTATATATAAATAACATATATATTGGTGTCTTATTGATGTCTTTCTGTTACCCAGATCATCACAAATGTGTTTTTGAAAAAAAAATGACTTTCCTTAAGGAGGATAAACTATACTATTCTTATCAGTTTAGCGTTACAAGCCTATTATACATCACCATCTTCCCTCCCCCATCCAGTACCTTGTTTCCCAGTCTTACAAAATCAACATAATTTGTTGGACAGAATTTAAACCCTACATGTGATTCCACTTTTCTGACCCTAAGCCTCATCTAAACCAATTCTTTAATCAATGGTCGCAATCAGCAGAGGTGGAAGGACCTCCCACACTAAAAAAATTAGAGATTATATGTGTGAGTATATATATGTATCTATATATATATATACACATATATGCGCAATTGTGCATACATATTTTTATACATAAACCCAATCTAGCATTCCATAAATTCCATTTTATATGGGTACCTGCCTATACTAATACAGTATATACATTCCTTTTGTGCTTTAGGTTCATGAAAAGCTCTAGCCAAAAATTATAATTTCCCTCTGGAAACTCTAATGTTTATACCTTAACCCTGAGGAAGCTAGGTGGCTCATTGGATCTACCACAACCCTAGAGTCAGGAAGACTTCTCTTCCTGAGCTCAAATTTGGTCTAGCTATGTGACCCTGAGAAAGTCACTTTGCCCTGTTTGTCTCAGTTTCCTCATCTGTAAAATGAGCTGAAAAAGCAAATGGGAAACCACTCTGCTATCTTTTCCAAGAAAACCCCAAATAGGGTCACAGAGAGTTGAACACAACTAAACAATTCTTGACTGATTGACTTGAATGGAAGCCTTTGGCCTTGAATTTACACTGTATTGGGGAAAATATCATGTACATAGAAAATTAAATATAAAAGTATATACAAAATAATATCCAAGAAGGACACTAACAGCTAGGGATAAGGGCGAGACTATAATAACAGGAGAAAAGCCCTGGCTTTGGTGTGGTAACACGCAGGGTTTAACCAGGTTAAATCCTGGTTAACTTCTCCTGGCCTTATTCATCTGTAGAGTGTTGGGGAGTTCCTCAACCCAGAGGTCCTAAAATCCTTTTGGAGAGTAATTCTTTCACCTTGGTCTATTTGATTGGAGGTCAATAAATTAAGAGGCAAGGCTAGACAGTTTAAAAGCTTAATTAATATCAGTTGATGGGCATTTGCCTAGTGCTTACCAATTTCAATAGGACTAAGGGACATGTATACATACAAATCTATATGCATTAATTCTATACATAGATATATAGTTTTATATAGCCTTCGGGTAACAGGAGGCAAAAGGATTAGGGTTAGGTTCCAATTTGTTAACCTTGTCCAAGTTGAGGCTAATTCTGGTGGGGTATTTTCTTTAGTTGATCCCATCAGAATATCCAGGAGTGACTTGAGGACTTCTTCAAAACAGATGATGGAATCAGTGGGTTTATCTTGTTGCTGAATAAAAAATAGCTGTTATTCAGTCATGTCCCACCCTTTTTGACCCTATTTGGAGATTTCTTGGCAAAGATTCTAGAGTGGTTTGCCATTTCCTTCAGCTCATTTTACAGGTGAGGAAGGACATTTCCATGTTCTGGCAATGGAGAGTAAGGAATGAGACTCAAGAGCTGAAATAGAAAGCCTTTGGGCCAAGGCAACAGGTGAAAAGAAGGGGTGAAGGGGGGAAGTGGGAGAACAAAGAGACAAGGGAAGATTGAGGAGGACTAGTATAAGCATCTCAAGGCAAAGGATGTAAGATAATGCTACTAATTATACTCTGCCTATTGATAGATTGAAGGAAATTCCAAGAAAAGAGCTACTCTTTCCCTACTTTCTTTTCCTAGTGTGTGTCTGTTAACAAATGGTAACGGTTGACTGTTTCTTTAAATGTTTCAGTAACCTGGATTTTGCCTTAATCACAAAGAGGTCATGTGTCCTAGAGATAAATATAATTATACATTAAGGTAAAGAGCCAAACCTTTACCTAAATGTTAGAAATTTACCAACCTAGGGGTTCATAGTGATAGTGATTATTTTTGTAATATAAACCCTCTAAATTAGCCAAGCAAATCAGACACAACTAAGTAGCAATGAATATAATAATACTGGGTCTGGAATCAGGAGGATCTTATTTCAAATCCAGTCTCAGACATTTGCTAGTTACATGGCCCTAGGCAAGTCACTTAACCTTATTTGCCTCAGTTTCCTCAGTTGTAAAATGAGATTAATAATAGCATATACTTCCCAGGGTTGTTATAAGGATCATATGAGATAATTTTGTAAAACTCTATATAAATGCTAGCTATTATTATTATGATGAGATCACTTAGGCCTGAGGGACCATTAAATTGCCTTTAGGATTAAAGCCAGTTATTCTAACCAAGTATTACTTTTGCTGTGGATAGACCATCTGATCTTGGAATCAGGAAGACCCCTCTTCATGAGGTCAAATCTTACCTCAGATTCATAGCTTTGTGACCCTGGACCAAGTCACTTAACCCAATTTACCTCAGGTTTCTCATATGTAAAATGAACTAGAGGAGAAAATGGCAAACCATTCCACAATCTTTGGCAAGAAAACTGCCAAAATGGGGTTATGAAGAGTAAGACATGACTGAACAACAGTCTACATACAGACACACATATCTCTCTTCTTATAAGCTATCCTTATAATAAAAAAATCAGTGAGGACAAAAGCAAATGACTTGAGCATAAATGTAACAGAATTAGTGTAATCAATTTTTTTATAATTTTGATGGGGTCAGAGCCAAGATACTAAAGTATAAACAGAGACTCCCTTGAGTTTTGTCCCAGGCCCTTCCAGATACCTGTAAAAATAACTAAACAACTTCTAGAGCATCAAAACCCCCAAATTGACAGAGTGAAACAAATTTCCAGCCCAAGGTATCCTGAATGTTGACAGGACAGGTCTATTGCACCAGGCTGAGGGAGGAGCACAATCCTGCACAAAACATGTCAGCACAGACCAGGCCCCATCACACCCAGAACAGGCCCTAGAGGTCTGAACCACTGGCAGCTGTGGTATTTTCCAGAGTTCTCAACCCATAAATGCCAAACATAACTTAGAAGTTCAGTAGGAAAGGTCTGTTTGACCTGGGCCTCAGCCCGGGAGCAGTGGCAGCTACTTCCAGAGGTCTTGTCACACAGATGGTGGTGGGAATCAAGCAGCTCATAGGAGGGGGATTGCAAGGATCTCTTTTTTGGCCCTAAGGCAGGATTCTCTTGCTTAGCTGGTGCTTAGATCTGCATCACAGTCCTGGGTGGTACTCCTGGGGTGAGAAGGACTACTGCATGGCAGAGCTTGTGTCAGCAGTAGAGAGGAAATCCTCCTCACAGTTATAAGGCAGAAAAGAGTGTCACTCACTCTTTTCACTCACAGACCAGCACACAGGGCAGGAGGTGAATAAACACCTTTCCTTTGATCATACCACCTTGGAAGAACTGAACACTTACAGGTCTCTAGAAGCATCGCTGAAAATAGCTGCATAAAACCCCTAAAGCTTGGTACAGTACACCCTCCACACTGGAAGCAAAGCCCTACAAAATTGAGCAACTGGTGGAAAAAAACTCAAACTACAGACTTTTACTTTGGTGACAAAAAAGATCAAAATATACAATCAGAAAAAGACAATAGAATCAAAACTCTTACACACAAAGCCTCCAAGAAGAATATGAATTGGTCTCAGGCCGTGGAAAAGCTGAAAATGGATTTTGAAACTCAAGTAAGAGAAGTAAAGGCAAAATTGGGAAGAGAAATGAGAGTAACGCAAGAAAAATCATGAAAAATGAGTCAATAGCTTGCTAAAAGACAACCCCCCCCCCCAAATACTGAAGAAAATAACACCTTAAAAAAATAGACTAGAGTAAATGGCAAAAGAGGTCCACAAAAAGCCAATGAGGAGAAGAATGCCTTAAAAAGCAGAATAGGCCAAATGGAAAAGGAGGTCCAAAAATTCACTAAAGAAAATAATTCCTTAAAAATTAGGATGGAGCAAATGTAAGCTAATGGCTTCATGAGAAATCAAGAAATTATGAAAGATAAAACAAAAGAATGAAAAATAGAACTGACCAGAAAAATAGATCCAGGGGAGGTAACTTGAAAATGATTAGACTACCTGAAAACCATGATCAAAAGGGAGCCTGGATGTCATCTTTTGACAAATTATCAAGGAAAACTGCCCTGATGTTCTAGAACAAAAGGGCACAATAGAAATTGAGGGAGTCCACCAATCACCTCCTGAAAGAGATCAGAAAAGGAAAGCTTCTAGGCATATTATAGCTACGATCCAGAGTTCCCAGGTCAAGGAGAAAATATTGCAAGCAGCCAGAAACAACTCAAGTATTGTGGAACCACAATCAGAATAACACAAGATTTAGCACCTGCTATCTTAAAGGATTGGAGAATATGGAATATGATATTCTGGAGTTCAAAAGAGCTAGGATTAAAACCAGTACTCACATACCCAGCAAAACTGAGTATAATCCTTCAGAGGGAAAATGGACATACAATAAAGTAGAAAACTTTCAAGCATTCTTGAAGAAAAGACCAGAACTGAACAGAAAATTTGACTTTCAAATATAAGAATCAAGAGAAGCATGAAAAAGGAAACAGGAAAGAGAAATCATAAGGGACTTATAAAAGTTGAACTGTTTACATTCCTACATGGATAGATGATATTTGTAGTTCGTGAGACCTTTCTCAGTAATAGGATACTTGAAGGGTGTGTGTGTATGTGTATATACTCATACATAGAGGGCATAGGGTGAGTTGAATATGAAGGAATCCTATCTAAAAATAAAATCAAGGGGTGAGAGGAATGTTCTGGGAGAAGGAGAAAGGGAGAGGTATGTTGGGGTAATTATCTCAAATAAAAGTGGCAAGAAAAAGCTTTTACAGTGAGGGGGAAAAAGGGGAAGGTGAGAGGGAATGAATGAACATTACTCTCATGGTCTTTGACTTAAGGAGGGAATAACATAAATAGTCAAGTGGGTATGACAGTTATCTTATCCTACAGGAAAGGAGGGGGAAGGTGATAAGGGGATGTTGACAGGAGGGAGAGCAGATTGAGTAAGGGGGTAATCAGGAACAAACAAGGATGGACAGGGTCAAAGGAGAGAATAGAAAAATGGGGGGCACTGATTAGGATGGAGGGAAATATAGGTAGTCTTTCACAACATGACTATAATGGAAGTGTTTTGCATAGCTACACGTATAAGCTATATTGAGTTACTTGCCTTCTCAATGAAGATGGGTAGGGAGAGAATAAAGGAGAGAATTTGGAACTCAACATTTTAAAAATAAATGTTAAAAATTGTTTTTACCTGCAACTGGGAAATAAGATATAAAAGCGATGGGGTATAGAAATTTATTTTGCCCTACAAGAAAGTAAGGGGGAAGGGGAGAAGTGGGTTGGTGATAGAAGGGAAGGCAGACTGAGGGAAGGGGTAATCACAATGCATGGCTTCTGGGTAGGAAGGAGGGGAAAGATGGGGAGAAAATTTGGAACTCAAAATCTTATAGAAATGAATGTTGAAAATTAAAACTAAAAATAAATTAAATCCTTAAAAAAATGGACCATCAGATCAAAATAGATTTGGGGGGATTGTCATTACGTTGGTTTAGATTTTCCTTGAAGAATATTAGACCCCTTAGTTATAGTTTGGTTTGTTTGTTTTTCACACAAATTTTCAAACCTTGCTTATTCCATTTGCAATTTGTTTTTCAAATTCATTTATCTCAATAGCACTTGGAACATCTCTTCACAATGAGTCCCTAAATGCTATCCCAGACTTGAGGCATGCTGTGGGTGTGCTCAGCATTACTCAAAACCATAGTTAAGGAGGCTCCATCAATGTATTTGTCAACTGGAGGATATATTAGTTCAAAGCAAAAGACATTAATTAAATAGTATCGTAATATATGTGGTAACCAAGATTTCTTGAGATGCACAAAGATGCAGTCTTCCACAGGATAAAATACCACCAGTGTTGGAAGGGACTCCCACAGAAAACAGGTGTGACCAGGAACACAGATAGTGGGATGCTGTCCATGTCAAGCCAGAACAAATCCATACTTTCAATGCTGTGGAACTGCTGATGCCCTCTGGCAGTGTCATTAGGTACGTTGCTTTTTCCACTGAACTTGGGACATTTGCTTCTCTGTTTTCTCTGCTATAAGTCTCCTTTCTGGCCATGTCCACTGCAGATGCTTTTGTTAATGGACTTCTCAACTACTGGATGATCTGCTGATGCTGGGCATTTCTAATAAGATTCTACTGGTCTTTAGCTTTGCAGCCTTACTAGATTTCCTGATGTTCTTTCCTACCTTCTGCTGGAGTATAAGTAATAAGTAGTCTTTCCTTACAGCAAAGGACTAAATTCTTTCAGTCATAATCCAGGTTTGTGTACCCCAGCCAACTGGCAAGCAAAAGTCAGCAAATGCTGTAAAGCTAACATTAAGTCTTTGCTTTAATTGCTTTCCTCTTGCTAGGCTCAGTTTCCCTGATTCCAGTGTTCTATCTGACTTGGAGTCAGAAAATTCCTTCCAACTTCTGATATGCCCATAGTTGTTAGTCTTGCTGTATTCCTTAAAATCATCCCAGGGATTCTGTTTCAGAAAACTCCAAAGGAACTATGAGGAACTGGGAGGATGAGACTGTCTTCAAATTCAAAATCCACTCAAAATCATAGTTTGTGAGACTCTACCAATGTGTTTCTTTTATCAGTCAATAAGAGGCCATATTAATTCAAAGCAAAAGTCATTAATTAAACAATATATGTGATAAGAAAGATTTTTCCATACACACAAGGATACAATCTCCCATGGGCTAACATGTCACCAGTGGTAGAAGGGATGTGCACAAGGAACAGATAAGACTAGGAATCCCCCCAGTTGACATGAAAATCAACTTGGGGCAAGGCATAAAGGTCCATGTGCAGCCCAGGGAGCTGGTAGCCATCCTCATTTTTTTTGTTACAAATTCTGCCTTTGTCATGTATTCTTACAACAAAATCATTGGATTCTTTATGTTCTTATTACTCAAATACTCAAGGACAGTAGAACCACCACACTTGAACTCTAACATCACAGTCGCAGATGTATAGAAAAGGGAGGCAGAAATGTCACTAAAGAGAGCAAAGACAAGAAAAGCAGATTGGATTAAGTATATGAAATAGAGGCCTGTGCTGGAGACAACCCAATTGTGAGCACATTGAAGAATTAATAATCAAGCTATGTGAGGGAGGGAAAAATGCCAAAAGCATGGAAAGCATTTTATTTTTGCCCCCTCCAAAAAAGGAAAAATAGAGAAAAAGCAACAGCCACTAACCTAAATGTCCACTTTCTCATCTTTGAAAACCTTTATGAGAATGATCTTTATACATGTCAAGGGTATTCTCAATGAAGATACTAAAAAGGGACATTCCTATTATATTTCATCTTAGTTTCAGCCTCTTTTTCTTGCCCTTCGAGAGCTTTCTGAATACCAGTTCTGTCCCTCAACATTTACCCATTTTGTTGTTGTTAAGTTGTTTTAGTCGTGGCTGATTCTTTGTAACCCCATTTGGGGTTTTCTTGGCAAAGATATTGGAGTGGTTTGCCATTCCCTTCTCCAGCTCATTTTACACATAAGGAAAGTGAGTTAAACAGGTTGAAATGATTTGCCCAGGATCACACAGTGACTGAGATTGGATTTGAATTCATGACAATGAGTCTTCCTGACTCCAGGCCTGGTATTTTATTTACTGCACCACCTAGCTGCCCAGATGTTACCTATACCTCTAAGTTTTGTTTCATTAGAAGATTTGATAAGTATGTCATTTCTGCCTTCATCCAAGTAAGTCATTGATTAAAAATATAGGACAAGAGAACAGCTCTCTAGGGTACTATAATAGAGATTCCCTTCCAGGATAACATTAATCCATTAATCATGGCTCTTTGGACTTGGTAATTTAGGCAATTTCAAATATACTGAACTGTAATAAATCATTCATCCCTCATCTTTCCATCTTGTCCATAATGATATACCAAGAGACTGTGTCAAATATATTGCAAAAATACTCTGATCCAACAGTCTAGAAACCCCATCTACAAAAGGAAATGGGGTTAGTCTCCCATGACCTGTTCTTGATGAATCCATGCTAGTTTTTAGTCACTGAATATTGTAATTCAGCTTTCACATCTTTGTTTCAGTGAACATTAACTGTTCCCCTCCGTAAGCAGAGGCTAGACAGATGTGAATTAGAGAACAACAATTGTGAACAAACAAAATTTTGGGTGACCTGAAAGGCATAGGAAGTGTGTGCAGGCTGCAGGATGTTACCAACAATGGCTTGGTTTCAAGAAGTGGCATAAAAGATACTTTCCTGGAAATAAATTATCAGAAAAGGAAATGGGAGAGTCACATAAAGAGGGATAGAATGCCCATGTGTGGCACCAGTATTCATGAAATATTTAAAGGCATAGAGGAAAGCCTTTGATATGCCAGCAGGATTTATGGAAGAACATTGGGAAGAATTATAGAAGAGAAAAAAGACATGGATGGGTTGCAAACTCATGCTCTCTCTTGGAGAGCACCTACATTGATGAAGATCTATCAAAGAATCAAAATCGAGTTAAGTTTCTGTTCTTTTGAAAGAACATCCTGTTCAAAATGATCAGGTTATATCATGGACATGTAATTCATCATCAGGATGAAGGTTTCCCTTTCATAACAGAATATATTATTTTGTGATATGTTGCTCTTTGGTGATTAATACCACTATATGGTATCATGACCAGGAAAGCACCTGGCTAGGTAATACCATATTAGAGTTCATAGAATCCTATGGCTAAAAGGTATCTGAGCTCCTTGACTTTATTGTTGTAAAAGTCCAATGCAACGTTTACATTCTCACAACCTGTTTCAGGTTCATATCTGCCCAGTTTTTCCTTCTGCATCCCAGTCACTTTGAATGTGTTTCCCAAGATCAGGGAGTAATCAACCTATAACACTGTAGTGATTAGAAAAATGATGATATACTTCAAAGAGATAAATAGGAAAATATATTGAATGAATGGATGAAAAAGCATGAATTAATTGCTTGCCACATGCCTAGCTCTGTGGATACAATTACAAAAGTGAGACATTCCCTGACCTCAAGGACCTTACATTTAATGGAGGGAGACCACACATACTGGGGAGTAATGGAGTTGGAAATCACAAGAATAGAGAAAGGAGCCAGAGGGGAAGTTGATTGACACACCCTTTCTAGTAGCAATGGCAATATTAATTTGATTTTGGTTCTTATTAGGAAGAAACACTTTAAATTTGCATTCTCCAAAACAATCCAATTTCTAGATTTGAAAGGTCTGAGTTGCTCACTCCCATTTCCTACACTGCTTTGTTGGCACAGTTCCATGAACTAAGGAGCAAGCCTGGGTGTAATGTGTTGCCCATCAGGTGAATATAGGAATGGCTTCATATTTTATTGTTTAAGTTGCTGTCATATTTTACCATGAGGCTCTACAGATGCTGCTCGTTGGGAAGAAAAGGTGAGGTCTGTCTGTTTAGAGCAAGCAGAACACATCTGCTTAGTGTTCAAAGTCTGGCATTATGCAGCAGGAGGAAGCTCGATGTCTCCAACAGGATTGCCGCAGCTCAAAAGTCTGTTGTGATGGGAGGAGAAGGGAAAACCTTCAATTTCTCAAACCCTAGTCATGTGGTATACAAAAAATTCCAAATAGGATACTGCATATCTCTGATATATACAGCTTGCTTTTCTTTTTAATTATATAATTCAATGTGTAACTTTCAAGGCTATCCTGATTTGTTGTGTATGTGTGTTCCTTTCTGGTCTTCCTACTGTTCTTTTCTCTGCATTTGTAACAGATATCTCAGTGACCCTAGTATATACCTAAGTGGTATGTTTAGTGTAGTAGACAAAAATCTCAAGTAAATCAGGCATTTTCTTATAAACTCATAAGACAGTAGTGTTAGAGTTGGAAGGGACTTCAGAGGTCCTCTGGTTCCTCAGGAGGAAACTGAAAAAAAGGTTAGCTAGGTCACTTAGGTAGCAAGTGACAGAGGCAGGATTTATAAATAAAGTTCCTATCACCAGACTTCCCTGGCATTGTAAAGTGGTTCAACATGAGAAACAGATACGGTTTTATCAATGTAAATGACAGCACGAAAGATGTATTACTGTCTGCTTTGCCCCTGCACCCTAAGGATCAGCTGACCTTTCCATTTCACTGCAGCTGAAACTCCTTGTATATGTTGCCTCATGTGTATGGGCGAGGTGTGAGAGCTTACCTAGCCCTCTTCAGGGCTCATCCACCTTTGGTGTCCACCTTCACCCAGCTCTCACCTGTGCTTCCAAGAAGCACACCCTGCAGTCATACCCCAGTAAGACCATCTCACAGACAGGCCAAACCTAGTTGAGGGTAACTGACAGGCCTTACACCCATTGGTGAGTTAGGGGGGTATCTACCCCAAGCATGTGAACATTTCCCCTGGTAGAATGGGCAAATGAGAACAATTTGTTCCAAAGTCCATGAAGGTGGTGAGAGCAGGCACTATGGGGCATTTAGAGCTTGGTCAAACATTGGAGAAGCCAGGGTCACCTTTTGTATCCTAGGCCATTGTCAGCTGTTCTGACTTTTGTATGCCACTGGACTTCAATGACTCAGGAAGAGAGAGTAAGGCTGACAATTGTGTGCAGTTCTGCCTCACTTAAATTTGATTGACACACAAGTCATGCCATCATCTGTAATACCACTGGTCTTCTTTGAAAATGAAAGGCAAATATGTCTCATATAAGAATAAGAGCAGGGGCTGTATTGTTTTTTCTATTTGTATACTCAGCATTAATATAGCACTTAGTTTATAGTAAATGCCTAATAAATATTCATTCATTTAAACTTGGGTCTTCTACCTCTGAATCCAGTGAGCTTTTCCATTTTCCCTCCCCATATTTCCTCTTTTTCCTTCTTCTCAGAGCTGTTTTTAAAGTTTGCGTCTTGATGAACTTAAGATGCAGAATTAGTTGAATGTTTTCAGAAATAGCTAATGGAGAAATTCATTTTGTTTGACTCTGCATATGTGATACAAGGGCTTTATTTTTCTTTTTCACTTGGGGAAAGTGAGATTAAGGAGCGATAGGGATAGGGACAATAGCCAAAAAAAAAAAAAAAAGAGGGATCACTGAGGCAACTTGTACAAATGGAGAAAAAGTAACAGAAGGAAGGTGTAAGACAGATCAACACAGCACACAGGAGGGCTGCTAGCACAGGTCCACTCTTGATTTGTCTGACAGGAAAGACACTAAGAAGGGATTAACAATCTTACTTTATTGTAGTCTAGTTTTCTCAGAAGAGGAGTGCTGATAATGAGAGCACAAACTCCTACAGCATTCCCTAATCACTCTTCTCTCAGGGACTGATGTGAAGGGGGCCACAACTATCCCTATATCTCAGTGGGGTCAGTTGAAATAGCCAAAACTTACACTTCCCCTAAATCCCCTCAAGCCTCAAAGGGAGCCAGTTAAGGCACACACAGCATTTGTGCATTCAGCCCTAAAGGTTCCCCATTCACTGACCAGTGACCACCTGCTTTATAGGCCAACAGACAGAGAAGGCATGTTGCCAGCCATAGCCTCACAAATTTACGTCACCTCATCCCTGTATCTCACTGTGCAGCCACAGTGGATGTTTATGTTATTTACCATTACATAACTGTGTGCAAGTATGGTGGAGATGTGTTGAACCATAACTGTGGGAACTCATATCTAGTACCTGGGAACTGGAGATTGTTATGGCTATGGATCCTGGGAAACTGAATTCTGAGAAATAATAACGAAATTCACTTTATAGGCACTACAATCCACCTTACTTACACTAAAATTCACCTTACATACATTCCACCCCTCCAGGATCCTGGCCCTTACAACCTATACAGGTAATACTTTTATAGAGGTCCTTGAGCCAAGAAACTAAAGCATAATGTTACAATTCATAACAATGTGGTATAATATAAAGTGAAACAATGTTCATGTTACAATAACAATATAGACTACAGCAACACAGGTGTTGTGTTGTGTATCACTTATATAACAACAGTATAGCATCACATTGTGTTGGGCATCATGTATACAAGCACAACATATCAGCAGAGTAGCTACATGGCCTCAAACAAACACAAAAGTAACTTGTCCTTTTCTCCCAACAAGTATGGCCACAAGGCCTAAAACACAGCATAGCATTCAGTACATAGCATAACACTCAGTGTGTAACATGGCACACAGCGTATAACATTGCATTCACTATGTACCATAGCATTCAGTATATGACATAGTACACAGTATGTTAACATAGCTCAGTATATGATATAGCACATCCCCCACTTATACATTCTTTGGGCATCAAAATCTGTGGTGAGTGAGCAATCAGCTCCTCCTCACTTCAGGGACTGTTTAAAGTACTACTTATGTATCAGGGGGATCCTGGGCCAACAGCTTGGTTACCCTCATTCCCAAACTGATTGCTAAGGTTACTGAAATTGCACCATCACAAGACAGGGGTTTCCCTTATCACATCACATCTCCTGGGGCAGCAGAGAACACAACATACTCTACCCTTAGGTCACAGGAAGTTACAATCCCCTCAATCAAAGCAGAGGGTCCAGGTCCTGAAAGTCCTCTTGGGGGTGTGTCTTTTCCACACTGCTAATTGCAGACTCCCACCTGGTACTCTCAGCTGCTCGCTTGCTCGAGTGATCCAAAACAGTCCAAGTCCCAGCACTGCTCCACCCCCTGCCATGAGGGCAGCTGGGCAACAAAGTCAACAGGGTGGGTCCCCAGGGGTTATTATGGTACTTCCCCCATCCCACCATAGGGTCTCAAACTGTCGCAGGGGGATGTGGCAGAAAGCATGCTCAGTGCTCCTGCCTTGTTGCAAAATTTTCATCTTGACCCTCTGCTGGGTCCCAAGCACTGTGGCTCTTCCTTGTCCTCCTGCAACTCCAGGGACTGACCACTCCCTGCTCCTGCCAGGGTCTAGATGCAGGCTGCTCTCTGCTCCTGCTACATGTCTTACTTCACGGGGGGAGGGACTGCCCCTACACATTTTCAGGACTCCCACCCCTCCAGTACACTCAGGGGCCTCATCTTGCAGGGTGGGGCTGTTCTAACCAGGGCTCTCCTTGCTTCTCCCTGGTCCAGGCACAGAAGGTTCCAAGGGTCCCTGCCCCCAGCTTCTGTCTTTGGCCCATGTGACTCCAACTCTGGGGCAGCTCGTCCTCCCCCAGCCATACATGGGGAAGGCTCACTCCAGCCTGGGCTCTGAGCACAGCACGATTCCAGGTCCTCCATCCCTTGGCACAGTCTAGGGAGGGGCTACTCTGATGTGGGCTGTTTGTAGCAGAACCTCCACACTGCCATGGCTCTGGCCATGGCCTTGACTCTGTGAAGTTCAAAAGAAACTTTTCCTGGCTTCTTTCTTATCTCTATAGAAGCAATAATTCTTTGGTGTACTCTGAGGAACTTCTGCTCCCTCTCCTTAAAGGACTCTGCTTCTGAGGCAGTCTCTCACAATTTTGGGCGATTTGAGTGACTTCTCCAATACACCTTTCCCCTTCACTGTACCACACCCAAGTCTTCCTCCAGCTCATCAGATAACTCTGCCTCTTGAGTTGAGGGAATAATAAACATCGAAGCCCTGAGAATTTGGATTTCATTCTCTAATATTTCTCAGGCTTTCTCACATGCCTCTTTTTCCCAGGATAAATCAATCTGAACCTCCCATAGCTCCCATAGCTCCCAAAGCTCCCACTGACAGTAGCTTGTCAGTGTGTCTTCTCACAATAGTTAACTTTAAATCACCCATTTGGCTCTGCCCTCTTCCAAGGTTATGTTTTCCTCCCACAGCCACTTCTCCATCTTGTCTCTTCAGGAGGGCTTGTGGGGCAAGGAGGGGGAAAGAGGGGTTATCTCCCCCGGGGCTCTGGGCACCTGAGAAAGCGCTCCCACTGCTCCTGCTGCTTCTGCTACTTCTTCTGCTTCTTGGGCTTCTGCTGCTCCTAGCTTGGCTCCTCTCAGGTTAAGGATGTCTGCTCCAGGGTTTCAGCCTCTGCTGCTGTTCCTGGGTTTAGGTCTTTCTTTTCTAGTGCGAGGTCTCTCTGGGCTCCAGGACACTGCTGCATCTACCAACAAACACTGACCCTCCCACTCCGTTGGGGCTAAGTCAGTCTAGGTCTCCCACAGAATTTTTATAACTCCCACAGCTTCTGTAGTTCCCTTCTTATCAAGGGTACCCACAATTTTCAGCAAATCTTTCTCAGTCTCTAGCAGTAAGGGGCACATCCTCCACTCTTGGGAAGGAGTCCATACTCCATCCTCTCATCCCTTGGGAAGACTCCATAGAACCATAGCTACAAAAAATAACACAATAACTGGGAAATTTTGGACAATTTTCCCAGTCCCACTAAACCCCATACTTTCCTGTAGTCTACACACAAAAAAATGTTCAACTACTCCAGATATAGGACAGATAAACACAGCACACAGGAGGGCTACTAGCACAGGTTCACTCTTGGTTTGGTCAGACAGGAAAGACACTAAAAAGGGGTTAATAATCTTACTTTATGGTAATCTAGTTCTCTCAGAAGAGGTTGCTGATAATGAGAGCACAACCTCCTAGAGCATTCCCTAATCACCCTTCTCACAGGGGCTGGTGAGAAGGATGGGACAATTATCCCCACGTTTCAATGGGGTCAGTTGAGACAGGTACAATTTGAGCTTCCCCTAAATCCCCTTAAGCCTCAATGGGGGCCAGTTGAGGCACATACAGCATTTGTGCATTCAGCCCTAAAGGTTCCCCATTCACTGACCAGTGACCACCTGCTTTATAGGCCAACAGACAGAGAAGGCATGTTGCCAGCCATAGCCTCACAAGTTTGCATCACCTCATCCCTGTATCTCACTGTGCAGCCACAGTGGATGTTTATGTTATTTACCATTACATAACTGTGTGCAAGTGTGGTGGAGATGTGTTGAACCATAACTGTGGGAACTCATATCTAGTACCTGGGAACCAAAGGTTGTTAAGGCTATGGATCCTGGGAAACTGAACTCTGAGAAATAATAACAAAAATTCACTTTATAGGCACTACAATCCACCTTACTTACATTAAAATTCACCTTACACACAAAATGCCAGAAAGAAAAGAAAAAGAAAGGATAGCTTTGAAAGCTACAGGTTCAATTGAGTATGTATTTAAAAAAACAAAAAAACCATGGTGTATATGAGGCCTGCAGTGTCATAGACAAGCCTCATCTGATGTTCTGTACATTTTATTTGATGTTGAAGTTCATCATTTTTGAAAAGCTTTTTGAAAAATAGGCCCCACTTGTCCAAATTAAAAAAAAAAACAAACCACACCTCAGTGATATTCCTGCATTGAATGGTCACACATGACCTGCTGATACAAGATGTTCAAAGCCCTCTTCCCAGTACAGAGGTCATTGCTCCCAAAGCATTGTGGGAACGTGGTAGTCCTATTGTAAGAAGCTTTAAATCATTTTATGTCATCATGTCTGAGTCAGGAGGGAGAAAAATTGATCTAGTTTGTGCCTATACCAAATATAGTAAAAGTCGGGAACAGGAAACATAATGTAGATTTGACCATAGAAGGTCAAAGCTTTAAGAAGTCAGGCTGAATCATACAAATAATTAGCTAACTTATTATATACTCCCTCTCTCCTGATTACTGATTTGCTACTAACCTCAATCAACCACCACACCTATGGCCTCTTGCCTGGACTTTTATGATTGCCTTCTGACTTAACTTTTTGTTTACAATCTCTACCATCTCCAAATTATACTCCACAGAACCTTAGACAGCACTGATCTTCTGTTGCCAGACAGAACTTTCTGGACTCCCACATCAGTGCAGAGTGCTTTTCTATGCTGTGACACCGTGAATTATAATAACAACAGCAACTGACATTTATACGGCATTTAAAGTTTACAAAAGGCTTTAAATGCAGGACAGTGACCCCTCACTAGTCACTCACAGGTTAGATCCCCAGAAGGGCAGCGAACTGGTATTCAAAGTACTGTGGGAATCCAGTTCCCAAACTAGTTCACCAGTCCCTATTGGCATTCTTGTCTTTAATAGTCAGTGTGTAGCTACAATACCTCAAAGAGAAGCCATGTACTGAGATGCCATTATTTGAACAATAGTAGCAAGGCATTTCCCCCCCAATCCTGTGATATACTCTTCTACAAATATCTGTTGTGTTTTTTGGAAAAGTGAGTATATACATACATAGAATATGATACTAGAGAAGCACAAACAGTAAATCCATGTGGCCATGGCAAGTAACACAAAACTTCAGGGCCTGCATTCTTTCCCTTCTAATGCTGCTTCTCTTGTGCTCAGTTTCTCTACTGATCAGGTCACTCAGTTAGATTCCCCGGGCCTATGCTTCTCTGAAACTCACCTCACAAAGTTCACACTCATCACAGCTCTCTTCTGCCTCTGCTACCTGGAATCATTCCGGACAATATGTCGAGTCAGTTGTTAGAAAAGCTCTGCCATAAGCTAGCATGTCTGAAGGGACTCTCCCCATGGACAGAGAGAACTACTTCCTGTCCTCCCAGAGCAGAAATGATTTCCTCTCTAGGGCTCACATTCCTCAGAGCTTTGTCTTGTCTTAACTACTTCATTAGAATGTATCTTGATTTTTTTAAATGGTCATGGAGAATGTGGGTGATTATTGGCTAGTCCAATGGCTCAGCTCCCCTCTAATTCCATCAGCAATGAACAGAAAACTTCAAACCTAAAAGGGTAAGAAAGTTTAGCTGCCTAACTCACAAGTTTGCTTAGGACAAAGCAGCAAATTCCCTTAAAAAACAAAGAAGCATTTTGTCACAGATCTTTCTGGCATTTGCTGCAGCTCTAAGGTGTATGGAGCCTTCTACTAGGAGGTTTTCAACATGGCTAGCCATTCCACCTTACTCAAAGACTGGCAAACCAACTGGGAGTCGTACCCAACTGTTGGAACTTCCCACAGAGGGGAGGCCACACACCTTTGATTGAAGCAATCAAATAAGGGTAGGGGAGAGAAAGTTCAAGTTGTGTGCTGGGGAAAGGGATAAATAAATACCTTGCACCAGAAATAGGGGTGTGGTTTGAATCAGGATCAAGTGAACTTAGAGGCAGGGCTGGACTGAGAGACCTTGGGATTCTTTGGAGCAGCCAAAAAGAAGGAGCTGAGATATGTAGAGTTATGTGTAGGAGTCCAGACTCAAATGGGGAGGACAGGGATGAGTGTGATCATGTCAGTCCCAAACAATCATAGAGGTTGTTAGATGATCCAAAAAACTATATAGTCTTGTGTTTAGAAAATGCAAGAAAAAAGAAAAGGGAGGGAAAGAGAAAGGACACATTAAAGGGAAATGGGAGAAAATATGGGGGAATGTGTTAAGACAACTAATTGGGTTATATAAATAGAACTACATACAAACATGGAAGAGATGGGGGAGCAGGCCTTCACTTTCATCTAAACTGTCAAAAGGGGGCAGAATGCATGCACAAATAATTTGGTGTAGAAATACATTCCACTCAACAGAGATATAGAAAGAAATGGGGGAAAAGGAAAAGTAGATTGAGGGAGGGAGAAGAAGTTTGTGTTTCTTCAAGGGAGTGGTGAAGGGAAGAGGGAGAAAATAGATTTCTGTTCATTTTTTAAAAATAGAAATGCTATTTCACAGATAAAGAATTTTGCATACATATGAAATCACTATTATTAATTTTTATAAGTAGCATTTTATAGCACTTCATAGTTTGTAAAATGATTTTAAAATTTCCATTTTATCTTTACAACAACCTGTGAGGTAAGGGCTACTCTCATTCCCATTATACAGATGAGGAAGGTGAGGCAGATAGAAATTAAGTAGCTTCCCCAGAGCCACAAAGCTAGTGTCTGAGGTTAAATTTGAAGATTGGGTCCCTTGAGGGACAAGTGCTGAAGGTATTCTGGATATCAAGATAACTAAACCAGTCAGTAAACAAGCAGTTATTAAGTATTTACTATGTGGCAGACTCTATGCTAAGTCCTAGGATGGAAAGAAAGGGAAAAAAAAAAGTCCCTGCCCTCAAGGAGCTCCCAGTCTAAAGAGAGAATAAAAACACAAATAAGTAAGATGCCTACTGGATAAACTGAAGATAATCACTGAGAGAAAACACTGGTGTTAAGGGGATTCAGGGAAGGTTCCTTGTAGATGTTGGGATTTTAGCTGATACCTGAAGGATGCTATGGATACCAGGAGGGAAAGATGAAGAGGAACAGCATTCCAGGCTTGGGAAACAGTCAGAGAGAATACCCAGAATCTCCAGATGGGATGTCTGATTCCAGGAACAGTAGAAAGACCAGTGTCACTGGATCTTAGAGTATGTGGAGGAGAGTAAAGTATAAGAAGGCTAGAGAGGTAAGAGGGAGATAAATTATGAAAGACTTTAAAAGTCAAACAGAGAATTTTATAGTTGATCTGGAGGTCCTAGGGAGCCACTGGAGTTCACTGAGTGATTGGGGTGAAGGTGACATGATCAGAACAGCACTTTAGAAAGGTCAACTTAAGAGTTGAGTGGAGGATGGATGAACTGGAGTGGAAACAGACAAAGAGACCAAGTAGAAGCCTATTACTACAGTCCATGCATGAGGTTATGAGGGCTTGCAGCAGGGCTGTGGTTGTGGTCCTTCATTCTCAATGACATCAGGTAGGTGATGCCATGACTTGCAAGTGAATTGAATTTAAGTGAGGGAGGGTTGTGTAAAGTCAGTGGCCTCAGTTTCTCCTCTGGAGCCATGTGGGACCCATGGCCAAATGTAGATAAGGACTGGAGATGTCCCCCACAGTTGTGGTCGTCTCAGAAGGGCACAATGAGGGAGATAGCACAAAGTATTTGCTGAAACAACATGGTGGGAACAGTGACAACAAAATATTTCCACAAACCTGGGGCAAAGAGTCCCCTAAATACACTTAGCATCAGAGGAAGAGAGGATACACACAGGGAACTCATGTGGCTAAGGCATATGGCAGCCACTCATGCCTCTGGAGCTTCAGGGCTACAGGAAGACTTGTGTCCTCAAACCATTTCTTCCAATCTCAGTCACAGTCTCTGCCAGTCTCATTGGACTCTGTGAAATAATTGCTTCAATGCTTGGTTGTGGTCACCCCTACTCTCAGTTTGGGGTTCAGCTGACATCTTGGTCTAGTATGTACATTTGCAAAGAACTGGAACCCAAGAGGAGTCTTGGGGATGTCCATCTCCTGACCAGATCTTGAGGCCAAACTCTACTCCTCACACTAATATGACTTGATTTTGCAACTGGTCTCTTCTAATGGGCTATACATACTGTATGCCTCCTATGTCTATTTTCTTCTAAAATAAGCCATTGCTGTTGGGGGAATCAAATAGGAAAACAAATGACCAAAGAGTCACAGAGGTTGTGCAACTGCTGTTAATTTTCACACTGCCAGAGACTTCACATAGGTTATCACAATCACAGCTAATTCTGAAAACTCTAAAAGAACTTACATGGGTTATAAGCAAAAGACTTTATTTATTCCATTGGAGGACAGAAACTTGACATACTTGCCAGGGCCTTCTCTAGGAGGAGACCCACTTTACTGAGGTTACATCTTGATCCCCATAGCAATGGCTATGGAGTGAGCTGGTGCCCTGACAATGAGATGGAACAGGCACAGGGCATTGTGACTAGAACATGGGTCCTGAAGGTGGTTATCTGAGCTCAGAGACATTCTGGGGCTGGTGTGAAACAGTTCTGGGATTTTTTTGCAGCAGAATATATCCAGAGGTGAGCACAAAGGATTGTTGTTACACCAAACTCAGGGCACAGCTTGCTTCTTGGGCCTTAGTTCTGTAAAACAAGTTGTCTCCTAATAGTGAAAAGAGAGGAGTCAAAAGAGAGGGGTGGTCTTGGCATAAGTGTCCTGACAGGGAGGAGAAGTTAAAGGAGGAAGGAGAGACCTCCTCACCACCTCCCACCCCCTTGTTGAACTCTCCAAGAAATACAAAAAAAAAAGGTGGAGTAAAGTAAGCTATTCCATTGCAGACTTTCGTTTACACTGATTCTGAAGCCTGATTGCTAGCAGATTCAACACCTCTTCCCTTAGTCGTTGCTATTTACTAAGTGGGTAGAGAAAAGGATACTGGCATATCCATTTTCTTTGCTAATCCATTTCAGCGTTTCTTGACTCTTTTCCAAGCAAATATATTGTTAAACTGTGACTAAACCAGTGAGGATCTGAAAAGGACTACACTTGGAAATACTAGCACTTCAAATCTCAAATGTAGCCTTTAAATCACACTGTCTGTTACCTATCCCTTACATCCTAAAATTTCACCAGTTAGCCCAGGGGCTTGACTGAATTGGCTTGCTGCTCCAAGTGTAAATTAGCAGAATAAGAAGCAGCAGAGCCAAGATTAATTGTAATGCACAATTTTGGCCCCTGAGAAGGGACAATGAAACACACCTTCCTCCCCTCCTTTTCTGTTGGCAATATCCTGTCAGAATTGCCTTTTGGTTGGTATATTTTGATTGACTCTTTTTCTTTGTTACAATAAATGATGAGCTAGAACTTTGCCTAGAGTTTTGGGGATAGAATGGCAGGTTTTGGATAAGGAAGAATTAAGTGGGTTATACTGACAGGTATGAAGGTATCTTAGGATTTTTTTTTTATTATTATAATGTTAGGCTGAGGTCTGAAAAGATGAATGGAGTACAATTTGACATCTTTAAAACCTTGACTCAATTCAAGAACAATGTGATGCCAAAGGCAGCATGAAAGAGTGGGAAAAGCCCTGAATTTGGGGTCTGAGAGCCATGGTTCATAATATCATAGATTCATATTTGAAAGGTTAAGTGACTTGTTCAATAGGACGCATATAGCAAATGGCACAGCCACTTATCAAATCCAGATCCCATAGTGTTATTTGCCACTGCCCCTGTGATCTTAGTGAAGCCTTCTTTGGGCCTCAGTTTCCCAATCTGTGAAATGCAGAGAATGGATTAGATAGGGAGATGATCATGATCATGAAAATGTAGTGCTTCAAGGTTTGCAAAGTACTTTATTATCTCATAGTATCTTCCCATTCCTGGGAGGTAGGAGCTATTATTCCCATTTTTCAGATAATAAGCCTGAGGCAGACATATATAGATAGGTGGTTTATTAAATGTGTTTACTATATTCCAGGCACTATGAAAAGAGATGGAAATATAAATAAAAGTAAGGCAGTCCCTACACTGAAATAATTTATATTCTATGATTCCTTCCAGGGCTAAATCACATAAAAAAGAGCCTGTGGGGAGAAAAGGAGTTTACACATTTTCCCCCAGGAGGGCTTCTTTACTTAAAATCTGTGAATCTGTTTTTAAAAATATTTTGATATTTAAATCAAACTATTACTTTTATTTCAATGTAACAGGTTTCATTTGTAATGTCGTGTATTTAATGCATTTTAATATATCGTTTTGAGAAAGGGTCCATAGGGTTCACTAGGTTGCAAAAGGTGTCTGTGACGCACAAAAAGATTAAGAACCTGTGTCCCAGACTCTAACATCTAAAAACTAAAAACAAAAACAAAAAAACCCTTCAAGGTTTGCAAAGTACTTTTCACATATTATCCCACTAAGAGGTAGGCACTAATGATGCTAGGACTCTGGGAAACTCCCGACCCTGTAGTATTCCTTGAACCTTCCTCACACCTGGGCAAGTACTCGAGTTGCCTGGGGCAACCTGCCCTTCCCAGTTAAACCAACAAGGCTTTCCTTTTGGCTGATGCCCAAACCTTCCATTCTGTTACCGCTAACCTAGCCCAACCCTTCTTTATCTGCACGGCCCAAAGTCTCTTCCCAACCTTCACTCCTTCCAGACCCCTTTCACGTGGCCCCGCTCCCTGCCCTTCCGGGTCCTTCTTCGTTACCTCCCTGACACTCTAGCCTAATGGCCACTCCAATCCAGATCTTCCCACAAGTATTTTTTTCTATAAAAGGAGTTAGTCCTGACCATCAAAGGGCGGATTCTCTAAATCGCCCCACCCAATCGGTGTTTTAATAAAACCTTGAAAGGAGGCTTCGAATTCGTTATAGAGGGAGAACCTGCCTCGCTTGCCCTTGAATTTTGGGTCCCAGCACCCTTACATCTCAACACTATTCGTCTCCCATTTCACAGGTAAGAAAATCGGGGTACAGAGAAATCGAGACTCGATCTGAGTCCCCCAGTTAATAATGAGCGCTAAAGGTTCTATTTCAATTCAGATCGAACTAAATCTAAGTCCAGGACTCTTTTCCCCTGCGTCACCAAGGTGGCTTTGAGAGAAGAAGCGTTTTAAGTGGGACAACTAGGGCGGCTTCTTGCAGAACAGGACCAGACTTCTTCCAACTAGGGAAGGTGTGCTGAATGCCCCGGGAGGCGATGGAGGGGCCTTGCGCATGCGCGGCGCAGGCGGTTTTAGCCTCTGCACCAGACCCCGAGGTCCTGCCCCTAGCGCCCCTCTGTCCTCGCAAGAGGACCTTCTTCCAGGTGAGTGACCGTCTCAGGGTCTGATTAAGGGTCGCCCAGGCCCTGGCGGTAAGTTGGGGGAGCGAGGTAACTGAATAAGCGTATTAGAGGAGATAGATGCTCCACTCGGAAAACGCTGCGAGGAGGGGGTGGGGCTCGGATATTGCCCCCCCTCCCTCTACCTCCCCATCCCGTGTAACCTAAAGTCTGCTCCGCCTCCCTGAGCCCGTCTGGTCCGAGGGCACTTGTCTGCCTTCGGAGTCTGCTGTGGGATACTCCTAGCAACCGATTAGAACTAGAGTTGAAGGGACTTTTTAAAGACGGCCAGCGAACCTAACCCATTTTACCAAGGAGGAAACTGAGGCTCGGAGGTTCACTTGCCAGCGTCAGAGAGGTTGAATGATTTGCCCAAGATCACACAGGGATTTCAATTCAGGCCTTGGGAATCCCAGATTCTTCGTTCTTTGCCCTGCACCAAATCAAGGCAATAAGCATTTATCAAAGTTACCATGTGCCAGGTACTGTGTGAAGTTCTGGGGATGTGTCCTTGCTCTCAAGGAATTCACAGTCTTGTCTTGGGGGAGACGGCATGCAAAAGAGCTAACAGGATGCATTCAGAATAATTTGGGGTCTGTTGTAGAGGAAAGGCAGTACTATTTAGGAGGACTTGCCAGAGGTGGCACTTTAGCTGATTCTTGAAGGAAGCCAGGGAAACCAGGAGGCAGAGATGAAGTCAGAGATGTGCCAGGCTTGGGGGAACAGCCCCCAAATGCAGTCAGGAGATGGTAGCGTCCTGTCAGAGAAACTACTAGGTGGCTGGTGTCACTGAGGTAGGGTGTAAGAAGACTGGAAAGACAGTGAGGGGGAATTCCTCAACCCAGAGCTCCTGAAATCCTCCCAGAGAGTAATTCTGCCCACCTTGGAGCCTTTGATTGGTGGTCAAAACAGGAAGCCAGGCTAGAAGAGAAACAGTTTAATTAGCATCTGCTGATCATTTGCCAGAAGCCCAAAAAAGAGATACCCATCTAGGGTTTTACACAGCTGTTTTGTTGTTCAGTTGTGTCCAACTTCCATGATCCCATTTGCGGTTTTCTTAGCAAAAATACTGGGGTGGCTTGCTGTTTTTTTCTCCACTTGATTTTACAGATGAGGAAACTGAGGCAAATAGGGTTAAGTGACTTGCCTAGGGTCTCATAGCTTGGAAAAAAAACAATTCATCACCAGTTAGGAATCAACAATTGTGGAACTTCATAATGTCAGGATATTTCATTGTCAGGCAGGAAAAGATTTCATGCCAGCCAGGAAAGAAGTTTTTCTTTCAAGTATATATGATTATCATTCTCACTGTCCATTTCTTCTCCCCACATGAGGTTGCTATAATTGGGCATGCTGGACATTGGTGGATCAGAAACAAGTTGTTTATGAAGCAACAAAAAGTCCTTGATTTTTACTTTTTATTTAAAACTGTTATCTCCTGTGTCAACCAGACTGTAACTGAAAGTAAATGAGAGACAGGAGAGTCAGGAATGAAACAAGTTTAATTTCAAAGTGAGGAAAGCAGATTTCAATCAATGACACATTGTGGGAGCTGTCCCTAGTGGGGC
The DNA here is from genome assembly GCF_028372415.1 of Notamacropus eugenii. Classification (NCBI taxonomy): domain Eukaryota; kingdom Metazoa; phylum Chordata; class Mammalia; order Diprotodontia; family Macropodidae; genus Notamacropus; species Notamacropus eugenii. Next base: position 292,342,395 of record NC_092872.1, on the reverse strand, counting down.
GGGCCTGAGGCAGTGAGGGCATATCTCCATACTTACACCTGTGACTTTGAAGTGAACTGCAGTCTTGCTAATGAGGGATAACAGCAACATTGGGACAGGTCATTCCTAGCAGGGCTTCATGACCAAAAACAATTCTGACATCATGCAGAGGATGAGCACAAAGGGAAGCTTGCTGGGCCTTAGTAGTGGAAAATAAGGTATAATCTGCTGTCTGGACACCTGTATTATATATACATTATTTTATTCCTCTGCCAGTGTGTGATTTTATTCAAATGGCAGAAATGGAATAGAATGGAATAAACACCCACTAAGTGACTACTGTGTGCCAAGCAATATTAAAAGCTTTAGAAATATCTCATTTGATTCTCACAACACTCTTGTGAAGTAAGGTGCTATTATTATCTGCATTTTAGAGTTGAGGAAACTGAGGTAAACAGTTTAAGTGACTTGCCCAGGATCACACAAACTTGTGTCTGAGATCACATTTGAAGCTGATTCCAGGCCTGTACCCACTGTGCCATCCTTTCTCTAACAGACTTTTTAGTACCAAGTATCCACTATACCTGATCTAAAGAATAAAAACACTTCCTGTATGCATCTACTGCAAAAATACCAAGCATACGTTTTGGGTTTTGTTTTGGTTTTTTTTTTTTTTATCAAGCAGGTAATATTACAAAAAGGTTGAGTATAGTTTTCTTTTAGGAGATAATTAACATGCTTCCTGAAAAAATAAAGGAAGAGAAGCTAGAGCAGAAAGCAAATTTGAAATTTCACGTGGAAGGGATAATATGGTTGTATCTTTGTCAATGCTACTGTTGCCCTTGAATGATTCAGATAATCTTGGTGTTCAAATATAACTTGTAAATCTTGATATTTGCATTATGGTTTTTTTAAGCCTACATTAGTCCTGTTTGGTAGTAGCTAGTTGGCAAAGTGGATAGAGTGCCAGGCCTGTAATCAGAAAGACTTATGTGACCCTGGGCAAGTCATTTAACATCATTTGCCTTAGTTTCCTCATCTGTAAAATGAGCTGGAGAAAGAAATGCAAACCATCCAAGTTTCTCAGTCAAGAAAACCCCAAGTCTAGTCACAAAGAGATGGATACCACTGAAAGGACTGAAAGGAATGAGCCCTGTTTGGTAAGTTTGATAAGTGTTTACCATTGTTAAGGGGCAGCTAGGTGGTGCAGTGGATGGAGCACCAGTGCAGGAGTCAGAAGGATCTGAGTTCAAATCTCACCTCAGATGCTTGACACTCACTAGCTGTGTAACCTTGAGCAAGTCACTTAACCCCAATTGCCTCATCCTGGGTCATCTCTAGTCATCCTGAGGAATAACTGGTCACTCGATTCAGATGGCTCTGGAGGAGAAGTGAGGCTGGTGACCTGGACAGCCCTCCCTCACTCAAAACAAAGTCAAGTGCAAGTCATGTCATTATTTCTCTGATGGCATGGTTTTCTTTGGCAACAAAGGACAGACACACACACTATTGTTAAAAAATAAGCAATAAGTCACTCAGAAAAATGTTTAACTTCACTTGGGATTAAAGAGATGTAAATCAAATGCACCCTAAAGTATTATTATATGCCTATTAAATCAGCAAATGCAATTTTTAAAAAATCAATGTTAGTGAGAAAGTTTGTGCCCACCCATTCTGCTGCCAATATACATACATATATATATTAAACTGGGATAGTTTTAATTTTCCTACTTAATAAATGCCTTTGCTAAGTTCTAATTGTGTCTGTTTACTCACTACTGGGAACATTAGTTGGGGGTTCATGAAGTATAGTATCTAGGTACCCTAGAACCTATGGGAATAACAGCTGCCTTCTGGGGGATCCACAAGTAACATGTTTGGGAATTAGCCCAGACAGGGTGTGGAGTAAAAGACTAGAAACAATCCAGATGTCCAAAACCATGGTTTACTAGCTTATATTTTTTATTAACATTTTTCATATACATTCACTCATTTTATCTTTAAAATAGCCATGTGTGGTAAATTAAGTCTGTTTTACAATTTAGAAAATAAGCTCTTAGGGATTGAATGATCTGTGCAAAACTAACAAACTATGATTTTCTAATTTGACTTTGTCAAGTGTTCCTTCCACTATCAAAATGTCCCATCATTATTATGTAGTTGAATCCTAGGAAAAGTAGTATAAGATGTGAGTTTTCTTGCACATGAGTGTACTTCTCTACTGCTGCCCCAGGTTTATTGGAAGAATGTTTTGTAATTACTGCTTTTTACTACGTCTAGCAGTGAATGTCTTTGACCTAATTGAGATAAAGGCATTGTTGAATGCAGTTAGCTCAGAAGTTGTAACTTCAGGACTGTATACCTGCACGGTGTCTTAAACCTGGCATAATTGTACCCTGGTGTTGAAGACCAGAAATAATCAGATTATTCTCATACCTCATGTTTGATACTGGAAAACATGAAACAGTCATGGATAATCTGACAGTTAATGAAAGGTGATTTACTCAGTCCTAGCAGGAGGAGATTTTGAGGGACACTGTGTTGATTTAGCTAAGCACATCTATGTTGTCCATGGTGGTCCAGCATGGACAAGCATCAGGAAGCAATTTATACCGGGGACCCAGGAAGCCATGTCAATGGCCTGAGCCAATTAAATAATGAGGTCGATTTCAATACCTTTTAAACAAAAACTAGCTTTACCCACATGTAGTGGGGCCTTAGGATATTGGTGCTCTCACACTTAGGAAGCACAACCTATAACTGTGAACCAGACGCAGGGGAGTAGCCCCAGAGGTACTACATGCATTTAGAAAATTTGCTGTGGAACTGAAAATTTGTGTGTGTATTGGAGGGAGTGTGTGTGTAAAATAAACAATGCTCTTAGATTTAACGATTATACACGTTCATTCTCAAATGCTGGCCTTTAACAAAGAAAACTAATTATATGTAAATACATAATATCTATAATATAATATTACATATCTGTGTGTGTGTTTATGTATATATGAGAGAGAGAGATTGATCTTGTAAGTGTATGGTAATGTGATGTCAAAACTGGCTGGGCAAGTTGTAGTAATTGCCATGGTTGTGGCAAAGCATGCCTAAGTCAAACAGAGCATGGAAACCACTCAAAGCAAAATCAAGTGCAAGTCATGACATGACATGATATGATATGATATGATCTCCCTTCTCTTCGCCTCCCCTTCCCCTTTCCCTTTGCCTTCCCTTTTCCTTTTCTATTCCCCTTCCCCTTCTCCTCCCCTCCCCTTCTTCTCTCCCCTAAAGCCTAGGATCTCATCCACTCTGAAGCCCTTGGATTGGACAAGGAAGGGTCCCTGCCCAACCTCCACTCAATGACTGGTTTTGGACCCTCCTGGCTTAGAGTGAATGTCTATAGTAACAGTTTCTCTTCAAAACAATAGCCCTGAGACTCCTGCCCCTCCCAGAATGATTTATCAATTTTTTTTCTTTTCTATTAAAGGGGCTATCCCCCGACTAGGTTTTAAAGAGGCCTATTCACTGAATGGGCATTACCTCACTTTAAGTGAGTACCTGAAAAGGCCTTAGTCTAAAAAGCCAAGGTCTCCCATTTCATTCTGGGCCTTCTCCAGTCATCCTGATGAATATTGGGTCACTGGATTCAGATGGCTCTGGAGGAGAAAGTGAGGCTGATGACCTTGCACAGTCCTCCCTCCCTCAAAACAAAGTCAAGTGCAAGTCATGTCATCACTTCTCTGATATCATGGTCCTCTTTGAAAATGAAGGACAAACACAACCTGCATAGATTATGAAGCTGCCAAGAATGACCGGAAGGCAAAATGCAGATGAAGTGATTCCATTTTGGAGTGATGGAACAAGCAGGATGTCCAGGGAAAAGAAGCACAAAGGAGATTGGGATACTGCCTTTAACACAGTTTCTAACTCTCTTCATATGCTTCTGGGATTTCCCATAGTGGTGTCTGAGTTTGTTTATGGAGGGAAGAGGACTTACCCTCCAGCAAGACAGAGTTTCTCTTTATGCAGTCCCATGCCAATTGAGAGGCTCAAATGTGAGCCCCATTTCTGTTTGCTACCTATTGTATTTGGCAATTGCTACAGACTTGGCATTCATCTTGCCTGTGGTGGTGGAGTGGAAGCAATATGCACCTAGAAAGAAGATGTTCTGATACTCTGAAAATTGATCTCCATGTGGGGATAAGTAGGAACCAGACCAGTGTTACTTACCATCAAATTGATTCTACCACAGTGTTTCATCCCTTTCTATGTTCATACAGCTGCCACTCTAATTTAGGCCCTCCTCTTGTCTTTACTTCAGCCTTCTCATTGGTCTTTTTACATGCTGTATCTTCTCAATCTTATCTCCACCAAGCTGCCAAATTGATATTTCTTAAAAGTTCCAACCTGACCATTCCACTCCTCCCTCAAGAAACTCCAGGACTTCCCTACTGTCTCCAGAATCAAGAACAAACTCCTCTGTTTGACCTGTAATATCTGTTACCTTCTAGGTTCATTATACCTCTCCAGACTTACATTATTCCTTCTTTATGAACTATGTGGCCTAAAAACCAGACTAGGCTGCTTGTTGTCCTTCATACATGAGATCCCATTGCCATGCCTTTGCAGAGCTGTCCCCTGGGTCCTTCATGGACTCTTTTCTCACCTTGACCTGTCATCAACAGTTTGCTTAAATAAACCAACTTGGAGCTTCTTTGTTTTGTTTTATTTTAATTTTCTAGTCTTAGATTTCTTTTGATCTTTACTCCAACAAGTTAGCTGAAGCTGACTTTACACAGGCAGCTAATTCAGATAGGAATGCAACACTGGTAACCAGTTATCTGCCTGTTAAAATAAGTTTCACCTTTATGATGTCCTGTGCCTGATGACTCCCTACCCAAAGAAAGTACTCATGGTACATAGGCATGATTTTCACAGGCATTAATTTTATAATCAGATAGTGTGACCAGCTTTGGAAGAAAATGTCATTTGGGATTTTTCAGTTGAGTAGGCTTTGAGAAGACCAAAAGCACAATTGTTTGGATAAATAATACACGTGCTGCCTTATTCCAGTTGGTAACATAGACATGATCTTAATGCATTTCTTTTACTCCTTCAGTTATTCAATTATTTGAAACTCTTCTTTGCTTTTGAATTTTTAGGGAGCTCTGAAGATTAATCTTTGTAGGTCTACTACCTGAACATAGTGATGCGTGTACAAAGAGTTGTACTGAATTCCCGGCCTGGTACGTATTTGCTTATGATCAGTATGCAGCCATGGCCAATTGTAACTTCTTGAAGAGATAGAAGTCATAAACAATTGTTGACCTAAAATGCAAAAAAACCCCAAAACCTAAGGATGATAGAAAATAATGTTAGGTTAGAAAATTGTCCACACTGGTACAGAGCCCAACACAGATAAGCAGGCATCTACAATACCCTTTGTTGTATTCCTTCCCCTGAATCATTTGCAATAATTAGAATGATACTAAGTCGAATAGATTCTTTTTATTTGTTCTTTTTAAAATTTATTATGGATATTTAAAATGTATTTTTCCACTTTCTATAGAAAGCACTGATCTACTTCTATACGATTTGTCTAACTTTAATCATAGAAGCTTAGACCTAGAAGAAGTTCCAGAGGTCATCTAATTCATCCCATGATAGGGTTTATGTATTCTATAAGTTGTCTATCAATTCATGTTCCTAAATACCTTCAGAGAAGATTAGGTCTCTTTGATGGATCTATTTTTCCTGTTCTACCCTGACTAACTACAGAATAGTTACTACTGTCTTTTATGTAACAGCCTTCCTTATCACGTAGCGTTTAAGATCGTTAGATTTGTGATTAGATGACCTGGTTCAAATTCTGGCTCTACCACTTATAACTTTGTGACCTCAGGCAAATCACTCACCTCTTAGGACCTCAGTTTCTGCGTCTATAAGATTAAGAGATTGGACTAAAATTCCCAGAACTTCTCAAAGTATGGTTTGGGGGCCCCTGAAGGGCTCCAGGTCAAAACAGTTTTCATGGTAGTACTGAGATGTTTTAATTTCTAATATGGTAAAAACCCAGAAAAATAACCCACACAAACAGATCTGTCCAGTTTCAAATTGTGTGTTTCAGTCAGTCACTGAACGTATGCGAAGTACTTACTATTTGCTAGGTAGTGTGCTAAGCATTGGAATATGAAACTGAATCTCCATTTAATAACACTTGCTTAAAAAAAAAAGTATGTAAATAATTCCATGTATTAACTTTCACATCTGGCCTGCTTATTTATGCTTCCTTCTGAATTTCTTTCTGTTCCCTCTTTTGCATGTAAAAAATATGCTTCAATGGCCCTCCTTTTTATTGGGGAGAGGGAGTTCCGAGCCATCTGTACCCCAGTCTCTTTCAACCTCTCCTCTTTCCATCAATCAAAAATGAAGAGAAAGTGCAGTGTGGGGGGAAAAAAAGGGACTTGTCAGGAGACCTGGGTTTGAATCCTGGCTCTGACAGTAATTGTATGACGTTGGTTATGTCAGTTAACTTTTCTGAATTTCTATTTTCTCATCTGGAAAATTAGGACAATATTTTCATTACCTACCTCACAAGCTTACTATGAGTTATAGTTATCATTATTATACTGTGTGTTTCATCAGCACATGCACAAAGGATAATCTGATTTATCTATCTACATCTCACACCTAGCTTTGGGTAAGTTCATTTATTCCTCAGTTGCTTTTTGCTGTTGCACAAATTCTTCTGACATCTTCTTGTAGCATTTTGCCTTTGAGCTGTACTGTCTCTTTGCTTGACAAGGAAATTAAGCGTTTGCTAACCAATGTCATTTCTTGGCTTTTTTCAACTATAGTGACTGTTTTACATCCATTAAGTTTCTCAAAAAGACAGAAGTCATTATAGACAGTTTTATTTTGGAGTTGACATCTTGTTTAAAAACATGATTTATAGTTGCTGCAATCATATATAGTGATTGCCCTTTAAGTTTTGGTCTTTCTTCTAATGTGTTATTTACTTTCTGTTGTTTTTTTATTTTTATTTTCAATTGCAAATTCTCTCCCTCTTCCACCTATTGAGAAAGTGAGGCGGTAAGTTGTGATCATGACCAGTTTATTTATTAGCATAGCATGCATTTGCCATTGTGTAGAGTCTCAGCCTCCTCAGCTAGCTAAGACCCTGAATGTGGGGGACAGCCATTTTTTATAAAAGGGGGGATATCCCAGAAATAGAAAGCAGGCTCATAGATGGAGAACACAATATGATTGGCTACAAAGCCTGTAGCATCCTAGGGCTAGGGGACAGTATGCTTGGCTGGAGACAGGGAATGCAGGACTAGCAACAACCCCTCCTTCTCTTCTGATTGATGAAGTCCATCTGCATTGTCCAAGGCTAGCTAATGGTTTGTAGATACCAGGCCAAACTTCAGAGAAGGACAATTAGAGATAGCAAATACTGCTAGAGGAACAAAGATAATAGATTACTTTTACTTAAGGTCATTTACAGGAAAGCTGAACTTTTAAACTCATTCAGAAGGGAAAGCTGAATTTCTGAATCTAGGAACTCCTGAACTTAAAGACTAAGAGACTTGGTTAGTTACACAAAATGTAGGCAGTGTTATAGAATAAAAGAAATTACAAAATAAAGGCAGTCCATTAAAGGTTAAAATATACTTGGTTTTCTCAGTTCTTTTAAATATCTAATGAGTTACTATGACTAAAAATGATTCCTCACTTGGTAGTCAATCTTCTAGTAGTCGCCCTTGGTCCTGGGACCAAATCTATCTTGTAAGCTTGTATTCAAGCTTTTTCATCTTGGATAGGTCCTGCCAGCACATATTCCATTATCATAGTCATGGCCTTCAAGGCATTACATTATTATTAGCTATCTCATGGGCAAGTGGATAGCTAGGTGTGGAAATAGATGAAGTGCCAGGCCAGGAATCGGGAAGACTCATTTTTGTGATTCAAATCCAGACACAAACACTTGCTAACTGTGTGACCCTTTGCAAGTCACTTAACCCTATCTTAGTTTCCTCATCTGTAAAAAGAACTGGAGAAGGAAATGGCAAATCATTCCAGTGTCTTTGCCAAGAAAACCCCAAATGGGTTCACCTAGAGTCAAACACGGCTGAAAGTAACTGAGCAACAACAGAATATCATGGCAAATGATTGAACATTTAACAGAATTAAAAACATAGGGTCCCTTTGAAAACATTAGTAAAAAGATCAGTTTAACTAGAAATCAGAAGGTTTGGGTACTAGTCCTGGCTCTGTCACCAACTCCTTGTATAATTGAGGACAAATCTCTTAGCCTTTGTGGACCTCCATTCCCATAAAATGAGGCAGTTTTGAACTAGAGGACCTTTAAGGACCTTTTTAACTTGAAAGAGCTTGTCATTCTATGCTCTGATTCTGTGGTTATGATTTATTTTAATCATAACATCTGTGGGGAAATTAATATGTTAAGATACCCTTTTAAGGCTTCAGTGGACCTGTGGTCTCATCGATGGCACTCCTGCCAAAACAGCAGGGCCTTGTTCTAGGTCCCTTCACATCACATGAGTGCTATTGTTGTACATGGGTTGTTATTTCTTTTCTCTTGCTTCATTTTCTTTTCTGCTCACACATCTCTAATGGTATCTTTTATGCCACTTAAACAAATGTAATTTCACCATTTATTAGGTAGTTTTCTGCAGCCTACTATGCCCACTGTGCCAGGCCCATGTTCTTCTGCAGGATCTATCCAAGATATAAGATCATAGGTTCATAGATTTAGAGGGGAAGGGGATCCTAGAGGTCAATGAGACCAACTTCTTTATTATACCAGTAAGAAAACTGATGTTCAGAGAAGTGAAATTGATGAGGGCTAGAGAGGTGGAGGTACAGGAACTCCAAGACAAGAATTCCCTGTGTGGGACATCTGGAAAAGAATTCAGAGACTCAAGCATTGTTGAGGTCAAGGTAGTAAAGATTTATTATGCTTTTCAGGGGCAAGAGTTCTTAGGGAACCTGCAACTTGAATGGGGTACAAGTAAAGTTTATATAGGATATTCTATTGTCAAACGTGCCAAATACGCTAATTAGGCAATTCAGGGTGGGATTAGGGAGTGGTTAGTTCTTGAAATTCTTGTATCTACTATGTAGGTATTTTATCCAGAGTTAATCAGGAAATAGCCCAGAGTGGGGCTACATGGAAGTGTGGTTTTAGGCTTAAGACATCACTAAGTCAGCTACGGGTCAGGGCTGATTAAGGAATACCAGGCTGCTCTTATCAATGTCTTGTTAGACAAGATAAATGTAAGGGAGTATACGTATGTCTAAGTCTAGGATACATACGATTGGTCAGGGAGTAGTAAATGTGGGAATGACCCAGTGCACAGCCAGTTCAGCCAGTACACAGCTGGTTCAGACTAATAAATTCTATAGGTGCAACTGGTTACTGTATCAGGAAGGGAGATACTTGTTGTTGCTGGGGCAGACAGTGTCCTTGAGCTGGGGAGAAACTGCCTGGGGTAGTGTTTTGAGGCTAGGGAGAAATGTGATATTTAGAGTGAAATGTGATTTCAGAATTGGGGTCCAAGCACATGCACCCAAGCATCAAAGTAACCTAACAAAGCTAAGCCTAGGTCTTACTCCATATTGACTGCTCTTTCCACTGAGTAGTGCCGTTATTATATGGATTGATCACATTATTGGTTTTCCATCCAGCTGCACATAATTGGGCAGTTAGCTTTCTTTATCCACAAGATTCCTCCTGTGTATATAGTTAGGCCATACTCTTCTGAGTAATTATGGATGGTTGATGATTTGAAGATTAATTAGTCTTTGTTCCAGAGAGAAGTTTGAGGGTCATAGAAAGCACTGTCCATTTTTTCAAATATGGTCCAACACGATGGATTTAGAGAAACCTGGGGAGACTTATATGAACTGATGCAGAGTGAAATGAACAGAATGAGAACAATTTATATGATAGCATTGTAAAGACAAACAATTTTGAAAGACTTAATAACTTTGGTCCATTCAGTGACTCACCATGATTCTAGAGGACTGGTGATAAAGCATACTACTTGCCTCCTGACAGAGAGGGAATGGGTTCAAGTTGAGACATACATTTTTGGACACAGTTATTGTGGGAATTTGCTTTAATTGACTATTCATATTTATTTCAAAAATTTTTTTTCTTTTTAATTTGAGTGGGAGGAGGAGTTAAAAGTAGTGTTGTCATGAAAAAAAAATCATTAAAATGTTTATGAAATGCTTAGGGGAGGACAGAGAAAGGCCAAAAAGATCACCAAAAAGCTGGACAGCTTTGAAAGTAATATGTTTAATTTAATATATATTTAAATAGAAGAGCAATCTGTATATAATGGTGATTCAGTTTCATGTCTAGTCCTATCTGTTCTACTACACATATGGAAGTGTTCATTTTAGTTGATGTTTGTAAAGATCAGGATTAAAAAAATGGGAGAAAAACTCCAATTGAAATCTGATCTACTTTCTTCCTTCTGGGCCTAGTTCATTGTCCATCTGCGGTATCTGTCCAAGATATGTACTGATAGACTAGCTATGTAGGTTGTCCTTTCTACTAAATATCATAGTCTTAAGGAAGGACATTCTGTTTAAAAAATAAAATGATCATTTCTTCCCTCACTTGTAACAAAAAAGTGCAGCTAAATAAAATAAATCAATTCAGATAGGGGGCATTCTGCTTCTACTTGATTCTTCCTGTGAACTCCTTTATTATGGATCTCATGGATAAGACCCTTCTGTGTTCTAGGAATTGGTGTAATCAGCACAAATGTCATCCATAAATAGGATTACCTAGAAGATCTTACCAAGTTGTAGGAATAAATTTTATACTCGGTATTTTCATCACAAGCCTGCCAGAAACATTTATTGTTAATTTAGACTATCCTCATTTAGTATATCTACTTGGAAAGAAAAAATGCCAACCTACAACCCTGAAAGTTTCTCTCAACCAAGCAGTTTGGGAGTTAGAGCATTAGTGTGATAATAGATAAAATTCCAAAATGAGATAAAACATTGTTATGGCGCTTAGGGTAAAGTTCAGTTAATATTTTGCTTCATTAAAAAGAACAATATTTATATAATTTTCTTCACACCATGAGGAAGTATTTTCTTAAAATCATTTCAGCCCTCTTTGACCATTCCCTTTAAGGATTCTCCTTTCCAGCTGATCACTGTTGTTAAACAATCCCTCTACACTTCTCTTATCAACTCACTATCTACTCTTCTCAGTGGCTCTTCCAAACCTTTTCATACCTCCTTAAACCTCTCAAGGCTTCCCTTCCCCAGACCCTTTTAACTGAGAACCATTCCTCATATTTTGCTGAAAAAATGGAGACTGTTTGTGGAGAGCTCCCCCTTCTCCCATCCTCCTCTTATCACTCAGATGCCTTCTGCCACCATTTCTTCACCCGTCTCATGAAGAGTTGGCCCTACTCCTTGCCAAGGCAAGCACCTCAGCAGGTGTAAGAAATGCCATTCCATCTAGTCTCCTCTAATAAATTGCCCCCTGACTCTTTCCAAACTATCTACAAACATGCCTATGTCTCCTCCATCCTTAAAAAATCCTCATGTGATCCTTCTATCCCCACCAACTATCATTTCATATCTCCCCTGTCTTTTGTAGCTAAACTCCTTGAGATGACTGTCTATGATACGTAGCTCCAGCTTTTTCCTCTCATTCTCTTAGTAACTCGATAACCTGGCATTCAACCTCATCTTTTCCGTTTCATCTGTTGTCTTCTTCCCTCATCCCTTACTTCACCCCCCTGGAAACCCTTCCTCTAGTGTAAGATGGTGTGCTGTCGTAGCACTGTACACATATGCACACAATGGACACAAACACTATGCTCAATGAGGTAGGAAAGGGATGGTGGCGTCCAAGGACGGTTTCCAGGCCCTGAGAAGTTTAGTTGGGCAATTGCACAGTTTTCGGGAGGATAAAACAAGATATACTTTGTATCCTTTAAATGACAATATAAATGTGGCCATTTATTATTAGCTTTATGAGGATAGAATCAGTAATCAGAAAAATTCAAATTCAAGCAACTCTGAGGTTAATTTTCATGTCATGCAAATGGGGGAGGGAGGGGATAAGCATTTACATAGTGCTCGGCACTGCGCTAAGCATTTTACAAATGTCTCATTTGATTGAATCGGAAAAGCTGACTAAAAAAAATGGAAACAGTTGATTTTTGTTGGGTCTTTGAAAGACAGACACATTAATAGACTGTTTTTAGAGCTGTGACTATTATGGATAAGAGTTTTTAATTGTGCAAAAAAAGTGTCTATAGTGTCCATACCCTTTTGACTCAGTGATTCTACCATTAGGCATATATCTTGTATAGTCCTATAGAAACAAAAGTAGTATGTGCAAAAATATTAATTGCATCACCCTGGTGATTTCAAAGATTAGAAACAAAGTGGGTGCCCCTCAAGTGGAGACTGTCCTCTGAATATAATGGAATATTATTGTGCATTAAGGAGTGATGAGTGTGTCTCTGGGCAAGACACTTAATCTCTCAGTGCCTCAAGAAAGCAGGCAAGTTTGTAAGTTGTAGAGTGAAAATAAGGAGTCTCAATACTTGGGTTCTTGATCTTTTAACTGAATATTTCTGAGCATGCCATTTATAAATGCATAAAATAAAATCCACAGTATGACAAAGGAAACAGTAATAATGGGGAATTGAGAGAAAAATGGAAATGTTCATTCACTTCATGGGCAATGTGAACTTATGCAGAGCAAAATATGCAGCAGTAAAAGAACAATATACACTAGGACCACAATGACGTAGATGAAAAAATTAAAAGAAAGTTGAACAGTGAGTAATTGAAAAACCAGTAAAGATTCCAGAAAACAGATAATGAAACATAGTACCCTCCTCATAGTGAAGAGGTAAGTGACTTCTAGGGCCTGATGTCATATATGTTGTCAGATGCAGTCTCTTTATCAGATGTTTTTGCTTAACTGTTTTTCTTTATCACACAGGAGAGTTGGGGGTGGGGGGGATTCCAAGAAATGACTGAGGTAAATACAATAATAATTAATAAAACTTCAAACACTATTTGTGTTTCAAAGGAATGTTTTTGAGAAAATCATCAGAAATTGGAAAATAATTTAGTCTAGGTCATTGGAAATTGTAAGGAAATGCAGCTCAAAATAAAGCATTCTTCAGTTCAAGTCAACAAGCATTTATTAAATGCCTTCTAAAACACTGGGGATACAGATTAATAATAAAAAAGAGTCTTTATCTTCAGAGACTGCTTGCAATCTAATGGGGGGGCAGGGGGAACTGTAGTGCAGCACCAGGGGGTGCCCAGTATGGGGGCATCATGATGTGCCCTGAATTGGAAACCAAGCAGAGCTGTTGGTGGAAAATGGAATTACCTGCCAAATTCTGAGCTCTCTTTAAAGGTTTTGGGAAGAGCTTATTGCTTTACTCCAGCCCTCTGATCAGAGGTGAGAGGTAACTGAGAAAGTTGAGAAAGTGTTATCAAAAACTGTATCAGTCTGCATGGCAGTTGATCAGCTTATCCTGGTGGAGGCAGGATGTGCTGTGGAGTGGAAACCAGTAGAGCTGCTGGTAAGAAATGGACATCTAAAGTGAAAAAGGTAATGACAGCTAAAGGGAATTATTTTAGAAAATAATTGTTAAAAGAATGATTATTCAAAAATATTTATATTGCCCTTTTGTTTATCCACCATTATTTTAGGAATACATGGTGTTCCAGTGGCAGAGAATTTCCGCACAGAAGAGGCTAATTTACCAGATAAATTAAACAAGGGACAAGTAAAAGTCCGAACTCTCTATCTCTCTGTGGATCCTTATATGGTAAGTAGCAAGGTGCTCTGATTAAAATAACAGTGATGGTAATTTTTTATGAGAATAAGTTACATGTGCATGTAGGGTATTATTGAAAAGGGCATTATAAGGGAACAATTAGACTTGTACAAGCATAAACCATACTTTAGCCATCACACCATTGACTGAAAGGCATAGAGAATATAAAATTCCACTCTGCCTATTGTTTGTTGGCTATAAAAAAGCATTTGATTTAGTCAGACAAAATGCTGCCTTACAAGCTTTCCTCTAACAAGATGTCTCCCTGTATATGTCAGAATTATGAGATTCCTTGAAAGATGTGGGAGATAACCTTTTCTTACAATCTTGTGGCCTTTATTTTGTGTGAGATACATGCTTATCTGAGATGTTCAACTTTGTCATGCAGGAGCTTAAGCACGGAGTTCAAGTCAGAATGGAACTCCTTACAGAAAAGTTCCCTGAATCTTCCTTTTTGTGGCTGACATTGTAGTGAATTCGTTTAGTCCTGAATATTGCAGAGCCTCCCTTTAAAAATATTTTATTTTTCTTATTGTGAACTTGATAAACATCAACAAAAATGAATGTTTTCTATAGAAAAACTGGAAATGAAGATTCCCTATGAAACCTCTAATACATAGTTTTTATCATTCAAATTTAACATGGTAGTTCTAACACTCCTGTTTTTCTTTGTCCCTTTCTGTGTCCCTTTCTTATTTCTTCTCTCTTCTATTTTTCAAAAATATTTGCTGACACTTTTTTCTTAATTTTCTTTTTTTCTTTCTTTTTTAAGTAAGGCTATCAGTACCACCCCTTCTCCTACCCAGAACAAAAGTCCTTCCTTGTAACAAGTAAGGATAGTTACTGAAAACAAAGCCATACATTGGCTGTTTCAGTCTCATTCTGCATCTGTGAATCATCACATCTGTGCCAAGTCTTTATCAGTGGTCTTTGCAGTGATCTTACTTAATTTAATCTTTCACAATTGCTATAGTCACTGTTTAATATGATCTCTTGGTTCTGCTCATTTGGCTCTGTTTCCCTCTGAGGTTTCTTTAAGTCTCTCCCTTAGCTTAATTTTTATGGCAAAATAATCAAGAAATCTTTTTTAAGTGTCTACTGTGTGCCAGGCATATGTGCCAAGGAGAGCTAGGTGGCACAGTGGCCGGACACAGATTCAGGAAGACCTGAGCTCAAATGCAACCTCAGATATTTATCAGCTGTGTGATCCTGGGCAAGTCACTTAACCCCGTTTGCCTCAGTTTCTGCATCTGTAAAATGAGCTGGAGAAGGAAATGGCAAGCCACTCTAGTATCTTTGCCAAGAGAAAAACCCTTTATTTGGCAACTACAGCCTTTTCACACCTTTGCTACCTTTCAGTCTTCTTATACCTTACTCCCCCTGCCATGAATTCTACAATCCAGTGACATTGGCTTCCTGACTGTTCCTTGAACAAGACTCCTCCTGACTGCAGGCATTTTTATTGTCTGTTCTTCATGTCTGGAAGGCTCTCCCTCCTATCTCCACCTCCTGGTGTCAATGGCTTCCTTGAAATCCCATCTAACACCATACCCTCAGCAGGAAGCCTTTCCTGATCCCCCTTACTGCTAGCTTCTGCTCTCTGTTAATTATCTCTAATTTTTCTCTGGCTTATTTGGTTTTGTTTTCAACTCATCTCCCCATAAGCCTATGAACTCCATAAGAGCAGGGATTGTCTTGCCATTTTGTATCCCCAATGCTTAGCATAGCACACTAAGGTATTGGAGTATCTTAACTGGGTAGAACGATTAGCAAAGAATGGTACATTGATTGTCTAATGCAGTTTGCTTTTGTTCTTAGAATACCCAACAACATACCTAAGATGTGTGCTTAGTTTGTGGGGATGGCATGATGGAGGCGGCCCTTGAACTGAATCTTAAAGGAAGTCAGATAAAAAAATGTGAAACAGTGGCTAAGTGACTTGCCCATGGTCACATAGCTAGAAAGGGCCTGAGGCCAATTTGAACTCGTTTTCCTAATTCCAGCCCTGACACTGTATCCACTGTACCACTAGCTAAACCTTTATTGAAAGGTTTGCTAAAATATAGGTAAATTATATGCATAGCATTCCCCTCATCTACTCTATTAGTAATCCAAACGAAAAAGGAAATGGGGTTAATTTGCTGTGACTTTTTCTTCATGAAGCCATACTATTTCTTTTTAATCATTGACTTTTGTCTTGCCACTGGACTTCAGTGATTCTGGAGGAGAGAGTAAGGCTGACAAACTTGTGTGACTGCCACACTTCAATACAGTTCCCAAGCAAGTCAAGACATCACCCTCATGATGTTATTGGCCCTCTTTGAGAATGAAGGATAAAGAGCAACAATTTCTTCCCTTTCTAGATCTTTGTTTCTTTTTCTGTATCAATAAATATTTACCTAGCACCTGCTGTTTGCATGGCACCCAATGATAAATTTTTTACAAATTTTTTTACATCATTTTTTTGTCCCTCTCCAATCTTGTGATGCCTTTCCCATTTTCATAAAGATCTTTCAGATATCAGTGATAGTGGTTCAACAGTCATATTTGTCGGTACTTTTGGATTATTTGGGTCAAGTGACTGGTCTTCTTCCAAGACATCTGGGTGCTCTCTTACTCTCTCCTTATATATCTTGAGTATCAATTCCCTGTTAGTTTTGTTCTGTCATTTTTAGCGTAGAGGTCATTATCCTCTGCAGAGAGAAATGAGACAATAAAATAAGATTTGGGGAGTTCTGTCTTCTCTCTGTTGTCAGTTATCCCATCCACCCCAAGCAAAGTTATTTATTTCTTCTTTGTTTCTTCTTTTTCTCCACAGATAGGATTAAAAAGAGAGAGAGACTTTTTGTTGTCCTGAGATTTCCTTGCCAGTTTCAAAAATCTAAGTTTTACTATTCCTAACAATTTTTCTTGTTTTGAGAGTACAGGATTAACTATTTCTAAAAATTTAAGTTCATTTTTATTTTACTTTTAGTTCTATATTCTATCCTTCCTACCCCACCCCAGACAAGAAAAATAAAACCCACACAGATATGTATTGACATGCAAAACAATTTTCTACATTAAATATGTTACAAAGGGAAAAAAGTAAGAAAAAGGATGGAACAGAATAAAATGTTTCATTTTGTACTCTGAGTCTGTCAGGTCTCATTCAAGAGGTTTAGAACATATTTCATGAGGCGTCCTTTGGAATTGTACTTGATCATTACGTTGATTGTGCTATGTTTGTACTTGATTATCTTTGCAAAATTGTTGTTACTGTGTACATTGTTCTTCTGGTTCTGCTCATTGCACTTTGTATCAGTTTGTATAAGTCTTCTCAGGTTTGACTGAAACCATCCCCTTCATCATTTCCTACAGCACAACAGTATTGCATCACATTCATATACCATAACTTGTTCAGTCATTCTCCAGCTGGTGAGCAGCCCCTCAGTTTCCAATTCTTTGCCACCACAAAAAAGAATTGCTACAAATAGTTTTGTGTATATGTGTCCTTTTCCTTTTATCTCATTGGAGTATAGGTCTAGTAGCAGTGCATGTGTTTGTCCTTCATTGCCACAGAAGACCATGCTATCAGAGAAGTAATAACATGACTTGCACTTGACTTTGGTTTTTTTTGAGGGAGGGAGGGCTGTGCAGGTCACCAACCTCACTTCTCCTCCAGAGCCATCTGAATCCAGTGACTAGATATTCATCAGGATGACTGGAGATGACCCAGGATGAGGCAATTGGGGTTAAGTGACTTGCCCAAGGTCACACAGCTAGTGAGCGTCAAGTGTCTGAGGTGTGATTTGAACTCAGGTCCTCCTGACTCCCGCACTGGTGCTCTATCCACTGCACCACTTAGCTGCCCCCTAGTAGCGGTATTGCCGGGTCAAAGGGTAGCTTTTTGGAGCATAGTTCCAAACTGTTCCCTAGAACTGTTATTATTATTTTAGAGCACTTTTTTTAATATGGCTATTGATAGCTTTGGTTTCTTCTTGCAAAAGTTGTCTTTTCCTATCCTTTGACTATTTATCATTTGGGGAATGACTCTTATTCTCATACATTTCACCCAATTCCCTATATATTTTAGAAATGAGACCTTTATCAGAGAAACACCGCAAAGATTTTTTTCCTAGTTCCCTGTTTTTCTTCTAATTTTAGCTGCATTGGTTTTGTTTGTATAAAAAAAAAAACCTTTGATTTAATATTATCAAAATTATCAATTTTACTTCCTGTAAATCTCTCTCTTGATACAAATCCTTGCCCTCTCCATAGATCTGATATGTAATGTCTTCCATATGCCTCTGATTTGCTTGTGATATCACTCTTTATGTTTTCCCTGTAGTTTTTGTCAGATATTGAGCTCCTGCTCTACTAGCTGGTAACTTTGGATTTATCAAGCACTATGTTACTATGCTCCTGTTTCTCCATGTTGTGTACTTAATCTGTTCCACTGATTAGTCTCTCTGTTTCTTACCAAGTACCAAATGGTTTTGATAATTATGGCCTGGTAATATAGTTTGAGATCTGATGTTATTAGTATTACTTCCTTACATTTTTTCCATGGGTTCTCTTGATATCCTTAACCTTTTGTTCCCCTAGATGTGTTTTGTTATGATTTTTCTAGCTTTATAAAGTAATTCTTTAGTAATTTGATTATTATGTCATTGAATAAGTAAATTAATTTTGGTAGTATTGTCATTTTTATTAAATTGACTGAGCTGACTCATGAGCAATTAATATTTCTCTAGTTATTTAGATGTCTTGATTTCTGTGAAGTGTTTTAGAATTGTGTTCATATAATTCCTGTGGTGGGCAGACTCACAAGTTTTTTTTTACCATGCATAGTTATTTTAAATGGAATTTTTTCTCTTTCTGTTTCTTTCTTCCGTTTTTTTGTCCTTTTTTTTTTTTTTTTTTGGTCTACCATGATTTGCATAAGACTTTGCCATCATCCTCTGTTAGCTGCCTTTTTTTCCCATCTACTGAACATTTCTTTTCAAAACCCAAGGTTGTTGGTGAATTCCTGTGCATACAAAATTATCTTTTCATTCTAAGGTTCTTTGAGGGGTACTGTCTTTTGCCTCTTTTTGTGTAATGTTTTAGCACAGTGCTTTTTGGTGCTTAACAAATTTTTATTGAATTGAATCTTTTCAGACAAATTCCATTTTAGAGTAATTTCTCTTTGAGCTTTGAGAACTTCATTATTAAATATCTCCCAGTCCTCCTGAGATGACATTCTCAGAAGCATTTTACTCCATGAGATCTTACCTTTGTTTGCCACAGAAGACCATGCCATCAGAGAAGTATTGACATGACTTGCACTTGACTTTGTTTTCTTTTTGAGTGAGGCAGGGCTGTGCAGGTCACCAACCTCATTTCTCCTCCAGAGCCATCTGAATCCAGTGACCAGATGCTCATCAGGATGACTGGAGATGAACTGAACTCTTTAAAATTGGACTTTTTAAATTTAAAATTAATTTTTATTTTTTTATTTTTTAAATTTAAAATTTAAGGTTCATAATACATACTGTCCAGATTTCCTCTCCTCTGCCCTTCCTTATGTACAAACTCTCATAGGAAGTGATCACTTCTACCTAGCGTCTCATCATTTCTCCCTCAGCAACCAGTTTTTCCCTGTTAGTGAGACTTAGATTCAGAGTAGAAATTCTCCTTTTGAAGGATGAAATTGGCACTAAGGGAGAAAATTATTCTTAGCTCTTCTGCTGGATAATTGAAATCCCCCATCCCTAATATATCATATCTCCATGCCAGGCCTGTGATATTTCCCAAGCTCCTCATCTGTCTCTTCTTTCTGTCCAGGTGGTCTTTAGTATTCTTATACCTAAAGTTTTATATATTTTCATTGGTTAGCCACCTCATAATTTGTATGTTCTTATGAAAATTGTTCCTCAGAGGCCATTATAATAAATAACACTAAGATCAACAAGTAGTTTAAGTAATCTTATTTAGGTATGTTTCAGAAGCCTTATTTTGTAACATCACTAAAATGGGAGATCTTCATTGATTTCTGTGCAACTGCCTGTTGGAATAAATCATGTGGCTTTGAGCCATTGTCAATGACATTTTTTTTCCTGTTTGAAGGGAATAAGTCTTTCATATTTATATATTATGGTTTGTCACATTTCAGAGAAGCAAAAAGAAGCCTGGTAGCTTGTGGTTTTGTCTGCCTATATTGTTACGGGTTTTTTTTTTATCACAAATTTAAAAAATAGTCTAGAATTGTGTTCTCTATTAGTATTTAACTTCTTTAGGAATTGTTCATTTTGTTGGTAGAGCTGATGAAGATCCAATTGTGCCCTCTTCTGGGGACTCTTGAAGCAACCCTTTAGTTGTGGTTTTCACTGTTAACATGGATAACTTTTTCCTTTCACAAGAATGATATATCTGGAAAAAGCCATACCTGATCTACTTCAACATAGCTCTTTCTAACTGTGGCACCAGAAATGGGTTCGGAATTGAAAACATTACCTTTTAGTCAGAGGTAAAAGATTGAGTAATAAGACCTTGGGAAGAAGGACAACTATGAGAAAAATAAATTTTTTTTTTGCAGATTTGGTGATTAGAAAAATTTGTGAGATACTAATGATTCATGGTTTCATTAGGATATTAAAAATTCTCTCTATCTGTTAAGCAGGCACTTTCTAGTATCTTTTTAAGAGGACTATTTTTAAATAGGCAATAGTTAAGAGAAGAGAAAGGAAAGAGGAAGATAAAGTTTTGTTTTTTATCTCAGAGGAATTCTTCATACTTAATTAACACTATTTTACTTTTTCTCAACACCATTCAGTATATCCCTTTTTAATGGTTTCTAGATAGATACATATAGAGAAGTATTTTCAGAATTCTCCTAATAATTGTTTTTGTTTTTCAGCGTATTAGATTGAATGAAGACACTGGTGCTGACTTTATAAAGCCTTGGCAGCTGTCTGAAGTGATTGATGGTGGAGGTGTTGGAGTTGTAGAAGAGAGTCAATATGAAAATTTAGCTAAAGGCGATTTTGTGACATTTTTTAATTGGCCCTGGCAGACGAAGGCTATTTTAGAGGGAAACACACTTGAAAAGGTAATCTCTAATAATCAATGTGTATACATTTCCTATAATTCCCAATTCCTTTTTTTCCTTGGCATTTGATTCTGCTTAATATCAAGAACATAATGAAATCATCCAGTTTCTTCTGCCTACTAATTCGTTAAATGTGATAACATGTAGCAAAATCTATACCAACAGTTAATTGATTATTTTGTCTTCCAAATTCCTTTTTATTGCCTGCAAATTTATATAAGAACAAGTCATATAAAAATTAACTATGTTTTCATTGAAAGTATAGTTAATGAGCTTCATCTGCTGTCGAATTTACAGGAGAAGCAATTATTCTTAAACTGAAATCAAGGGACCTTAGTCACTCCATCTAATAACCAGAGGCTTTGTATGATTTGTATGAATTGAAAGTTTACGTGGAAATCCTCCCCTCCTCTTAACTTCCCACTCACCAGTTGGCCTGCCTTAGGACTTGAAACTTTTCATCACGTGTTAAAAACAACTGCTGGCGTACACATGTGTTATTACTACTGTTCTATAGGCATTAGTGTGGCACATCTCAGCTAGAGTTTTTCCTAACAGACGGAGATTTTTAAAGGACTAATTTAGAAGACAGTTAAGTTTTGAAAGGAGAATATAGGAAAAAGCATCAAGAACTTGGGTTGCTGCTGACTGAAGGAATGTTGCATCTGAGAGCTAAGCAGCTGAAAGGCAGTATGGGGACAAGGACTGCTTAGGGGAAGGAAAGGTGTTTAAGGGGCACTAGGATACAGAAAAAGAAAGGAAGAGCTCCTGAAATCACTTCACAGTTTTGCCTAATACCGGCCCTGATGACAGCCGCTAATAATTTGCAATACCTGCCTTACAGGGTTATGAGGAAATTGCTTTGCAAACTTTAAACTGTTATTATACAAATGAGGAGTTATTATTATTTCATTTTGGTAATTGACCTACAAATCATATCGTAGTTGGAAGGAACCTTCCCTCATTTTATGGATCAGGAAACTGAAACAAAGGAAGATAGAGTTTCTTTCCCAAGATCACAAAGCTAATTAATGGAAGAGCGATGTAGAAAAGAAGATAAAAAACACAAACCTTGAGCAGCTGAAGCAGAGATCCAGACCTTTCACATTCATGGCATTTTTTTGTTGATGAAAGAATTATCATAGCTTCCCTTCCTCCCCACTGAAAACCCTTGTAACTCTGCATATAGTACAGCTGAACAAATTGCCATTTTGTCTGTGTGTGTCTCACTGTGCCTTATTCTGCACCCTGAGTTGATCACCTTTCTGTCAGGAGATAGATGGCATTTTTCATCATTGGTCTTCTGGAATTATGTTTGTTCATTGCATTGATTAGAGTTCTTAAATCCTCCAAAATTGTTTTTTTCCCCCAATATGGATATAGTTTAAATTATTTTCCTGGTTCTGCTCACTTTACTCTGCATAAGTTCAAGCAGTCCCAGGTTTCTCTGAAATTATTTCTTTCATTAATTTTTTCTTATAACACAGTAGTATTCCATTATATTAATGTGCCATAATTGGTTCAGCCATTCAAATGATGGGCACCCTATCAGCTTCCATTTCTTTGCCACTATAAAAAGTCCTACTGTAAATATTTTTATACATATCGGACATTTTCCTTTGATTTCTATACCACTAGTAGTGGTACAGCTAGGTTAAAGGGAATGTACAGTTTAATAACTCTTTGGGTATTGTTCTCAATTTCTTTGCAAAATGGCTGTATCATTTGCTCTACCAATAGCATGTCAGTGGCCCTGTTTTCCCAGTCACATCATTTGATATTTTGGAGGGTGAACTTGGGCTTGAGGCTTTGATGATAGATTCCATATTCTAATGTTGCCATTTTTGCATGATGGTTTGTCATAGTGTTCCAGTAAGGAAAACTCCTTCTACCAATGCAGATTGGCAACTGTTCAGCAGCTGAGTGTGAGTTGTTTGTGGTCACTAAGAGGTTATGTGACTTGCCCACAGTCACACAGCCAATTGTGACAGGCAAAACAAGGTCTTCCTGAGTTCTAGCCCCAACTCTATATCTGCTTTGCCATACTTTCTTCAGTCCAACTTTTATACTTTAGTTCTCTAAACATATAGACAGTTTACCATACCAGAAATTATATAGAAATTTCCACCAATGTTTCCTGTTTAAACTTTAATAGAAATCTGTGGTGTGATATAAAATATGTGCATATTTTGTTTTAGGTAGACCCACGAGTTGTAGATGGGCACCTTTCTTACTTTCTTGGTGCTGTTGGTACAACAGGATTGACTTCTTTACTTGCAATTAAAGAACAAGGTCACATAACTGCTGGTTCCAACCAGACATTGGTTGTCAGTGGAGCTGCAGGTGCTTGTGGATCATTGGCTGGCCAGGTAAACTTTTCTCATGATTGCTTACTTGGTTTTTAAAAAGATATCTATAACTGAAGTCTCAATACAACAATAGATGGGAAGAAGTATATGACTGAGAAGTATATGTAATGTTTTGCCTAAATATTTCTGATAGAAGTGTTGTGTGTAAGTAGTCCATTATATTAGTTATTGTTAAAAATAAGGATATTGTGATTTGAGGATGTGTTTGGGGCTAGTTCTCCATTTATGAGAAATTTAGAAAAAACAGACTTAGATGTGACTGAATGCTATGATGGAAATAATTAGGAAAAAAAAGCTGCCTCTCTGAAATTTCATATTCTAATGAGTAAATCTGCTAAAACCATAACTAATCTGGATTTTTTTTTTTAAAAAATCCAAATAAAAGATAAATCATTGGGCACAAAAATCTAGAATTTAGTACAGACATAGTTTAATGTTACTCTAAATAATGTCATTTTACAATAACATCTTAATACATTATAACCAAACAACACTACAACATTGTGAAACTGTTACACCATAATTTGGTACAAATCAAATAACTGGTAACAATCTGAACTTGTGTTTAGTCCCCATTGGCCTTAACTTTTGAACATCAGTTGGATTATTGCTGTGTTCGGAAGTATTATTTCTATGGAACTACCTGCTCCCTGGTTGTTTTACCTGATGTATTTTTTTCAGAACCAAATGTAAAAATGCCCTGAGAGCATGTTTTTAAACATTTCTACAATATTTGTATTTTATAAATGAATATAATAAACATGTATTCATAATGAGAACTTACAGAAGTGTAATTTAGTCTGAATGTGCTTTTGGCATCTCTCAGGCTCAGACAATTAGGTTCCCATGTAGCGTTGTGATTTGTTAATGATCCAGTGATTCCTTTAATAAAATCATATCTAAGATTTCTATTTATAAACTCGAAAGTCACTGTGTTCTATTTCTAGCTTTATGATTTGTTTTAAACATCATATTATATCCCATATCATTGTATCTTTTTAAGTCTTTCAGTCTCCTTTGACAAAAAGTTTAAAAATTCTGACCTGATCTGAACTGTTGTAAATGCAGCACCTACTTGTATCAGCTTACAGCTTTTCCACCATTCCAGGTGCTGTTATAAAAATATAAAACCATTTAATTTTCAAACTTTTATTCTTATAGATTGGCCGTTTGGAAGGCTGTTCTAAAGTGGTGGGAATTTGTGGAACAAATGAGAAGTGCTCCATCTTGGTCTCAGAACTGGGCTTTGATGCTGCAATTAATTATAAGAAGGGGAATGTGGCAGAACAACTCCGTAAGGCTTGCCCATCTGGAGTGGATGTGTACTTTGACAACGTTGGTGGTGTCATCAGTGATACTGTTATACGCCAGGTAATTGATGACTTCCTGCTATAAATTTGAATAAACTGTTTTTATTTCTTTTGTATGTGTGTGTGTGTATATATATGTGTGTATAGGAATGTCTATTTACACACACACACACACACACACACACACACACACACACACACACACACACACACACACACACACACACACACACATACACACACACACACCCCTACTTTGTTACTCTGAGCCACCAGCCAAAAAAACAGTTCTGCAAAGTTCAAATATAGAACAACCTGATACTTTATTATTATATTCTGCTAACTAATGCTGCTTACTATGTACTTTGTATCGCAGACTTTCAATAAGAACAATCACTCAATAAGCACTGTTTAAGCACCTACTAAGTATCACGCACTGAGGATACAATGACAAAAACAAAATACTTGTTTCTCTGCTATTGTAGGATACATTGTATACATTCATAAATGTATAAAAAATAAATACAAGGTAGTTCTGGGAGACGGAGGGCATTAGTAGCTCCTGGAATCAAGACTGTGAATCTGGTCCTTCAGCTGATTCTTGAAGGAACATAGGAATTCCAAGAGATAGCGGTGAGAAGAAAATGCGTTTTAGGCATTTGGGGACAGCCCATGCAAAGGCAGCTAGGTGACACAGTGGTTACAGCTCCAGGCCTGGAGCCAGGAACTTCAGATCACATGAGGCCTCAGACACTTATTAGCTATGTACTGGGTAAGTCATTTACTTTGTTTGCCTCATCTGTAAAGTGATCTGGAGAAGGAAATGGCAAACCATTTTTACCAGGAAAACCCCAAATGGAATCACAAAGAGTTGGACAAGACTGAAAATGACTGAACAACAACAGTGCAAAGGCAGGGAAATGGGAGATGGAGCATTGTGAGTGAGAACCACAGGTAGGCCAGAGGAGAGTTACATGTAAGAAGACTGGAAAGGCAGGAAGGGGCCCATCTGTGAAGGTCAGTAAGTGAAAAAAGAGGAGTTTTTATTTGATCTTAGAGGTAACAGGGAGCCCCTGAAGTTTATTACGTTTAGGAGTGATGTTGTCAGACAGGCGCTTTAGGAAAATCACTTTGGCAGCTTTGTGGAGGTTGGAGTGGAGAGCAGAGACACTTGAGGAAGGGAAGCTGCTACAACAGTCCAGGCAAGAGGTGTTGATGGCCTGAACTAGCATGGTGACAATGTGAATGAAAGAAATTTCAAAGAAGGAGAAATGACAAGATCTGCAACTGACTAGATATATAGGGTGGGTAAGAGGGAGGAAAGTATAATGAGAGCAAGGCTAATGGCCTGGGATAGTACTGGAGATTGGAGGAATTTGGAGGTCATGATGAACATGAAGAATAGGTTTGAAAACAGTAAGGCCTTATCAGACTCTGAAAATAAATACTCAAAGAGCCACAGAGGTTTTACACCGGCTGTTAAACTCTGAAAATACCAAAGAGCTCACAGAGGCTCTACACCAACTGTTAACTCTGACCAAAGAGCTATAGAGGTTTAGCAAAAACTTTATACCAAAAATCAACTCTGAAAAACAAAATCAAATCAAATCAAAGAGGTTACAGAAAAAAGCCTTCTTTATTCCACTGGAGTGGGGAAACTTGACGTGTGTGCCGGGCTCTCCTCTAAGACCAAGGCAGCAAGGCTAAGCCTTCTTACATGTAGTTGTGGCTAGACAAAGAAGGAAGCAGCGAGGTATGACCACACTAGTGAGGTGCAGCTGTGACAGTGAGGTGAGTTTATATACTGACAAAAAGTCTATTCATGGCCGGGTGTCATGACCAGAACATGGTTCCTTTAGGTGCTTGTCTGAACTCAGGGACCACCTGGAGCTGGTTTAAGCCAATTCTATGACTTAGCTGCTGCAGAGTTCATCCAGAGGGTGAATGCAAAGGATTATTCCTATGCCAAGCTCAGGGCACATGTTGATGCTGGGTCTTAGCTCTGGAAAACATGGTCTCTTCTAATAGTAAGAAAACAGAGAAGCAAAAAGAAGAGTACTCTTAGTTTGGGAGTCCTGATAGCATACAGACAGATGGAACTATAAGAGATCAGAATACTACAGAGCTGAGGTGGAATGAAGAAATGGCTCATGGGAGTTAAGTAGATTGAGGAACTGGGAGGTTAGAGTATTTATGGGAATAGCAAAATGCATGTTGAGTTCCTTAATATAAATCATGAACTTGGATGGAAAGGAGCCAAGGTACTGAATTCCTTGAAAAAGGAGGAATGTCCTAGGGCTTGGTAGATAATAGACACCTGAATGTGAGTAAGAAATATGGATAGTGACTCTTAAATGAGGACAGTTTGCTTTGCTGAGTGATGGTAGAAGTATTCCATCTCTCCTCCTGGGACCAGTGAGTTGGGGAGTGTGAAAGAAGGTGCAGCCCATCCTAGAAAGAATGCAAGTGATGAAATATCATTGAATGTCAGGTCTCAATAAGTGCCAGAAGATGGAAGTAGCATGAGAGAAAAAGACCTAAGAATCAGAGAAATTTGTTAATTATATAGAACAAGACTTCCAGAGGATAGAATAGCAGGGGTGAAAGGACATGGAGCCAGATGTTTTGTTGAACATTTAGCTCTTTGCTAATGACCAGGCAGCTACTGCATTTCAGGCAGCATGCAGAGCTGGGGACACAGTGACAAAAATGAAACAGTCCTTGCCCTCAAGGAAGGCATTCTATCAAATGAGATAATCTAATCCTTTTCACATTAATTTTTCCAAATTGTTTCTTTATAAGTAATAAGCTTTTGTTGTCTTTTATATTCATAAATATGTGTCATGGATAGAGTCTTCCCCCCAAAAAATCTCTTAAGTTACTATTAATGGAATATTCAGGGGTTTTGTTTTCTGTGGGCTTCCAAGGATTCTTTCATTGACACTTATTCTATCAAAACATACTTTTCATAAAGCAGCTCTATCTGTAGTAACTTTAGAGAAAAATCTGTTTCTTGGGGGGATAGTAATCATTTTTTTTCTGAATAGATGAATAAGAACAGCCATGTTATCCTGTGCGGTCAGATATCTCAATACAATAATGATATGCTTCATCCTCCCCCATTGCTGCCTGAAGTAGAGTCAATTCTGAAAACAAAAAACATCACAAGGTATTCTTTTTTTTCCATATTTACTACGATATTAAAACCATGTATGCATATACTATATGTATGTACAAATATATACACACATAGATATACTTTTTTGCCCAGAGCTGTTCCCTCATCCCATTGGAATCTCATAAACATTTATTAAGTACCTACTATGTGCCAGGCATTGTGCTAAGTGCTGGGGATACAATTAGTAAAAAGAAAGACAGTTCTTACTTTCAAGGAGCTTACAATCTAATAGGGTAGAGACAACATACAAAAGGATACAGGAAAGGTAGGGAGCACCTGGGAGCACCTTGTTCCCTGGAGTTGAGACCAGGCAGAGAAGCAGTTGCAAAATGGATAGAGGAACTGAGAGCCTAGTTCCTGCCCTCTGTAAAGGAAGGCTTTGGGAAGCATTTGATACTTCACCTGCCAGCCCTCCAGTCAGAGGAGAGAGGAGACTGAAAGCGGTCATGTCAATCAGGGCTTGATTCACCATCATGGTGATGAGATTAGATGTAATGAGCTTATCGTGGAAGGGGCATCTTGTTCCTTGGAGTAGAAGCCTTGCAGAGTAATGATGTGCATTTAAAACCACATGAAGCCCAGTAAATACGTTTTGTTAACTCAGAAAATGATTTTGACATTGACTCCCTGATACCTTTTATTTTCATAACATTTGTCAAACCACATCTGGCCAAAGTCAATATGGTTAAGCCATGTTATTTGTTACATGAAAAGATTTCAGAGACTTGGGAAATTATCTGATCTTGCTTTTCTCCTGTTTTAGATTGCTCTCTTTTATTGTTCTATAGGGACAGATTTCTGTTGTTTGATTACAAGGACAAATTTGAGTCTGGAGTTCTACAACTGAGTCAGTGGTTTAAAGAAGGAAAAATAAAGGTAGGAGTTGATCCTATGTCTATCAATTTATTCCTTTGATCTTATTCCTTAAATGTAGTGAGCCTGAATTTCTGTGTAGTTTGAAAAATCAGATTGTTATCCTGGGTATAATAGATTTATAGCTGGGATAAGTGTCCAGTTGCCCACTACAGTTAACTTAAATAAAAACCACTTTGATAAGAAGATTGTATTGCTTTGTTTCTGAGGGGATTCTGCAGTATTGAGATATGATTGGAATAAAAATCTCTAGCTCATGGATTCTCAAACAATAATCTATGGATCTCTAGGGATCACCAAAACCCTTTTAGAGGGTCCTTGAGATCAAAAATATTTTCATAATTATACAAAAAAGTTATTTATTAAAAAGCTTCTCCATTTCCCAACTATACATCCATTTGAGGATTTTCTTCATATCCTTTAACCAAAACAATGTATCACAACAGATTGAATGTAGAAGCACATAGGAGAATCAAGCTATTTTCTGTTAAGACAGACATTAAAGAGATTTGCAAAAATGTGGAAGGCAATACTGTGTTACTTTTAAGTTTTTTCTCTGGGAAAAGTTATTTTTCATTTTAAAAGGTCATGTAAATATGTAACAGATTTATTGTTGTTCCTTTTGAATGAATAAATACTTTTAAATATCCATTTTATTTCTAACTGGAAAACACTAATAACTTCAGCCCATGTAAACAAAAGCTATTTAGGGCCCTCTGCAATTTCTAGAGTATAAAGGGGTCCAGAGACCAAAAAGTTTGAGAACCAGTATTTTAGACCAGTGGTATCAAACTCAAAAAGAAACTGATCTCTACAGATCCCTACATCTTTGCTTAGAAAACCAAAAATTAGCATATCCATGTTGTGGAGTTTTTTTTTTTGTTAAATCTTTCCCAGTTACATATTAATCTGGTTCAGATGGAGCAGTGGAATTTTTGTAGTCCACAGGTTTGACAACTCTGATCATCATTTTTTAGCCCATTAGTAGCGGATCACAATTTACATACCACAATTTATTCAGTAATTCTCCCAATTGATAGATAAACTCTCAGATTCCAGTTCTTTGCCACAACAAAAAGAACCATCAATATGTTTGCATAAATTTATAGTTTGTTTTTCTTAGAACTAATTTCTTTTTTAATCTGCCTTCCCTTTGTTTCCTCTTCTTTCCTTTCCTTCTTGTTTACTATTTAGTGAAATGAATTTCTGTCCTCGCCTTTGTGTGTGCGCATGTGTATCCTTCCCTCCTTTGATCAGTCAGTACAGGTGAAAGTGAGGTTTAGTATCAGCTGCTCCACACAAACCCATTTATGTGAGATAATTTTTCCCATCCTTCCTTTCCTTTTCCCTCACATAGTACATTTCTTTTCTCCTCCTTTCCATTCTTCTTTTAAGATCATCTTGACTCTGTCTTTGCATTTCAAAATTTCTTCACAGATTTGGTCTTTTCATAATGCTTGGAAATCTTCTACTCCTTGAAGGCTAATTTTTCCCCTGTAACATTATAATTAGTTTTGCCAGGTAAATTATTCTTTCTTGTAAGCCTATGTCATTTGACTTCTGGATTATCACATTTCAAGTTCTCTACCCTTTTGTTCTGAGATAATTTATGTTTTCTTCCATTTTTTTCAGTCTTGACTTTGTTTCACTATTTCTTACAAATTCATGGAGTTATTAGAATCTATTTGGTCCATTCTCATTTTGGGGAATTTCTTGCATGGGCAACAAATTTTACACCACTTGTGCCAAGATTTTCTTTTTCCAATTTTTTCCTCCTTGGCTTTCATTTCTTTTCCAGTTTTTTTCCTCAAATGCTCTCATTTATATGAAAAAATTGTTCTTTTTTTTAAAGTTATGAATTATTTTTTTCATGAATTCTAATTGAATTTGTGCCCAAGCTGTGTTTTCCTTTGAACCTCTGCTTATGGACATTTTGGAGTCATTCTTTTCTTCTGGATTTACGTTTTGAGCATCCCTGTTGTTGCAATAGCTTTTATAGTGGGGTCTTTTTTTGTTTGCTCATTCTTCCAAGCTGCTTCCTGACTTTGCTTCCTTTTGAAGGGAAGGTCTGGACTAGGTCTGCTGCTACTTTCTGTGGGTTATTGAGGATCTCAGGGACACCTCAGGTTGGGGACCTGAAAGTTTTCGATGTTTCCTGGGTCATCATCATGATCCAGGGTACAGTCTGATCACTTCCTCACTGGTCTAAACACTGCATGTAGCTGACCTGGGTATGGGCCTGAGTAACATACATATAGAGTTTCAGTAAAACACTCCTAGACTCTCTGTACTGGAATGTTCCAGGTAGTGCACTTATGACCAGATCCCTAGTATCTGTAGATCTCTGTCTGACCTGGGCTTGAAGAATGACTCACTTTACTTCTTTTTCTTGAATTTCCCAATCAGGATTCAGTCTGGCATATTTTCTTTTTTAAATTTCTTGAGTTCCAAATGTTTTTCCTTCTCCCTCTTCCTATTGAGGAAAAAAGAAAAATAAAATCCAGTACAAATATGTATAGTCACGCCTGGTACAGTTTCTGTATCTCTTTGGAAGAGTTAGAGAAAAGTTCTTGGGGAGCTCACTGTACTTCTTCCTGCTACCACACCATCTTGGCTCCCCTTCTGGTCATGACCCGTTAGATACATTTCTATACTGACAGCCCTGGTACTCAGTGTGGATTGTGGACTGTGTTGGAAGTGTTCTGGTCTGTGCTGTGACCCTCATGTTTCTATCATCCAATGTGATACTTGGTCCTTCTGAAGTAGCGCGGCAAAGTCTGGGATTTCTGGTCTTTATTCTCCTCCATATTTTGTCACTTTGGTACAGTATTCCTTGGAGAGGAAGAAATGAAAGCCAGAAATATTTCAAAGAAAACTTTTTTCATGGTGGGATTTCTTTTTTAAAAAAACCTTTTGCTTTAATGTCAAATAATTTCTGAATATACCCTTTACCACTCTCCTACCCAATGAGCCATGCCTTGTAACAAAGAATATGCAGGGAGAAAAGAGAAAAGCAGTTCAATATAACCACTCAAGACCCAGTGAATATACACAATATTCCCCTCCCATAGTCTATCTAATTACAGGGGGCAGATGCATCCAAGATAGTATTTTAGATAGAAAAGATTTCTTAATGATCATCTAGTCCAACAATTTACTTTCAGTAAAGTATAGGAGGGGAAGGAGGCCAGAAGTTAGAAGGATGCTGCTAAAAATCAGTTAATTTCTTAGCCATTTGAGAAAAAAATGGCTGATTCAAAATATGCATGCACTCCTGTTTTTAGAAATTATTAATGTAAAAACCCTAAATTATACAATAAAAAATAAGTGTGTAATTATTCTTATTAAGGTTATAGGGCAGCTAAGTAGTACCATGGATAGAGTACTGAGCCTGGAGTCAGAGATGTTCATCTTCAGGAGTTCAAATTTGACACTTACTCTGACACATACTAGGTGTATGATCCTAGACAAGTCACTTAAGGCTGTTTGCCTCAGCTTTCTTGTCTATAAAACGAACTGGAGAGGGAAATGGCTAATCACTTCAATATCTTTGCCAAGAAAATCCCAAATGAGGTCACAAAGAGTTGGACACTACTGAAAATGATTGAACAACAAAGATTATATTTTCTTTGAAGCTGCTTTTAATTGGTAGAAATTTTTAAAATTATATTTATTTGGCAGAGAAGTTTGGGGGCAGAGTATGAGAGGGGAAAGAAACAGAACTATAATGTTAGTTGATGGGAAAATATGGATTTTATTGAAAAAAGTATGGTTTCTATGCTTTTACAGATCATATGTTGCATGTTAGAAGTAACCTTCCTCAAAAGGGGAAAGTGCTAAATAGTTTGCCCTTGCAGAGTAAGGAAAAAAATTAATTCCAATTATTTTGATTTGTAGGTCAAAGAGACAGTGATCAATGGCTTGGAAAACATGGGAGGTAAGATGATCAGAAATTCTTTAATAATTCAAGTATAAATTCTTACTCTGAAACAGTACTTTTACAGACATTCCTTTCTTTTCTCTGTGCAGTATGTCATGTTCTTGTTTTCTGGGAAATGTGACAGTAATTTGAATGAAATATGTACTTATCCAACCTCTACCAATAATTCAACTTAAGGGTCCTTAAGAGGAACATCTTTCTTTAGTGTGTCATTTTATGATGTTCTTTCTTGAGTTCCTTAAATAGTTTGTGCACAGCTTATACATTTTACAGAATGGGGGGGGAGTACTTTTCACAGTTTATATATTACACAGATTGGGGAAACTTTTAATATTTAGTTCCCATGAAAATAGATTTTTTTGTCTCCATTTCCATAATTTCCAAAATTCTCTTGGGCCTTTTTTTGGTGAATATTTCCATGTGTACTTAGACATTAGAATTTTAGAGTTGTGTTACTTAAAAAGTTTTTATTTTTGAAAATCTTTTATTTTCATTAGAAAAAATGAATTACATTTGCCTTAGAAGAAATCCATATTGTCAGTATTGCAAAAACAGGTACTCTTCTGAAGACCACATTTACACAAAAGCCCTCGGTCTTTTAAGTTAATGGATGTTAGTTTCATTTACTCATCTTATGTAATTATTGATATTTATATCCTTTATAAGGGATTATTTCAAAACTTTTTTCACTTATTTCCTGAACTTAGAGCAAATGAATATAGTTAGTAACAGGTGGACATTTTCAGTTAAGGTGCTAATGTTAAAGTCATTTCATGCCCTAATTTGGACTAATCTGTGTGCTTCAAAACTGATATAATCATTTCGGACATCACTTAGAATTATCAAACTTCATTTCAGCATATGAATATAATGTTATTTTGAACTATTACAACAGTTATTCATATAACTAGTGCTCTTACACAACTGATACTGAGTCTTCAAGACCATTTATTTTTTCTTTTTCAGTTGCTTTTCAATCTATGATGACAGGCGGCAATATTGGAAAGCAAATCGTTCGTGTTTCTGAATAAAAATCTCCGTCCTTTCATTGGATTACACTTGAATAACAACATCAAATAGATTTCTTTTCAACTTTAACAAGAGAGATTTCAAAATATGTTAATTTATAAGATTAATTTAACCTAACTTTTATTTTGTCTCATTATATTTCATAATGTGCAGCATTGGTGATAGCTTCTTAGAAGCTTTAATGATAATTGTTTCTTGCAACTTAATATACTCTACATATAATGAATTAGAGTAAGAAAAGATCACCATGATCCATTTTTCATTTTCTTTCAAGAGCTAGCATTACATATCATGATCGTATTAGATATTTTGAATCTACAGAAAACGTTACTATTTTTTAATACTCAGAGTAGAATAATAGTTGAGAAATCACTTTGTACTACAACCTTTTGAGCATCGTTCTCAGGTCACTTTTTTATTCAGCTCTAATTATTGACTTTTGCATCTGGTGGGAACAAAGTACTTGCTACTTTATAATGTTATCATTTAGACTTCCTGCAAAAGTCAACCTTGACCTTATTCAGATTGTTAAATTGTGTTTTATCTTCAAGAAGGTAAACAAACTCAAGGCTTGAAGTACTTTAATAACTGTATAAAGATCTAATTGGAGCACAAATACACTTTTCTTTTGAGCCTGATCATGTTTTGTAATAATTGCGTCTCACTAAGTATACCTTACCTGGGCCATTAAGAAGTGGGCGGGGGGGAGCACATTTTAGTCATTAAAAAAAAAAAGAAAAAATCTCTGATAATGCAGATAGCCTTTTAATTTGTAGAAAATGTTAAGTGCATTGAAACATAAGATCAGTGGGAAAATGATATTTGAATTAATTTTAGACTCAGATTTATGACATTAATTCCTCTGCTATATCTCTTTAGCAATCATCTCGAACTGAGACGTTTCTAAAGTGTTTTAAAATTAGGAAAAGCACAGGATAATATAAATACTTATTCTTTGGTAACTTTTGGGAACAAGACTCACAACTGCATCTGTGGATAACAGAGCTTATATTTTTAATCTATGGTAAACTCAAGCTAAGGTTTTGTGGTTTGGCTACAAGTCACTCAAGAAGTATCTAATACCTTCTTTAAAAACAAATGAAATGACAGGTATTAAGAATAAAGGGAAAGCAGAAATATTTATCTTTTCTTTCACCTTTCCACCATAATTTGAAAAGAAGTAAAAAGGCTTTTGGAAGGGGGATAGAATCTTCATAGGAATGTCTGTAAAATGTAATAAAGTGGTATACACGTCTTTATGTAACACACACAGAAAGCCCAGTATGCTGGGCTTAACTGTGGATGGTCTATGATGTCATGTTTTTCAGAAGGGAAAGACATCCCATATTCAATTTGTGGGGCTGGAGGGGGAGTGGAAAAGAAGGGGGTGGGAAAGAAGAGAGATGGTCATGTCATCACCAGGTAGTGACTTGGGTGACCAAGTAAGTATCTAGACAGCTGGTGATTTCCTCTCTTCTGTCCATCTGTACCAAGGGGGAAGGGAAGAAGAAAAGAGGATGGAGATCCCCCACTTGGAAGATCTACAGTTCCACAGCTTGCTTTCTCTCCTTCCCCACTTCCAGCCTCAGGGAAACTCTCAAGGGACTTAATGACCCTCCAAGCTATGGACCCTTTCCACTATGGCCTTCCCTCCCAAGACTAAGACAGACAGACAGAGGAGGGGCAAGGAAGGGCGAGGAAGAGGGGGCAGCATGGAAACTGCATATCTGTAAGAAAGTGTGAAGGTCTCTTGAGGACAGGCATTGGTCATAAGCAAAAACAAACATTGTGAGAGAACTCGGGCAGGAGGAGGGGGAGAGGAGACCAACACGGAGACAGAGAGAAAATATGACAATAGCTATGAGTGAAACACACAGTAATCCTTACTGGGAATGAGAGATATTCCCCAAGAAAGAAAGCGGAATGCAGAATGGAAGAATATATTGGTTCAGAGGGAAAGATTTGAAAGCAGGAGGGATCCCCAAGGATGCTGGAGCAAATTCTCTTCTACTTCACAGCTATACTCAAAAAGATCAGCAGAGCAGTCCTGATCAAATGCCATAGCATCCAAATTCTTGAAGGAAAGGGACCATGCGGTAGAGGAGGAAAGAGCATGAAAACAGAGAATTGGGTAACGAACACCAACGAGGAAACAAAGCATCAAGGGATGCTGGGGAAATGATGCAGACTGCCAGTCATCTCTGGAGAAAGGGAATCAACTGTAGATGGAAGGATAATATTTTTCTTCTTCTTCTCTGCCCCTGTGGGTTTCTTAGTTGTTCTCGTCTTAGTTTTTGCTTTGGAATTTTTTGTCTGTTACACATATGGGACTAGCATCATATCGCTTGTGGTCATCGGGGGGAAGAAAGGGAGATTTGGTTGGAAGGAGGGAGAGAATAAAGCTGGAACTTCAAACAGATGAATGTTAAAATTTCTCTTTTATGCAATGGGTAAAAGAAAATGGGAAATAAATAGTACATGTGGTGGAGGAAAAACAAAGAGGAGGAAAAAGAAAATGTAGAAGGTCAAACACTCTCGTTGCCATCCTCTCTCTCCCCTTTGCAAATGCAGACAACAGGATGGCCATTCTCCCAGGGAGAACACACTTCCACCTTAGTTAAGTTGCCACAAAGAAACATTTCCTCCTTAAATTGCCCCTACATATCCTTTGACCATTTGTCAATAGGGGAATGTCTCATATTCTTAGAGATTTCACAAAGTTCTATTTATATTTTGAATACAAGGCCATTATCAGTTCCGAATAAATTTGTCTTTATTTTCTTCTTTCCTCCTCCTCTTGGTAACTTTTACAAAACCTTTTTAATTTCATGCACTGAAAATTATCCCTTTCACACCTAGCTTTAGTCTATATCTCCTTTTTCTTCCTAAATTGTTCACCTATCCATAAGTCCAATGTTCTGTGTTCTAATTTTCTTCTAAATTCTCTGCGTATCAACGACATATATGCATTTGAACTTTATCTTGGTATACATCTAAGACGTTGGTCTCTGCCCAGTTCCTGCCATACTGATCTCCAGTTTTCCCAGCAATTTTTTTCAAACCAAATAATAAATTCTTCTCCCCAAATTTGTCAAATACAAGCTTATGATACTGACTTGCTTGCTGTCAGTTGTATGTCTTCTCTAGTCCACTGATCTACCTTTCTGTTTCTTAGCCAATACCTGATAGTTTGGGTCATTACTGTCTTATCATACCCTGAGATCTGGTACTGCTCAATCTCCTTCCCTTAGATTTTTGTTCATTATTTCCTTTCATATCCTTTCTTTTTCCAGTTGAATTTTATTAGGTTTTCCTCCTTTGCACTCAAAGTTATAATTACTACCTGGGAATTACAATTCATCTTATTTTTACTCACTATTTTCCTCCTCAGCTTACCTTACTTTGTTGCCTTATCTTCTCCCCTTGCCTGGGACAAATTCCTAATTTTAGCCAAATCTCTAAAAGTCCCTACCTTATCTATTCACTCTTAATCTAGATACCCTTCTAAAGTCCCTCCCTCACCCTACCTCACCCTACCCCACCCCCCCAGTTTTCTCCCCTCTCTACAGCTGCAGAAGTTTTCTCAACCTCTTCAACTCTGGTGTGAGGTTCCAGTATGGGCAGCCCTCCACCCCCACCTGCTTCCTCTGTATTCTTCCTTTTGTACCTCTTTTCATGAGATAGTTTCCCCTTTTATCTTTTTCCTAACCAATTTTGTTTCTTAGAATCATTTCATCATACATAACTCAGCCCCAAACTTTTTTTTCTTCCAAACTACCTAAGGATAACAGTTTGAAGAATAGCCCTCTTCCTCTATTCCTTTTTCTTGTGTGAATTCATGTCTTCTCTGCCCTTTGATCCTTTCTTTTTGTTTTCCCATGGCTGGGGATGGGATGGGGCACATCCTGGAATTCTTGAAGTTCAGCATCAATCTGGATTTGCAGGATGAGGTATCTAGGCCATGCTGGGCTTGGCTGTGAATCGTCTATGATCTAAAATGTGTCCACAAGGCCAAGACATCCCATCTTCAATTTGTGGGGCTGGAGGGGGAGTGGAAATGATGGAGGTGGAAAAGAAGAGAGATGGTCATGTCATCACCAGGTAGTGACTTGGGTGATCAACTAGGTGTCTAGACAGCTGGTGATTTCCTCTCTTCTGTCCATCTGTACCAAGGGGGAAGTGGGGAGGAAAAGAGGATGGAGGTCCCCTGCTTGGAAGATCTGCAGTTCCACAGCTTGCTTTCTCCCCTTCCCCACTTCCAGTCTCAGGGAAACCCCCCAAGGGCTTTAATGACCCTCTAAACTAGTCCCCCCCCACCTCCACTATGGCCTGTCCACCCAAGACCAATACAATTCCCTCCGCCAATGGGTAAGAATCCTGCTGATTGTTCTGATTTAGAAGAGGGACTCCCCTGAGGAAGCCATCCTTTCCTTCTAAGGGAGCTCCATTCCAGACAAGCCCCAGCCGGAAAAGGACAATTGCTTTATTCTCTCTGATCTTTTTTAATCAACTGTTTCATTTCTCTTAGCCCCCAAATTTCTTCTCTCTACCCTTTCCCCTGTCCCTGCAGCCTCTAAGACCACTGCCCCAAGCTATGCAAGGGGACCTCAAACCAGATCTAAGTATGAACATCCTTTTCCTTCAGAGACGTGGGGCTGAGGTGGGATTGTATCTAGAGGACAGACTACTGCCATTCATTTTGAAACATGAAGCTCCTAGCATCAAACACCCCCTCCCCCAACCCAGCCAGCCTGCTGCTCCCTTTCATGGGAGGGCTGAGGTGCCAAGCCTAGAGGCCTGTATTGGGCTACCCGAGTCTTTCTTACCTGTCCCAGGTCTTCAGTTGGCCAAACCGGATAAACGTATGAGAGAAAGGACGTTCCAGAGTCGAACAGGGGTTGAGCTTTATTTCAGGGTCTGGGTTACAAGTGCAGGGAGGTCTTCCTTAGGAGGAAGAGGGGGAGATTTCCTAAGGAGGCTAAGCTTAAGGGATTGGAAGTACAAGCGGGGAGAGAGGGGAGAGAGGAAAGAAAAGAAGCAGAGCCTACTGTCCTCTTTGGCTCCACACGTGCTAAGAGAGCTTTCAGGCTTCCTCAATCCTACTTAACCTTCAGCCACACAGTTTGCATCTCAATACCGTGCTGTTAGGTAACTAGGTGTGCTCCAATCCGGGACAACCTCGAGGGCAGGGAGACTCCACCCATCACGTATCTCCCGGGGAGAGGCGGAAATACCCGAGCTAGCCGAGCTAGCTCAGTCTGACCTTCTCTCGAACCCTGCTGTTCATGGAAGGCCTCGTAAGACTCTAAGATTTAGAAGTCCCACTTTTACCTGCCCGAGACCGTCCACACGGAATTGAGCTTCCAATCCCAACACTGAGGCAGGACTCAAAAGAGCAGCTAAACCTAGGCCTGCCAGCCACCATGTCTCTAGGCCTAAAGTTACTCAAGGAACCTTCTTTCTAGCCACTTATTCCAAGTAGCTCTCTTTACCTCCCTGTCACTTAAGCCCAATGTTCCCATGCCTAGCCTGGGCTCAAGGAATGCTACTGGTACACACAGGAGAACAGAAAGTCAAGAAGCCCCCTGAGGAAATTAATGATCCCCTACCTAACCTGGTCCTCCTTCAGCAGCAAGGAAAGAAGAGGAGGAAAGAGAAAGGAAAGGAAAAAGAAAAGGATTCCTGAAGGAATGAACAAGAAGGAAGGATAGAAAGAAGGAAAGGAAGAAAAGAATTTCCCACCTACCAGACATATTGACACACACACACACACATACCCCTACCTACCTACCTACCTACCTGGAAGGCAGGGGATAAAAGAGAGCTTCCTCGCTGCTTCTGCTACTGCCGTCCAGATGGAGAACAAAACAGGAGAGGAAAGAACCCCTGAAGGCCAAGGATGGGCCTTCAGTGGGCAGGCTGTTCCCCAGCTTCCAAAATTCATCTATGCAAGGATGTGCCCCAACATATGGAGCCAAGCAGCCACACACCTGCTGAACTCCTTGCCAGGCCTGGCTGGGACATGGTGAGGAGTGGTACAGGAGACCTAAGGACAAAAAGGAAAGGAGATTGGTGAGTGTCTGGATGAGGGGCAGAAGGCCAACTCCTACTGCCAGTAGGGAAACTTTTCCCCACTGTGGGTGACTGGGAAGGGAAGCTGGGCAGTCAGTCAGGAAGGCAGGCAGACCATCCAGGATGGGATGAGGGAAATGGGGAGAAAGGAAAGGGGAGAGAAGGAAAATAAAAATGAAACTTCAGTGCCTCAAAGGAATCTGTGTTCTCTGGTTCAGAGAATCAAGGAAGATGTGGAGATGAACCTTGAAAAGGCTGGTGTCCTCTAGATGTGATCTCAGTGGACAGAAATGTTACCCAAGCCTCACCTTTTGTATGTATCCATGTGTGTGTGTGTGTGTGTGTGTGTGTGTGTGTGTGTGTGTGTGTGAGGGGGGGGGGAAGCTTCCTTCAGCCTTAAGTCCCTTAATGATGGGATGAAGAAAAAGGAAAGGAGCAACTGAAAAATCTTGGGGAGTGAGGGGGAGAAAGAGAAGAAAAATAAAAGGGAAGAAGAATTCAATGAAACCAAATGATCTGCATTCCCTGGCTGATTCTAGCAATGGGGATGAGAGGATGGACCCTGGAGATAGCCAGCAAGGACAGCCATGATGGAATGAATGAAGAGCAGAGGAGAGTTGCTAATGGCAGGAGAGAGAGAAAAAGCCATCATGAAGCAGGACCTGAAGTCCCTTCATGCTTCTTGCTCACTTCCAGCCAGGCATCCACAAACACCTTGCTTTGGCATGCCAATCCTCAAAAATTCAGTTACCATGCCAGGGTCTAGCCTGGTCTAAGGAAGAGGACAACCATCGTGGATCTAAGTCTAACCATTTCCTAGAAGCCATCCTTTACACCTGGTATGTGCATTAGTTTCCTAGGGACAGGGAGCCAGGGTCTCAGTTTACTCACCTCTGTAGTTCAGAAAGGGTCAGGTGGAGTGGTTGGATGAGGAAGCCTAGCCTCCTGTGTACCTCCAGGTGATCTCTATCCTGAAAATAGGAAACTTGGTCCTTGACTATTGAAAGGAAATCTCTAGGGCAGACAGAGTAAAAAGAACAGGGCCAAGAGTTAATGGTGATAAAAGTGTCCAACCTACAATCCAAGAGAAGGAGACAGAGTTCTGAGTCAGTGACAGTTGCTTAAAATGTCCTTGATCCCCACTAAGCAAGTCGACCTCAGACCTTCCTCAGGATCTGGGATGCCCCCTGCCCTCCCAGGGGTCTATTGGTGGAGCCTTAGACATCTGATTTGACAATCTGGAGAATCGAGTACTTAGACATTCTCAAGGCACTGTACAAAATATAGTATTCCATTGGTTGATATATGACCTATAAGCTCAAAGAAGCGAAAAGGAGATGTCAGCAGCATTGGGTGAAGCAAGGAAAATCTCCAGGACTAGATGGTCACAAGATTGGTGGGCTCCTCCTATGAGAACCTAGATTCCTATGGGACCTAGACAAGGGACAGATTAACACATTCCTTCTTCTGATACCTATTATCAGGTAATGGGCTTGACATGGATTACCAAACAATTGGATTCAAAGAATTACAATCAATGGCCCTTCTAAAATCATTGGGAACTGATCGATACTGATTATAGTTGGAGTAGGGGTGCTCAATGAATCATCTCTCTGATGCTATATATAGGGACAGCAATAGTATTGGAAGACTAGCTGGGAATGAGAAGCTATTTAGAGTAACAGGAATATTCAGGCCTATTGTGGCAAAGACTTAGGAAGGAAAAAGGCACTCCATCTCTAGATTCAGAACTCATGTAGGGAAGTACATACTATATGGCTCCCTCTTCACATATATGCACATGTGTGGGTCTATGTAGATATACAGGCACATACCAACACACAGTTCTGTGTCTACATAAAATACTGGTCTCGAATGCGAGGTTGGGAGGGAGGAAGACCGGGGGAACTCAGAACGGAACAAAAAAAATCATCAGAAGTTTCTAAAGATTTCTAGAATCTGCAGGGCTTTTCTTGAGGTTTTTTTAAGGAGAGGGGAGAAAAAACTGCGCACCCACACCCTTGAGTCTCTCCCCAGCAGGACCACGGGATGCTCCCACCTCCCCCACCCAACCCCTAGCCTTTCCAGGTTTCAGTCCAAGACAGAACTCAGCATTTGCTTCCGGGGAGCGGGCACACACCGGCCCCCCGGCTCGCGCCGCTCAGCTGGAAGACAGAGAAGCGGTAGGGGAGGTGAAGAAGAGGCCTCGGGGACCCTCCCAGCCCGGCAAGGGGCCGATTGTTAGGGAGGGCTGGCAGGGGTACGTGTGGGTTGTGTTTGCCCGGCGGCTCTTACCTATTCCAAGGCACCTGCAAACCTGCCCGCCCCATTGGGTATTCCTCGTTCTGTAGCAGCTCCCAGTGAAACGGTTCCAATCTGGATGCCGGGGCCCCAAAGACAGGAGGTGGAGTGTTAGAGGACAGCAGGGCAGCCGAGGCCCTGTTCCTCTCCCTCTACAGTCCCACCGCTGGAAAGCACTAAGGGTGTACTAAGATGGTCTGAGCTCAGCTGGCCGGGCTTTATTACTGAGGCCGCCAAGGCTGGTTAAGGTGCTGTGGGCGTGGCTCCTAAGAGATGTGGGGCGTGGGCTCCAGGGTTCCTGTTCCTCGGGGTGCGGCACCAGCTCAGAGCTGGCCGGGCTTATCACTCCACAGGCCTCCGCCTCTCGGAATTCCCTAACACCCGACCTGGGTTAGAGGTCTCGTGGGAGGAGGGGGCGGGACGTGGAAGCTTGAGGAGTTCAGAGAAGTGGAGAGTGGAACTCTGCGTGGTTTAGGAAAAGCGGAGGAGGGGGCGGAATTTGGTTGCCAGCTGTTGGGGGATTCAGTCAACTCCAAAACAAGGGATCCTTCAGGACTCCAGACGTGGTGGCCAGACCGGTAGAAGAAACATCAGAGTCCCAGGAGCGCCAACCCCACCCCACCCCCTGCGCGCAGTCTCAGGGACCTTTCCTCACACCCTCTCACCACGCCTTCTTTTTTTCTTTTTCCTTCTTAGGAGATCAGCTCACTTTCCTTCCAGCGAGATAGCAATTAGCAGCTGAGAGTCCTTAAACCCTTCCAGCTGGAGGGGAACTGAGATCAATTAAAGAGGACGCGCGGAGAAGGGTCAACCAGAAGGACCTGGAGGA
Source organism: Notamacropus eugenii (assembly GCF_028372415.1). Classification (NCBI taxonomy): domain Eukaryota; kingdom Metazoa; phylum Chordata; class Mammalia; order Diprotodontia; family Macropodidae; genus Notamacropus; species Notamacropus eugenii. The sequence goes on along the minus strand of NC_092872.1, from coordinate 292,299,578 downwards.
AAAGACAGGACCCAGAAGTACACGATAAATCAGAACCACACCAAGTCCGAGGAAGGGCATTATCCCCTCCCTTCCCCTTTGCTTTTGGATTTGGTCCTGGATCATTTTCCTTGAGGTGTTCATGAAATCAACAGGGGAAATACAGTTTGCTCCGCGCATAGACAAGGACTTCTCTCGGTGTGGTCAAATGCTCAGCTTCCACACTTTCGAGTCCATCCCTCAAGTACACTGCTGCGGCCCTTCCATTGCCTGAGAAATGTTGGGTTTCTGGATTTCTTTTCGTGTCTTCTAGTGTCCCCAGCGGTAACAAAACATTGGCTTGAAAGGGGAGCCCCTTTGGACGGGTGGAGATCGTTTCCCCGAGACAACCGGGTGAGCAGAATACAATTCAGAAGCAGCCTGGGGAGCTGGCTTTAGAAGCAGAGGGAGGGCGGTCTGCCCTGGTGCCCCATACCCCACCAGTCTCCTGCCCAGGTGCCACAGACGTGGGGGTGGGGATTTGAGCAGAGAGGTGGGCAAGGGTGACAAAAGAAGTGGTCTGGCCACGGTTGAGAGCCACCTTTCCCTACAAACAAACGAGACCCTTGGGGGAAAGAAAAGATTTCCTGGACAATTCAGATGAACTGTCATTGGGGTGGAATACTGCTAGGGTGAAGCAAATGATGAGCTGGTTCATTTAGAGAGATGTGGAAAGACTTGGACAAGCGAAGTAAGATGCTGCCCGCCTTTCAGAGAAACAGAAGACAAGTAGCAATAAAGAGAATAGTCTTGTATAGATGTGTTTGAATGTATCTGTGTATATATGTGTAGTGTTGGAGATATCTACGCATGCCGGTGGGTGCCTGTGGATGCGTGTGACCGTGCTCACTTTGCGGTACGGTCTCAGGTAGTGTCGGAGGAGAAATACAGTACAAAGCACACAGTAGCGGGAAAAAGAAAACCTAAAAGTCAGGAAAGAAAAGTCGGACGGCTTTGAATACAATGTATACTTTTTAACATAGGTTTTCCAGAAATGGAAATTTGATTCAAGTTGAGTACTTTTCTTGTTCTGTTATGTACTTGTCCATGTTTTCTTCTCATTTTATATTAAAGTTTAAATAAATTCAAAAACTTGAAAAGAAAAAAAGAGCTAACAGACAGTTCCGTCCTCCGACAGCTACTCAGGGTACTTTTAGCAATCCCTGTGAGTCTCCTCCCCCACGTGGAAAAGAAAAAGTGACTTGTTCTTTCAAGTTTTGGGATCTAAATCCTCGCCCTACCTCTATTCCTCCCCTCCTCCACTTATTCAGAAGGCAGAAAAGAAATAATACCCAGTATAAATGGGAAGAAGCTATTTTTCAAAAGTTCAATATAGGCTTATCAGAGAGAGACAGACTTTGAAAGAAGGGCTCTTGGGCTGGGACCCAAGTATCTGCGTGCTCCAGGCCAGGATAGAGCTCTAGGATAGTATCTCACTCAAAGTAAGATTGTGATAAGACCTAAGCCTGAAAGGGCTAGGGTCTCATTACATCCTTGACCATCTCCAGTCCCTGGTGAATGTTATGCCACTGGACCCAGATGACTCAGGAGAAGAAAGTGAGGTTGGTGACCTTGCACAGCCCTCCCTCACATCAAAGTCAACTGCATGTCATGGTCTCCATGGACCATGGAGGACAAACACAACACAAGAGCTCTAGGAAGAGGGAGGGTGGGAGCAGTGAGCTGTGCTGGCCAGAAGTGAAGACACTGAGACCAGGGCCTCTGAAGAAAGGCCCGGTGTGGTTTTTATGTGGTTACAAAAGGATTCTTTGTCATCCGCTCCCCCGCCCCAATGAAATACTGGAGGAACGAATGAAAGGGCAGGGGTGGGGTAACGGGAACCCGAGAAGTACTGCACGGCACAGGGATGTGCGCTGTACGCCAGCCAGAGCAATGAGCTTCCGGGGGAAATCAGTGGACATCGGATTAGGGTGAAATGGAGTCTCCTGAAGTCTGTACAGGACATTACCTGTGGCTGGGAACAGGAAGACCTCAGCTTCTGGGCGGAGAGGCAAAGCGTCGGATTTAGTCTCTGACAGAGACTCCCAAAAAAGTGACTTCCACCAAAGCAGCCTTGTGGGGCTCCCAGCGGGTTACCCTTGCTCAGGGGGCTTGTTGGGGCCGTCCTTGGCTGCCCCCTAGCGCTTGAATCGGTGGCTCCATGTCTTCCTGTTCAGCTGCTGGATATTTGTCCGTCTTTACAGTGACATCTCCCCTTGCAAAAGATGCAGCCTCCTCAGCCCTTCTCTCCCTCAGTTACTAACACTGTCTTCTCTCAGAATCTCCCATGTTCTCTCCCTCCTCTGCTCTCAGACTCCTCTAAGCAATAGTTCTGCAAGACCCTGCCTTGTTCAGGCACCATCTGGAGGATTGTGTTCAGTCTGGGGCACCACAGTTTAGAAAAGGTGTGGACAAGGGTCTGAAGGTGAGAGGACCAGAGACCTTGCTATGGAGGATTGGATGAAGGAATTGGAGGTGTTTCCCTAGGAGAAGAGAAGCTGCTGAGGGGAGAAGATAGTTGTCGCCAAATATTTGAAGGATTGTTTGGAAACAGTATCAGAGGAGTCCAACTAGAACCTGAGGGAACATTGAAGAGAGGCTGGTTTCACCTGAACTTTAGGTCTGTCTGGATGTGCACAGGCACTCTCCTGGAAGTCATGCCTTCCCCCTCCTTGGAGGTTCTCAGGCAGACACTTGATAACTATGTGGTTAAGATATAGAAGGGATTGTTGTTCAGAAAGGAACTGGAGTGGATAATTAAGGTGCCTGGAGCTCTTAGTCTCTGATTCTGAGTTATCAGCCTCAACCATCAACATCCATGCCAGCAAGTAAAAAGACCATTTTCTCTCTACAATAATTCAAATAGGGGAGAGAGAAGAAGAAGAAAATAGCCTAGGACCAAAAGGAAACATGTTCCTCTTGCTTAACACAAGTGTTAATATAGTGTTAAGTCTGCAGGTTTCAGGGTACAGGGGATGTGGAATTCAGTGACGTTGGCTGTGTTAACTGGAGGGATGCAGGAGAAACCATTGTAGAGATGGTGCTGACCAAAAGAAAGCACTAGGAAACAGAGTCCAGCAAGTGCTGAGAGAGAAGGGGATGGGGAAAGACAAAGACTGAAAGAAGGAGAGGAGAGGAGAGGAGAGGAGAGGAGAGAGAGAGAGAGAGAGAGAGAGAGAGAGAGAGAGAGAGAGAGAGAGAGAGAGAGAGAGAGAGAGAGAGAGAGAGAGAGAGAGAGAAGGTGTGGATAGTGACACAAAAACAGAAGGAGGGAGGGAGAGAGAGCATCAAAGTCTTCCAACGTGCAATGAAACGGCTACAAAACAACTGGCTAATGAAGGAAACCTGGGATTTTTACTGATTTGGCTGTAAGGAAAAGGATGGCAGAGACAGAGTCAAAAGTGAACCTAAAAGAGGCATCTTAGACCAGAGAAATCACTTTGCCAACTTCCAGCAGATGAAGAGTAGCAGGAGAGACTGCTCTCTGGTGTCATCTACAGAATTTAGGAGAGTGAAGGACCAGGCTCCTGTGTTAAGAATTCTAGGCTGTCTAGAAAATAAAATTACCAATGTTGAGGGTCTGTAGTGAAACAGGTCCATTGGTGCCCTTTGGCTAAGGCTGTGAATTGGCCCAGTCATTTTGGAAAGCTGTTTGGGACTGAGCCTCCTAAGTGATTCGATTATGCGTGATGCTCTTTTACCAGGACCACATCTGGGTTTAGACCCCAAAGAGAGCAAAAAAAGAAGAAAGGGTTTAACACACACACATACACATACACACACACACGTATGGTTTATACATATGTATTTTTTAACTATAACACCTTTTTAATGGTAACTGGAAACTAAAGTCACATGCACCCATTTCAGAATGGCTAAACACATTTTGATTTGAATGTTGAAGGAGATGGTTTCGGAGAAACCAGGGAAGCCTTGTATGAATAGATGCAGTGTACGTAAACAGGAGAACAACTTGTAAGAGAACAACATTGTAAAAACAAGCAATTTTGCAAATTGTGATTAAACACAATGACCAGCCAAGAATATGGAGCTTTTTTTGTTGCTGCCACTGCTTTTCTGTTTTTTTCTCTTTGTTCTGGGAGCCTCAGCTCTTTTTCCTCCTCTTTCTCTTCTTTGTCTTCTTCCTCCTTCTCCTCTTCCTTCTCCTCCCACCTGAATTCCTGCTAGTTTTGGCCTTCATGGTGGCTGCTACTCCAGACTTGGACCAGGAAGTCTTGAATCCCAACTCCTTTGAATCTAGAATTATGATTTCCCATTATAATAAATACCTTTTCTTTTGGTTCACAATTTTTCTTTTAAGAATTTCTGACACTTTTGCTTCTTTTATCATTTTAAATGCTGTTTTGATGACCATTTTGTGGCATTGGGTGGACTATCTTGTACCATTTTCCTGGAAGCCTCAATTATCAAGCTCCTTCAAATTTTCGGAAGATCCTAAAAGACTCTCATCAAATAGGGAGATTTCTTTGATAGACACCATGGAGACATGAAGGGGGAAGCACTGCCATGAAAGGAAATCTAAAACAGAAACATATGTTCACCCATAATCACCTGAAACAGACATAGATGAGGTTTGAGGTATCATTTATACCAATCCTTTATAGGGAAGAAATTGACTCTCAATAAGTAAGGTCATAGTAAATAAGAAAGCCAGGACTGGAATCCAGAGCATTGGGTTTGAAATATTATTTATGTTCCACTGCACCACTCTGACAGGATCTTGGAGCAGGTTATGCCTTGAATTCAAACAAAAGACTACTCCTCCTTGGATGACAGGATTCTTCAGTTCCTCCTGGTCCTATAGGAATTCACACAAATTATCCCACATAAAAGAGAATTAAAAAGTTATTATAATGGAGGGAAAGTTGGGGGAGGGTGGTGAGCAAAGCTTAGACCTTATTCTTAGAAGGATTGGCTCAAAGAGGAAAAGACATACACACTCAGTTAGATAAAGAAATCTATCTTATCTTATCAGGAAGTAAAAAGGGACCGGATAATAGAAGAGGGAGGGGGATTGATAAAAGGTAGATTATAATGGGGAAGGTAGGGATCAAAAGTAAAACACCTGTGAGGAGGGAAAGGGGTGGGGTAAGAGAGAGAGGGGAACAAACAAGCAAAAAAATAACATGGAAAGAAATACAAAGTTAGTTATCATAACTATATAAATGTGAGTGGGATGAACTCACCCATAAAATGGAAGCAGATAGCAGAATGGATTAAAAAGCAGAATCCTACAATATGTTGTTTACAAGAAACACATTTGAAGCAGAGAGATACATACAGGATAAAAGTAAGGACCTGAAGCTGAATCTCTTATGCTTTAGCTGAAGCAAAGAAAGCAGGAGTAGCAATCAATCTCAGAAAAAACAAAAGCAAAAATAAATCTAATTGAAAGAGATAAAGAAAGAACCATATCTTGCTGAAAGGTGCCAAAGACAATGAAGTCATATCAATACTAAACATAAATGTCCCTAATAGTGTAGTGTCTAAATTTTTGAAGAAGTTGAGTTACAGGAGGAAATAGATAATAAAATTATACTAGTGAGGAACCTCAACTTCCCCTGCTCAAAACTAGATAAATCTAATCAAATAATAAACAAAGAAGAAGTTAGGGAGGTGCGTAAAATTCTGGAAAAGTCAGATATGATAGATCTCTGGAGAAAACTGAATTGGAATAGAAAGGAATATATCCTTTTTTTCCACGTGACACCTACACAAAAATTGACGTATTCAGACATAAAAACCTCACAATCAAATACAGAAAAGCAGAAATAGTAAATACATTCTTTCAGATCATAAGGCAATAAAATTTGCACTCAGTAATGAACAGTGGGAAGAGGGATTGAAATTAATTTTAAATAATCTAATCCTAAAAATTAAGTGGGTCAAATAACTTGGGGAATGGCTCTTGTTTTATAAATAGCACTGAGTTCTCTATGTGTTTGAGAAATGAGATTTGTTAGAAAAGCTTGCTTCAAAAATTTTTTCAGTTGCTATTGCTAACTGTATTTCCCTCCATCCTATTCCCTTCATGTGTTTATTCTATTCTCTCTCTCCTTTCACCCTGTCCCTCCTCAAAAGTGTTTTGTTTCTGACTACCCCTTCCCCAAATCTGCCCTCCCTTCTATCACCCCCACATTCTCTTATCTCCTTCCCCTCATATTTTCTGGTAGGGTAAGATAGATTTCTATATTCAATTGTGTGTGTGTGTCTGTGTGAGTATGTTATTCCCTCTTTGAGTCAATTCTGATGAGTGTAAGGTTCACTCACTCCTCCTTACCTCCACCCTCTTCCCCTCCTCTTCTTTTCTCTTTTATGGGAGATAATCTACCCCATTCTACCTCTCCCTTTCTTTTTCTCCCAGTAAATTCCTCTCTCACCCCTTAATTTATTTTTAAAGACCTTCCCTTCATATTCAACTCACAATTGTGTCCTTTGCCTATATATACTACCTGATAATGAGAAAGGTCTTATGAGTTACAAATATCATCTTCCCAAGTAGGAATGCAAACAATTGAACCTTATTATGTCCCTTAAGATTACCCTTTCTTATTTACCTTTTCATGCTTCTCTTGAATCTTGTATTTGAAAATCAAATTTTCCATTCAGCTATGGTCTTTTAATCAAGAATATTTGAAAGTCCTCCATATCATTGAATATCTATTTTTCCCCTGAAAGATTATACTTCGTTTTGCTGGGTAGGTGATTCTTGGTTGTAATCCTAGCTTCTTTGACCTCTGGAATATCATATTTTAAGCCCTCCAATACTTTAATGTAGAAGCTGCTAGATCTTGTGTTATTCTGACTGGAGCTCCACAATATTTGAGTTGCTTCTTTTTGGCTGCTTGAAATATTTTTTTTTTGACCTGGGGACTCTGGAAATTGATTGTAATATTCCTGGTAATTTTCATTTTGGGATCCTTTTCAGGAGGTGATCAGTGGATTCTTTTAATTTCTATTTTACCTTCTGGTTCTAGAATATCAGGGCAGTTTTCCTTGATAATTTCTTGAAAGATGATGTCAAAGCTCTTTCTTTATTATGCCTTTCAGGTAGCCCAGACATTTTTTAAATTATCTCTCCTGGATCCATTTTTCAGGTCAGTTGTTTTTCCAATAAAATATTTCACATTGTCTTTTGTTCATCACTTTTGTTTTATAATTTCTTGATTTCTCAGAAAGTCATTGACTTCTATTTGCTCAATTCTAGTTTTGAAGAAATTCTTTTCTTTTTAAAGCTAATTCTACTTTTCAATATTCACTTCCATAAGATTTTGAATTCTAAATTTTCTCCCCCTTCTTTCCCTCTCCCCTACCCAAGATAGCATGCAATCTAATATATATATCTATATATACACTCACATTAACCACATTTTCACATTAGTCATGTTGTAAAGAAGAATTAGGCCCAATGTGAGGAACCATGAGAAAGAAGAAACAAAAAGAGAGAGAGCAAATACTATGCTTGGATCTGCATTTGGTCTCCATAGCTCCTTTTCTGGATGTGGGTAGCATTTTTCATCATGGGTCTTTTGGAGTTGTCTCAGATCTTTGCATTGCTGAGAAGAGCTAAGGCTATCAAAGTTAGTCATTGCACAATGTGCAATGGGCAGACCCATCAAGGAGTGGGAAAGATTGTCTTTAATCATATTATTCAATCAGAGGTACTTTTAGTAAAACAAAAACAGCAAAAGATCCTAATTTGATTGCCATCACAGTGCCTCAGCTCTTCCTCTTCCTTCTCTTCCTCCTTCTTCTCCTCCTCCTCCTCCCACCTGAACTCCTGCCAGACTTGGCCTTCCTAGTAGCTGCTATTCCAGACTTGGACTGCAAGCCTTGCATCCCAGCTCCTTTGAATCCAGAATAATGATTGCCCATTATGATAGACCTATTCTGGTGGTTCACATTTAATCTCTTAAGAATTTGTGACATTTTTGCTTCTTTTGTCATTTTCTTCTCATGACTTCTTATGGTGCCATTTTCCTGGTAGCCTCAATTATTAAACTCTTTACTATGCCCAAAGGACTACAAAAATGTGCATACCCTTTGACCCAGCAATATTGCTTCTAGGACTGTATCCCAAAGAGATCATAAAAATGGGAAAAGGTCCCACATGTACAAAAATATCTATAGCAGCTTTCTTTGTGATGACCAAGAATTGGAAATCGAGGGGATGCCCATCAACTGGGGAATGGCTGAACAAGTTGTGGTACATGAATGTAATGGAATACTATAGTGCTATAAGAAATGATAAACAGGAGAACTTCAGAGAGGTCTGGAAAGACTTATATGAACTGATGCTGAGTGAAGTGAACAGAACCAGGAGAACATTGTACACAGTATCAGTCACAGTGTGTGAGAACTGTTTCTGGTAGACCTATTGCTTCACAACAATGCAAGGACCTAAAACATCCCCAAAGCAGTTTTGGGTAAAATGCCATCTACATCTGGAGAAAGAATTATGGCATTGGAAGGCAGAATGAAGCAGACTATTTTCTCTTGTGTTATGTTTTGTTTTGGTTTGGTTTCTCACATAGTTTCTCCCATTCTTTTAAATTCTTTTATGCAACATGACTAATACAAAAATGTGTTTAATAAGAATGTATGTGTAGAACCCATATAAGATTGCATATTATTGTGGGGATGGAGGGGGAAAAAGTTTAAGACTTATGGAAGTAATTGTTGAAAACCAAAACCAAATTATTTTCAAAAAAATTATTAAACTCCTTCAAATGGAGGAAAGTTCCCAAGGAATCAAGAAGTTCTGAGTATTTTACTACCACCATGCCAAATACATAAAGGCAATCAATGAAAAAGAGTGAAGTAATTATGAGCCACCCATTGTCCACACTCTTGATGATGTGCCTCAATGTACAGTATGTTCATTCAGGCAGTCTAGTAGTCTCTTGGACAGGAACACCCAATGGACAATGAACTGGATCCAGAAGTGACTAGGAGGAGAAGAGTAGACTGTATTTCACTGGAGCAATTGGGTGGTGCTCTCAGCAATTACAAACTGCCCATCTCATGCATGCCTATGAGTCTATGAGTCACCAAAATCCAGTGGGAGTAAAAAACCAAAGTAACAATTAAAGCACCAAAAAATTAAAGCCCAATTAGTCATCAAGAGCCTGCAGTGGGCTACCAACAGCTAGGCCAGAAGTGACATGAAATCTTTTATTAGGTGTGTATATAGACCCGGAAGGACATGGCCAGGCATGTAGTGAGGAGAAATAACAGATGATTGGACATTAGCAAAACATCAGGAGAACCAAAGGGAGGGCCATGGCAGATTGATTGATAGATGAGTGTCCCCAAGGTGAGGTGCACCAGCACAGCCAGGCCCATTTGAATGAAGTAGTTTGGTAGAATCCTGGGGCATGAACCCTACAGGGACAGTCAAGACTGCTCAGATCCATGAGTATAGCTGAGTCCAGGGGAAACTGGGAGATTAGCTACATGAATCTAAAGATATAGGCAGCTGAGAGGAGAAGGATAGATTCCTGACTGCATTTCAATTTTATTAAAGGAGAAAATCAAATACTAGGGCATTTTTTAAATACTGGGAACTAGAAAGAGTTTCAAGTTCCCAAAACAGTTGTGGGCTAGGACACCTGGCTACAGGAGACATGGGGAAGGACAAGAAGGGCTAGAGGCTAAGATGCCTAGCTACCAAAAGAGGTCAATGGCCAGGGGATGGGGTGCTAGGGACCCTGAGCAGTCTCTGGAACAGGAAATGTGGGTTTGTGAGGGGGTTGGAGAGATAGCTTTCAAGTTCCTGGATCCCCTGAGCTGATGAGCTGATGTCACTTTTCTGACACAGGAGGTGATATGGTGGTAACACCTGGAGGTGCCAGGCTGAGGGACCCTGAAGGGGAAAGTCAGCCCAGGGTTGGGCAGAGCTGAGGGACTGAAAGGGGCCCTGGGAAGCTCCCAAGATAAAGAGGAAGGCTCCTTCCTCCCAGCTGACCATGGCAGTGCAGGCTTACTTTGGTGCCTGCTGTCCCCACAGGACATGACATTGCCACTAGCCAGGGCTCAAGCAAGACTGCTGGAGCAGGAAAGAGGGATTGAGGACCCCTCCACCCCTGCCTCTCTGTCTCTTTAACCCTCCAGCTCTGTCCCCCAACCTCCAATTGTTTTAATTTTTTTCCTCCTCAGTATCTTCATGTACCAATGTAAGGTGATAAGAAAAAGATTGACTTAGGAATTGAAAGACTGAGCTCCAGTCCCAACTCTGTTCCTGACCTGCTAGGTGACCTTAGACCAATGACTCTCCCTCTCTTGGGACACAAGTTCTTCATCATAAAAGAAGTGGCTTAGAATGGATCTCTGCAGCCCCTTCCATCCAGAACTTCTGGGACTCGATCATTCCATGTGTATCTCTGCTTTGGTCTCTGATTCCTTTACTGTCTTGCTGTTTCTCTGAGCCTCAGTTTACCCATTTAGGGATGACAAAGTTGGCTTCCATCCCTAAGGACACTTCCAGCTCTGAAGTGCTCACATTTTAAGTAGTGACAGGGCCACTGTGGACATGAAATCTCCTCTTTCCCATAAGAGCCCCTTCAAATACTGGAAAACCGCAACCACTGTCACCCTGCCCCACCACAGTCTCCACATGTCTCTTCTACATCTTAAAGATCACCTCTCCTGGAACTTGGTTCCCCATCCTATCCCCACTCTGGTCACCCCCTTCGGGACATAGCTCAGCTTGTCCTTGTCCATGCTCATGTCCATGTGGAACTAAAATCCAGGCTTCTTGACCCTGAGGCAAGTCAGAGCTCTTGCCTCCTGCCCTTCTACATATGCCCACCCCCCCAAATGAACACCTTTCTCTACATGTGGTCTGATCAAGGCAGAGACTCAGTTTTCTTCATGACAAGGCAGAAACATGATCCAGCTCTGGACTCTTACTAGGCCTCTGCATCTCTGTTTTGGGACAATCCTCTGGCATGAAGGAGTCCATCCTGGGAGGAAGGAGGGTTCCCCTATTGACCCTTGCTTTCTTTGACTGAAGTCACAGAGCCATACTCCCCCAGAGGAGGGGTGAATGTCAATAAGCTAAGTCCTTTCCAGGAATCCAGCTAGTATCTAGGGAGAGGCCCCTGGTCAGGCAGAGACTTCAAACAACTCTTTTGTGAGTTCCAGTGCTGATAACAGTATGTAAAACCATGGGAATCAATTCAATGACAAGGTGTTCCTCCTGGAAGTGAAAGAATGCTCCAAATGCAGGAGTAGGGGGAAGAGGAGTCCCTAGTACTACAAGTAGTGATAGTGGTGGTAGTGATGGTGTAGACAGTGGGCAAAGGAAGGGGAAAAGAGGTCCCAGAAAAGGAAGTTGGGAGACATTCAAGTGAACACAACTCAGCAAAATAGAAAGAGAGAAGGAATCATCCTGTTAGCAAAACAGGAGAAAACAGATTCCCTAGAGCAGGAGAAAGTCAGCAGTAACAAATATAGACAGAGCACTGGACTTGGAGTCAGGAAGACCTGAGTTCAAATCCTCAGATGTTTACTAGCTATGTGACTTTTGGTAAGCTACTTTTGTTTGTCTTAGTGTACTGGAGAAGGAAATGGGCAGTATGGTCCTTGGGTTCACACAGATTCAGACATCTTTAGTAAGCACAACTATCTTTCCTAATGTTAAGGCCCCCTAGGACCCTTTAAATTTTTTGTCCAGTAGATAATTAGCTCATCTTTAATACTCCGCACTGAGCAGTGCATTTAGGGTTAATGCCATTCGGCAAACCCAGGAAGTTGTAGAAGTTCATTTTATCAAAGCTGAGAACTCCCAGTCAGAGGAGATCCCCAGGTCCCCAGGGCACAGAGACAAAAGGACAACCCCTAGATCCTGAGAGCCCGTTACAACATTGTACACTCAAAGTCTCTCTACTCGCTGAAATCACGGAATGTCAGACTTAAAATGGGCCCCAGAAATGACCAAGTTCAGTCCCCTTACTTCTTGGATGAAAAAATGGAAACCTCGTGTGATCAGCCGGCTTTCTGAGCACTCCGAGCTTGTTGTTACCAAGACAAAGGTATTCCACCATCCTCTTGTGTGTTCAGTCCGTCAGTCGGCAAATGGGCAGCAAGAGCAGCAGTGACAGCGGCGCCTACAGTTACTCAGAGCTGGACAGTCAGGTTCAGAACCAGAGAGGGAAGAGGGTGGGTTTCCAGGTCACTTTCCCTCCTTGCCTGTTCTGCCTATTTTTGGAAAGATTCCAGGTCCCGAAGGAGGCATTACCTGTATCCCAAGCGAGAGATCGGAATTTGGCCCTTACTGGGGCCGGGGTAGGATGAGGGGACCCTGGGGCGCAGGGCGAGCTGCGGCCGCCTGCAGATGTTTCTGGGAAAAGAAACCGAAAGTTTAGATGGTCCTTTGATCCTTAAGTCAAGGGAACCAGGCCCTGGAGGAAGGAGTCAATCCCTGAAGCCTCTCAGTGGGGAAGAGATCCAGATCCAACCTGAACTTCAGTCCCGACGTGTCTTCGGTTCTAGACTATTTCTTTGGCCCCCACAGCCCTCCGGCCCACGGACTTTAAACTTGACCTTGACTGGGCAAATCAGGCTGTGAGCTCAGTGGGTCACAGCGAGGGCGAGGGCGCTCCCATCCTAAATGGAGCAGGGAAGGAATCCAGCATAGGCAGTAGAGACTGGGTCTGCAGGAATTGTGTCCTGGGTAAGGTAGATCTTACAAGGGAGTGGAGGGGCAGGTGGAGTGTATCTGTCTGAGAATTATGTCATCACACTGACTGCATCCCGGGACACTTGCTACCTGCCAGGCTCTGTATGGAAGGATCCTGGGCTACACATTGGCTTAGAAAGCCACATATTAACATTATTTTTGTTTTATTGTATCTTTATTTTGTAAAATGTTTCCCAATTACATTTTAATGTGATTCCAGATGTATTTGTCACCAAGACTAGATGATTAAGATGTGAGGTTCAGTTCATCCAAAGGAGAAAGAGAAAGTCTAGAATTCCGACCTTTTTTCATCCTCCTCTTTTTTTGTTTTCTTTTTCCTTTGGTTACTCTTTGGTGAGGCAAAGTATTTTTTTCTTCACTTCTCATATGTCCTGGGGGATAATTGTCCAGTCAAATCCTGAAAATTAGGAAATTGTGGAAGGTCTTTCAGAAGATCCCTGGGTCTTGGGTGGGGTGGGATGGGGAGGTTAGTGTGTGATGAGACCAAGGGTTTCTGATTTTTCTCAAAAAAAGGATTAGTTTTCCCTAAAATGCAACAAAGCTTTCCCTAGGATTTGATTGGCCGTTGTCTCCCTTGAAATAGCTTCCTGGTGACCTAAGGGCACCTAAAGCCACATCCACAGGGAGTTGTGGTTCCTTCCACATGGTGGTTTCTTTGGAGTCACCAGGCCCTGTCCCATTGACCAGACAAGTTACCACCTGGACATGAGAGGAACCCTGTTCAGACAAGTGTCCCTGTTTCCTTGGTACACATCCTTAGTGTGTTAGGGCAAAGTTAACCTCCTTTCTTTGATGTTCAATGATATGTGAGGACCTCATTTCATACCGACATTGAACCTGAACTATCAGTTAGCTGTTGTTAAAAATGTCTCTAACAATAACAGATGACCAGATCCTGAATATCTTTGGGAAGAAAAAGGACCTCAGGAGAGTGCAGGGAATCACTGGAAAGGATGCAAAGACCAAAGCCAGGCCTCTTGTCCCAGCTCTTTTCCCTATGACCTCTTTGTCCTCTTGTCTCCTCCCTTTGTCCTCACTCAGAGAGGTCCTAGTGACCTGGACTCCTGACAAACTGAACAACCCAACACCAACAAAGCTGCGGCCTCCCATCTGGCATGGTCACTGATGCTCAGTCTGCAGCCGACAGGGACCAGTTGTTGCTTTGATTTTTCTGTATTTTATTTTGAATCTGTGAAATAAAACAAGCATTTAAGTAACATAGTAGAATAAAAAAAGATGGTTGCACATGAACCTGCAAATCTATTATGTACAATGTGCTATTCCTAGCAAATATAAAGTTAACATCATTTTTCCCCTTTTTTCTTCCCTTCCGCCAACCCTAGAGATGGATACCATTAGACACAAATGTGTGTGTGTGAAAATCATTCTATAGATGCTTCGATTTATCCATTCTTTTCTGATGCATACAACCTCTTCCTTCATAACTCCTTTGCAATTCATTTGGGTACTTAAGCCAAAGTGACTTAGTCATTCAAAGTTGTACTTAAAACAGTGTATGCATTGTTGTCTTGGCTCTGCTCATTTCGCTCTTCATTATTTCCTGCAAGTCTTTTCATGTTTTCATCATTTTTATAGCATAGCAGTATTTTATAATAATCATGTAACATAACTTATTCAGCCATCCCCCAATCGATGGGCATCCCCATGATGTCCAGTTCTTTGCTGCCAAAGAGAGAGCTACTCGAAATATTTTAGATCATATAGGTTCTTTTCCTTTTTCCCCAATCATCTTTGCAAACATACCTAGAGTTGTATTGTTAAATCAAAGGGTATAGGCAGTTTCATAAGTCTTATCAATGAACTGGTTGGGAAGTAGTTACTGTCTCTCATGCATACATATGTATTCATAGGTATGGGTGTATGTATACACACTCATCTATACAAAAAGTGCCAAAAGGTACCTAAAATACAGTTGTATTTCCCTCATCATTCTGATACGTGGAAACAATTCTAGTTCTCAATATTGTTATAGTCTCAAGGATTCATACCTCTGTATGTTAAATGCTGATATAGTTTGTCTGAAAAGATTTGGCCAGTATGGTGATACTGGCATCGTTACCTTGACCAAAAATTAATACATCTACGTTTGCCTAATGATCCATTCCCAGACCACTTCTATTGCTGTCCTATCTATATCCTAGATCAGGGCATCTTAATTTTTGTGTGTTATCCAGTGAAACTTTTAATAAATGTCCTCTCAGAATATTAGTGTGGTTTTTGAAAATTTAGTAGTCAAGCAATGATTACATTTCAATTAGAAGTTAGTCAAAATAAAGATGTATTTTTTTCCTATCCAAGTTCAGAAACCCCCTGAAAACTCTCATCAAATTCCACAGGGGTCAGTATACCTCAGGTGAGGAACCCCTGAGGTAGATAAACATAATTTCTACTGAAGCTGAAGTCCCCTTCTCACTGGGAACCTTCCCTGGATATCCCCAACTAGCTTTTCTGAATACCTATGGCTGACCAAGCCTGGACTTCATAAGCTGCATCTCAACATAATCAAGCAGATTTTACTTTCACAGAAAAGTCCTAGAGATCAGAGGAATGGATTTGGGGATTGGAGTCAGGCAGGCCAACAGCATTTAGTGAGTCTCCTATGGACTAGGGGCTGTTCTAAGCAGCTGGTCTAGAGGGCCTGGGAGGCCCCTTCAGACTCTAGATTGATGAGCCTGTGAAGTCCCCAGGATCCCTAGGAAGTCTAAAGGCTTCAGGTGCTGGTTTGTCAGAGGATGGCACCCCCACCTCCCCTCTTCACACTCATCATTTCAGAAGGGAGGATACTATAATTCTAAATCCTGTAATACCATGAATATCTACTGGGTGGACTGCTTAAGAGAGAAGTGACTGATTTTACGCTGGGAAGAATTCTTAGGGTTCTGAAGGGATAGGATAAATGTCATCATTTCAATGAGAGTCATGATGATTGAATGACTGTTTGGAATTGGCAGAATCATAGGAATTAGCGCTTGAAAGCAATAATAATAACAACATTCATTTCTATAATAAGCCTTAGTAAGTACTTTGTAAACATGATCTCACTCGATCCTCACCTTCATCTTTGGAGGAGGGATTATTATGACCCCCCTCCCCCTTACAGATACAGAAACCTGAGGTGAGAGGTTAAGTGACCTGCTCAGGGTCACAAAGATGGCTGAGATGGGATTTGAACTCAGGTCTTCCTGCCTCTAAGTCAGAGGCTCTACTGACTGAACCACCTTGAAATTTAGATCCATTTTCTGCTGCAAACGAGGAAAGTGAGCCCCCATGAAAGACTTGTTCTCTTTTCTTACAAGACCTCCTGTTCCCAGGACGAAAATGACAAAACAGAGAGAACTGAAACTCTTTGAAGGTCAGTTCTGATGGATGGCCTGTGGACTAGTGACCCAGCAGCCTGTCTGGGCATGGCTCCAGGCCCAGGAGGAGTGTGCAGTCTGGGCTCTGTCTGAAGCCCTGGAACAAGTCCCAATAGATCATGTGCGCATGTGCCCCCCAGCAGCACAAATCAAAGACAAACATCTGCCTCCTCATCATGTATAATACACTGCCTCCCCGCCCCCCACCTGCTCTCACAGACTCAGCATATCAAATAAAAGGCTTCTCAGACATCTTCAAACTTTCATTTATTTTCCCCTTCATGTGGCCAGAACATCTCCTCATTGTCATCCTGTCCCCCTAAAATCCCTCACCCAATGGGAAACTCAGTTGAGATTATGGAGAAAAGCTGAACATTCAAGAACAGTGATTCATTAGGCTGTTCTGGAGGTCAGGCAGAGACCACAGAGGTCAGGGCAGCATCAGATGTGAAGGAGGGCTAATTCCAAAGCTCTCTGGCCATTTCTGCTGGTTGTCTCCCTGCAGAGTGAGACAGACAGGCAGAAAGAGAGGAGGGAGGCCTTAGAGAACAGGATGAGGGCCCTGATGCTGCTGCCCTGGGTTGGACCAGTAGCGTCCAGGGACGATCCCAGGGGCCAGTATCGGGGAGAGAAGCCAGTGGTCAACAGGAATAACACAGGGACTGCAGACTGGTTTTCTTTCCCAGGTCCATAGCAAGAAATTCTCTCAAGCTGAAGAAGAAAAGACAGATTCAGGGGGATTCTCCAAGTGCCCCTTGCCCTCCCATCTCTCATCATTCTGAAGGACCTGCCTCACCACCCAACCAATCCTCGGTCCCACCTCCCACATACCCTCCTCTTTGTTTGGCCCCCTTTACCCCAGCCCCTCCCTCCTTCCAGGCCCCCAGAGTCTCACCTTTGGCTATGAGAGAGACATCTGACCCCTGTGCACTGTCATTGCCTGGAAACAAAGGAGGGAAACAACCTAATCAGAGAAATACATTCCAGAACCAGAGTATGGGAAGGGAAGGGGACACCATAAGCTAAGCCTCTCCTCTGCCTTCTCACTGCTCAGGTCCCAGAGACACTATGGGCTGGCCCCTTCCTTCTACTCTCCATATCTACCCTTCACTTACCTGTAGCTGGAACATAATCACCTCCTTTTCCACCTGGAAAAGGAAAACAAATTTCTCATGAAGAATCTAGGAGAGGAGACCACACTAAGGTCTCAGAATTTCACTGGTTTTTCTTGGAGACAACAAATTACAACTGGAACTGGGCCCCCTCTCCCACTCCAATTCAGCTTCTACATTCAAGAGGAAGAGAGAAAAGAGGTCCCCAAATGGGCACCTCCCCACCTCCAGTACTGCATCCAGGGGTTCCCAAGGCTAGTCTACAGCCCTCAGCTGGGGAGACACCCAGGCCCTCAGGCAGGGATCCCCATATTCATCTCTGATCTGAGTCTGAAGCAGATTCCCCACTCAGCCTGTCTGTTATACCCCTGCCATGCATCCTCCAGAGAAATGGCCTCTAGTTGAGGATTTGTTCATCTAGAGTCTTAGGGCCCATCTGACTGTCCCTCAGATGGGAAGGAGAGAACTTGGGGACAGAAAGACAAGCTGCTGGTGATGGGGTTCTTGGCTGCATGTGCTTGGATGCCAATTCTAAAAATCACATTTCTCTTTAAAAATCACATTTCTCTCTAGCCTCAAAACTCTATCTCAGGCAGTCTCCCTTTAGCTCAAGGACAGTGTGCCCCAGCAGGAACCACAGAGCCAGCTGCACCTATAGAATTTGTCACTTAGAGCCAGCTGCATACTGACTGAACTGGCTGTGCACTGGGTCATAGAACACTGACTGCTCACTGACCTATCGTATGTATCCTAGATTTAGATGTATGTGTGCTCCCTTTCATTCATCTTGTCTAACAGGACATTGATGAGAGCAGCCAGGTATGCCTTAGCCAGTCACTTCCATGTAGTCCACTCCCTTGGACTATTTCCCCATGATGTGCATGTTTCTTTAAGAACTGACCACTCCTTAACCACTCCCTAATCCCACCCCAAAACACTCAGTTAGCATACTTGGCTGGCGTTTTACTATCACATAGCCTATGTAAACTTTTTCTCTAACTCCTTTAAATCGCAGGTTCTTTAAGAACTCTTGCCCACTGAATAAACTTTTTTGC
Organism: Notamacropus eugenii; assembly: GCF_028372415.1. Classification (NCBI taxonomy): domain Eukaryota; kingdom Metazoa; phylum Chordata; class Mammalia; order Diprotodontia; family Macropodidae; genus Notamacropus; species Notamacropus eugenii. The sequence continues at coordinate 292,281,292 of NC_092872.1, read as the reverse complement.
CTACTTGACTTATGATTGCTTGAGTCCAGGGAACTTTTTCCAGACTAGTTTGCCAGGGATCTCTAGCAGTTCTGGCACCTTTCCTGACCCTCATCACCAGGTCAGGGAAGGCCAGATCTCTATGGTATCTGCTCTCTAAGGACCCCTGCCAGTCCTGCCTACCTGAATTCTTTTTCCTCCAGATCACAATGACTGCAGTGAGGATGAGGAGGACAGCAGCAATGCCCCCCACAATGTACCAGGTGGATGAGGACTCTGGCTCTGAAAGGGAAAAGGGAAGTGGGAGGCCCTGATCCCTGTCAGGCCTGAGATTCCCTAATCTCCCCCCCCCCCCCCTTAATAACTCCCTCTCCTTCTGGTCCTGTGGGATGGGTGAGTGACCTTTCCCCAGCTCCTCCTCACTGTCCTTACCCCACTTCAGGGTGAGGGTCTCAGACAGCCCCTCGTGTTGAACTTGGCAGATGTATCTGCCTTCCTGGCCCGAGGTCATCTGCACAGCTGCCCACTTCTGGAAGGTCCCATCTCCTGCAGGCCTGGTCTCAATGAACTCTGTGTTCTGGAGTTGTTCCTCCCCATCTCTCAGCCAAGTCAAGGAGATCTCCTTAGGGTAAAAGTCTTGGGCCCAGCACCGAAGGATTACTTCCCCTTCCCCATCCAGGGCAATGTGTCGGGTCACTCTGGCAGAGGGAGGGTCTGGAGGCAAAGGTCAGGGGCATTTCCAGGATCAGCTTCCTCCCTCCCCTCCAGGGGCACAAGGATGGATGGGGAGGGGGAACACCCCACAAACTGGGTCCTGGGGTACACAGGGTCCCCAGGGGTTGGGAGCCCAGGGCTGTGGCTTCAGGGGAGGGCAGTACAAGGGCCTTGAGTGGTGCACACCGAGGTGGGGCCAGTGGTACCTGTCCTTTCCAGCATCTCCTTCCCCATCTTCAGGTACTTCTTCAGCCACATCACGCATTCCTCCTCTATATAGGCTTTATCTAACTCTGCGAAGCTCCTGTCTGCCTCCCACTTTCGCTTAGAAATCACAGCGGGCGCCATTGACGCCGTCCACGTATAGGTCTCTGTGTCCAGAGTGATGTAGTCCTCCCCGTCGTAGGCGTCTTGGAAAAACCCACGCTGGAAGGTGAGCTCGGAGGACAGCTCACAGCTGTGCATGACCTGGACAGTGTGGACCCCTACCCCAGCCCCAGTCCCGGGTCAATATGGCCAGACTCTGGCTGATCCTGTGACCTCTCCCCGACTCGGGACTCCCTCAGGAGGCTCCTCAGCCTGCCTGTCGTGGCCCCAGTGGAAGGCTTGGGTGCCTGTGGGGCGGGTTAGACCTGGCCTCCCCTTCCCCTCTGCTCCGGGTCCACCTCACTGACCACTCTTGCTGTGGTTATAAAACAGGAGCAGAGTCTCCAGGTTCTCTCGGAAACTCTGGGCGTTCTCCATGTGGATCTGCGTGTTCTTTTCCTAGTAGCCTGGCTCCACCTCCTCCACCTGCTCTATCCACGCTGCCCGTGGCTCCTCCCTCTGACTCGGGCTGTGGGAGTCGAAACGCACGAACTCCTGATCGTCCACGTAGCCCACGGAGAAGAACCAGGGCTCCGCGTTGGGCCGGGACACGAAAGTGTGGAAATACTTCAGGGAGTGAGAACCTGAGACGTGAGGACCCAGGGTCAGGGCAGGGACCCGACCCCGCCACCAAACCGGGGTGTGACCCCTGCCCCGTGCCACCCTGGAGAGACCCTTGACCCCATCCCGCCCAGAGAGTGGCCCTTAACGCCCTCACGCCCGAAGTGTGACCGCCGAACTCAGCGGCTCCCCGCCGCTCCGCCTCGGATTCTGCTGGTGCACCTGGCGCACCACGCTGAGAGCTAAGAAGTCTCGAGACTATGGCTCTTTGGGATCAGCCAAACCCCTTTCCTAACAACGCAGACAGGTCCTACTACCCCTTCGCCTGGATCTTGCCCCCCTTACCCTGCCCCCACCCCTGGTCCGGGTCCCGGGTCCCCCACACTCCTTACCCCCAGCCCCCACCTTCTGTCCTCATCTGCCCCCAGACCCATCCCACCTGGCCCCCAAGATCCTCCGTGAATTCTTTAACGAAGCTGATGCTGGTTCTATGTCCTCGCCCTTGGATGGGGGAAGGGGGATGGACAGCTCTGCCCCTTCTTAACTCCCCAGGGACTGTCGCCCCCATTCTCCCTCCTGGCACTTCTGCCTCGGCGCTCCACGTCCTCACAACCACCTAATCCACTCCCCCCCCCCCAAAAAAGGGACCGACACCAAGACATCCCCCCTCCAAAGCCCAGCTAAGGGACAGCAGGCTACTGGTCCCCGAGTCACACGCTCCCCGGCTTGTTCACGGCTTCTCCCTTTCAGCTCCTCCCAGACCGCACCTGAGATGAAGGCGCTGGTTCCAGAGCAACCTCCCTGGCCTGGGGTTGGAGGATTTTCCTGTAGGAAACTCCATCCCACCCACACATCCCCCCTTGGATGCTTCGGCCAATAACGCCAGTAACTTACCTGCCCAGATCTCCGGCAGGGCTAGGGTCCCCAACAAAACGAGAGAGCACATACAACGCTCCATGGTCCACAGGCAGAGAGCCCAAGGTCACTGAGACCAGTTTGCCCTTGATTTACAAGGGACGAATCCTTAACTTCTGGTTGGCTTCACGGAGGCTCTGCCAGCCAATAGCAAACGTAAGAAAATAAACGTCATTGGTGACTGGGCAGAATGAGCGGGCAGGAGACCGAAACTGAAATCGATAAAGAGGAAATCCGCGGCTTTATTACACACCTGAGCTCTTAGAACAACCTCAGTGCGACCTTTTCCCCTCCTTAGAAGTTGGGAAGAAAATGTTCCCCCCGCAAAATTGAGTGTATCTGAGAGGTGAAGAAATCTACAGGCTGATTTGTGGAGGCGTGTGGTGCCAGCTCCCTTTTAATGCCATCCATCCCAGCTGTGACTCAGGCAAGTCTTGTAACCTCCCCAGGGACCGAAGAGTACAGAGGAAACCAGAGTCCAGTAAGTGGAATTTGGAATCAGAGTAGAAAACTTTGTCTCACAATAAAAGGGGCAGGTATGTGGCACAGTGGATAGAGCCAAGGACCTGGAGTCAGGAAGACCTAGTTCCATTCTAGGCACCAGACATTTACTAGCTGGGTGACTCTGAGCAAGGCATTTAACTCTGCCTCAGTTTCCTCATCTGATAAGCCTAGGACCCAAACGAACGTATTCCTCTTACTTAATACAAGTTCTAATATTGAGTTAAGTCATCAGATTTCAGGGTACAAAGGGTGTGGAATTCAGTGACCTTAACTGTGTTAACTGGAGGGATGCAGGGAGCTACAGTAGGCATCGTAGGTCCAAGACCCTAGTGAAGGCACTGCTCAACAGAAAGCACTAAGAAGCAAAGTTCCTGCAAGGGCTGAGAGAGAAGGGGATGGGGAAAGACAGAGACAGAAAGGAGGGAGGGAGAGGGAAAGAGAGAGATAGAAGGAGAGATGGATAGGGAGGACAGAGGCAGAGGGAGGGGGAGAAAAGGTAATGACAGTGACACAAAAACAAAGACAGATGGACCGAGGGAGGAGGAGAGAGGGAGGAAAAGAGAGAGAGAGAGAGAGAGAGCTCACTAAAGTCTCCAACATGCAATAAAACAGCTGGAAAACAAGTGCCTGAGGAAGGAAGCCTGAGGTGTTGACTAATTTGACTCTAAGGAAAAGGATGGCAGGGACAGAGTGAAAAGCGAACCTAAAAGAGACATCTTAAGACTAGAAAAGTTGCTCTGCCAACTTCCAGCAGCTGAGGAAAAGCAGGAGAGGCTGCTCTCTGGCGCCATCTGCAGGGTTTGGGAGAGTGGAGGACCAGATTAAAGTGTTAAGGTCCAGAAAAGAAAAGAACCAATGTGGAGAGGCTGCAGGGAAAGAGGTCCATTGGTGCCCTTTGCCTGAGGCTGTGAATTGTGCCAGTCATTCTGGAAAGCAGTTTGGGACGGTGCCTCACAAGTGATTCTATTACGTGTGATGCCGTTTTACCCAACGGGACCGCTTCTAGGTCTTGACCCCAAAGAAAGCAAAGAAAGAGGAAAAGGTTTAACAGATATGTGTGTGTGTGTTGTGTGTGTAGCATCTATAAGGTTTATACATATATATTTTTTAATTATAACACCTTTTTTAATGGCAAAGAACTGGAAACTAAAGCAGCGTGCACCCATTTCACACTCACTAAATGTATTTTGGTGTGAATGATGATGGAGATGGTTTCAGAGAAACCAGGAAAGCCTTATATGAATTGATGCAGAGTGAAATAAACAGAACAAGGAGAACAGTTTGTACCAGAGCAACACTGTAAAAATAAACAGTTTTGAAAACCTTCAGTTTTCTGATCAGCACAATGACCAACCCTGATTCCAGAGGACCGGTGATGGAGAATGCTACTCACATCAGATTATGGACTAAAGATTTCCGAATGAAACACGTCCTTGGACATCTCCAACAGGGGAAATTTGTTTGCTTGACTTGTGTCTATTTATTACAAAAGCTTTGGTTTTCTTTTTTATTGGGGGGGGGTGAATGACAGGAGGTGGGGGAAGGAAAAATAAATTCTTGATCATTGAAATAAGTTAATTGAAATATTTAATTTTTAAAACACAAAATCTATCACCAATTAAGAAAGGAGTTACAAAGACTGGTGCACTGTGGTCTTGTGAGCTACAAGAATCCCAGAATGTAAAGAGAGAGATTCTGAGAGGCTTTAAGAGACACATGGAACTCAAGATCACTGAAGATCTTTTCCATCTTGAGAGAGAGAAACACTTGATATCTTCCTAAGCCCCGTGGCCAAGGACAGGAAGAACTAATAAGACAGAAAGGATGGCTGCATTGCCTGGGGACCTCTACCCCTGGATCTCTACCCTGGGCAACAAGTGAGCATTTCACTCACTCTTCTGCATGTGGGGGCTAAATGCTATCTGGTAGCATTTTCCTATACCTGGGGAACTCTCCAGTTTTTCCTTTACGGTCAAGTGTCTGAGGCTAAACTTGAACTCGGATCTTCCTAACTCCAGGGCAAGTGCTCTATCCACTGTGCCACCTACCTGCCTCAAACAGCTCACTTTTAAGTAAAGGATGTACAGTAATTCTTAGATACTTTGCTCCTTGATCTGTCCTCATAACCTATCACTTCTGTCTACCTCCTATTTCTTTGGATCTTTAGCCATTTCACCATGATATTGTTCTGCTTTCCTCGTTCCTGCTGCCAGGAGGTATCCAGCAAAGTCACTCTACTTGGCATCAATTACACCACGTTTCTATTTTCTACTCATTTTTCTACCTTATTTTCTAAATGACTCAGTTTCCTCATTTCTAGAGATTTCCCAGCTGTTCCTAGGTCTCAGTGACTACCCTATTCAAAGTATCTGTTCTAGAACCAGAGTACTGAGACACCAGAGTAATCGCCTAAATTTTGTACAGCCTGACCCCCACCATAGTCTTTTAATGATTCTCTTCTTTTTTTTACCTAATTCTACTTTTCTCATAAATTCCTTCAGTGATTTCTGTTGTGCCTTGGGAAATAGCGAGCTTTTTTGGTTGCTGCCACTGCTTTTCTGGTTCATTTTTCTCATTATTCTAGTGGCCTCAGCTCTTCTTCCTCTTCCTCCTGTCTGAACTCCTGCCAGCTTTGGCCTTCCTAGTACCTGCTGCTGCAGACATGGGCCAGCACACCTTGCATCCTAACTCCTTTCATTCCAGAATAATGGTTGCCCATTATGATAGACCTCTTCTTGTGATCAACATTTTCTCTTGAGAATTTCTGATACTTTTGCTTCTTTTTTCATTTTGATTGCTGTTTTGATCACCATTTGGATGGACTCTCTCATGACTTCTTATGGTGCCATTTTCCTGGCAGCTTCAGTTATTAAACTCTTTTAAATGGAGTAAGATTCTCAAAGAATTGAAAAGTTCTGAGTATTTTGCCACCACCATGCCAAATAAATAAAGCAGTAAAGGAAACAAGAGTCAACATCAGCCACCTATCAGCCTGTTGTCCCTTCTTTGCAAAAACTTTATGAGAATAGTTTCTGCACACCTAGAGGACAGTCTACTAAAAATGAAGAAAGGGCAGGACATTGCAGAATAGTTTCAAATCAAGTATCTTGGGTCAGGTAACTGAAAAGTAGAGCATGTGAGGGCCCATGATATTGACTGTGAATAACTGTTTTAAAACATTTGACTCAGTAGAACTAAAGGTGCTCTTGAAGGCTCCCATCAAACAAGTTATCTCCCACCACATGATAAAGAGAGGGAAAGTTCTTTGATAGACACCATGGACAAATTGACCATGAAGTGTCATGAAATGAAATTGAGAATTCAAACACTTGTTCAGTTATAGTCATATGAAACAGACATAGATGAGGTTCTAGACATCATTTATACCAAAGCTTTACAGGGAATGAAATTGATTCTCAGTAAATAAGGTCATAATAAAGAAAAATGCCAGGGTTGAAACTCAGAACATCAGGTTTCCAATGTTATTTATGTTCCACTGCACCACTCTGGCAGGATCTTGGAGCAGGTTATGCCTTGAATCCGAACAAAAGACTCATACTCCCTGGATGGCAGGATTCTCCAATTCCTCTCATTCCCATATGACATCACACAAATTATCCCACATAAAAGAGGCATAATGGACAGGAACATAGTGGATGGGGTGGTGGGCAAAGCTTGAACCTTATGCTTATCAGAATTGGCTCAAAGAAGGAATAACATACATACTTATTTGGATATAGAAATCTATCTTACCCTATAAGGAAGTAAAAATGGATAGGGATAATAGAAGGGAGAGGAGGACAGATAAAAGGGAGGTTATAATGGAAAAGGCAGGTATCAGAAGTAAAACACCTATGAGATGGGAAGGAGGTAGGGGCTGAGAGAGAGGGAAAGAAACAAGTGAAAAATAGCATGGAGGGAAATACAGTTTTCATAATAATACATAGTTATCATAACTGTAGAAATACATAGTTATCATAATTATAAATGTGAGCGGGATGAACTCACCCATAAAATGGAAGAGGTTAGCAGAATAGATTAAAAAGCAGAATCCTACAATATTTTATTTATAAGAAACACATTTGAGGCAGAGAGATACAGGATAAAGGCAAGGGTCTAGAGCAGAATCTGTTATGCTTTTTCTGAAGCAAAGAAAGCAGGGGTAGCAATCATAATCTAAGAAAAAGAAAAAAAGCAAAATTAGATCTAATTAAAAGAGATAAAGAAGGAAACCATATCTTGCTGAAAGGTACCATAGACAATGAAGTCATATCAATACTAAACATAAGTGCACCAAATAGTATAGCATTTAAACTTTTGAAGAAGTTGAATGAGTTACAGGAGGAAAAAGGTTATAAAACTATAGGGAGGGACCTCAACTTTCCCCTCCCAGAACTAGATAAATCTAACCAAAAAACAAACAAGAAAGAAGTTAAGGAGGTGAATAAAATTCTGGAAAACTTAGATATGTTAGATCTTTGAGGAAAATTGAATGGGAACAGAAAGGAATATATCACCCTCTACTACTGCCTCATCCTCTTCATCCTCCTCCTTCTCTTCATCCTCCTCCTCTTCTCTTCCTCTTCTTCACCATCACTATCATCATCTCCTTTTCTTGCTGCTGCTCCTGCTCTGGCTTCTCCCTGCCCTGCCCCCCATTCCCTTGGAACAGACCATTCTGGTGCTTCTTTTGTGAAGCAACAACTGAGGAGAGCCTGGGACTTGCCATGGCTGATGAAAAGCTGAAGGAAGGATTCAAGACTGAAAACAACAACCACATTAATTTGAAGGTGGCAGGGGAAGATGGTTTGGTGGTGTGATTTAAGATTAAGAGACAGACGCTACTTATTGGTTTGACTTTTGTTTTTGAAGAAGCCATGACATCAGAGAAATGATGACATGACTTGCACTTGACTTTGTTTGGAGTGAGTGAGGGCCTTGCAAGGTCACCAGTCTCACTTCTCCTCCAGAGCCATCTGAATCCAGTGATTCATCAGGATGACTAGAGATGGCCCAGCCACGCATTACTTAGTAAATTAATGAAAACCTATTGTAAATAACAGGGTTTATCAATAAGGTAGATTAGATTCCAATTTGATGGGCAACCAATCAATAAAACACACATCTGCACAATTGGAAATAGAGGATAAAGATACAATTGATGTATTCCAGCAGCCAACAGGAGGCATTTACTGAAAAGGGAATCTACAGCTCTACTCCAGAGTTATGCTCCCGAGGAAAGCAATACATTCATAATTAGAAAACCAAGATTTGGTTCATCCACATTCTGACTACTGTGGTATAGTTTTCTCTCTTCTTTGATTCCCTTTCCCCATTCCTTTGTTGTACATAAAGTAACTGGTGTATATGCACAAACTTTATGCATTTTTTAACTAAATTGCTGTTAGTATGTTTTGTTCTACCTCAAATTAGGATGGGGAGGGGAAAAACAAACTGTTTCTGTGAAAATATCCTTTTTCTTCATTAGCATCATACTAATTCTACTTTTATCTTTGTAGTCCAGTAAGTTATTTTGCTCTCACTGTCTAACAACAACGACAAACACAAAAAAAATCCTTGTATCCCTTGTTTGACTAGATAATTTCAATGTTCTTTTATCATTATAAAAACCAATGATGATTTCATACCTTTTTTGTTATAAAAGCTGTTATATGTAGGGCAATCTCTGTCTCTCAGTAGGAATAAATTGCTATAAAGAAATTGATCCTAGACAGTTTTTCCTTCAAGTCAAACATATTGTTGTTTAAATAAGCTTCTTGCTTAAAATTTAAAAAAAGAAAGGAATATATCCTTTTTTATACAATACATGACACGTGTACAACTGACCATGTGTAAGGACATAAAAATCAAACATCAGCAGAATATAGAAAAGCAGAAATAGTAAATACATCCTTTTCAGATTATAATCCAATAAAAGTTGCATTCAATGATAGATAAGGGAGAGATTAAAAATTAATTTTAAATTAAATAATCTGATGCTAAAAAATAAGTGGGTCAAACAACAAATCATAGAAATAATATATAATTTCATTAAAGAAAATGAAAACAATGAAACAACATAACAAAATTTACAGAATGCCACCAAATAGTACTTAGGGAGAATGTTTACATCTCTAATTGCTTATATCAATAAAATAGAGAAAAAAGTAGATCAATGAATTAGGTATGAATTCAACATCCCCAAATAAACACCAACTTGGAAATCCCAGAAATCAAAGGAAAGATGAATAAAATTGAAAGTAAAAAAACCATTGAACTAATAAATGAAATGAGAAGCTGGTTTTATGAAAAAGAAGACTATGAAATAGATAAACCATTCATTAATTTCATTTTAAAAAGGATTATTTATACCCAGTGTAAAAAATCAAAGGGGTGAACTCATCACCAATGAAGCAGAAATTAAGACAATTTTTGAAGTATTTTGCCCAATTATATGCCATTAATTTCTACAATCTAAATGAAATAAATGAATATCTACAAAAACATAAATAACCCAGATTAAAAAAGAAGAAGAAATAAAATAAATAACCCAATCTTAGAAAAAGGAATTGATCAAGCCATCAATGAACTTCCTAAGAAAAAAAATATTCCCAGTACCAGATGAATTCATAAGCAAATTCTACCAAATATTTAAAGACCAATCAATCCCTATACTTTATAAATTATTTGGAAAAAATAGGATAAGTCTTATCAAATTCCTTTTGTAACATGAATATGGTGCTGATACCCAAAGCAGGAAATGCCAAAACAGGAAAAAAAAAACCATAGATCAATTTTCCTAATGAGTATTGATGCAATTTTTTATTTTTTAAAACTTTTTTATTTAGTATTTTATTTTTCCCCAGTTACATGTAAAAACAATTTTTAGCATTTGTTTTTAAAAATTTGAGTTCTAAATTCTTTCCCTTCTTCCTTCCCTTTTCCCCTCTTTCCCCACCCCACTTCCATTGGGAAGGCAGGCGATTCAACATAGGTTATACATGTGTACTCATGCAGAACATTCCCATAATAGTCGTGTTGTGAAAGAAAACATAGACAAAAAAACCCTCAAGAAAAATTAAGTTTTTTAAAGGCATGCTTCAATCTATATTCAGACACCATCAGTTCTTTCTCTAGGGATGGATAACATTTTTTATCATAAGTCCTTCAGAGTTGTCTTGGATCATTGTATTGTTTTACTTTGTACACAGTACGTTGTACTTTGCCTCAGCTCATGCGAGTCTCTCAAGGCTTTTCCAAGAGCATCCTGCTCATCATTTCCCATATCACAGTAGTATTCCATCACAATCACATGCTACAACTTGTTTAGCCATTCCCCAATTGACGGACATCGCCTCAGTTTCCAATTCTCTGACACAATAATAGAGTTGTTATAAATAATTTGTAAATATATAACCTTTTCTTTTTTAAATTTCTTTTGGGAAACAGACCTAGTAATAGTATTGTTAGGCCAAAGGGTATACATGGTTTTATAGCCCTTTGGGCATAATTCTGAATTACTCAACTAATGGTTGAATCAGTTCATAACTCCACCAAGAGTGCATTAATGCCCCATTTTCCCCACGTCTCCTCCACCATTTGTCATTTTCCTTTTCTGTCCTACTAATCAATCTAATACATATGAGGTAGTATCTCAGAATTATTTTAATTTGCATTTCTCCAATCAATAGTGAATTAGAGCATTTTTTCATAGGTCTATATATAGCTACTTCATTTGGAAACCATTCATATATTTTGATCGTTTTTCAATTGGTGAATGGCTGTTATTTTTATAAATTTCACTCAGTTTTCTTTATGTTTGAGAAATGAGAACTTTATCAGAAAAACTTGATTCAATTTTTTCACAGTTACTATTGCTAACTACATTTCCCTCCATCCTATGCCCCCCATTTATTCTATTCTCTCTCTCCTTTCACCCTGTCCCTCCTCAAAAGTGTTTTGTTTCTGACTACTCCCTCCCCCAATCTGCCTTCTTTTCTATTACTCCCCCCCATCCTCTTATCTCTTTTCCCTCCTACTCTCCTGAAAGGTAAGATAGATTTCTAAATCCAGTTGAGTGTGTATGTTATTGCCTCTTTGAGCCAATTCTGATTAGAGTAAGGTTCACTTACTCCTTTTCAGTTCCCCCTTCTTCCCTCTACTAGAAAAGCTTTTTCTTGCCTCGTTTTTGTGAAATTTTTTGTGAAATATTTTTTGTGAAATAATTTACCCCATTCTAACTCTCCCTTTCTCTTTCTTCTAGTACATTCCTCTCTCATCCCTTAATTTTGTTTTCTAGATATGATCCCTTTATATTCAAATCACACTCGTGTCCTCTATATATACTTTTTAACTATCCTGATAATGAGAAAGGTCTTATGATTTACAAACATAATCTTCCCATGTAAGAATATAAACAGTTTAACCTTATTAGGTCCTTTATGATTTCCCTTTCCTGTTTATCTTTTTATATTTCTCTTGAGTCTTGCATTTGAAAATAAATTTTTCTATTCACCTCTGATCTTTTCATCAAGAATGCTTGAAAGTCCTGTATTTCATTGAATGTCAATTTTCCCCCTGAAAGATTATACTCAGTTTTGCTGGTAGGGGATTCTTGGTTTTAATCCTAGTTATTTTGCCCTCCAGAATATCATATTCCAAACCCTCCAATCCCTTAATGTAGAAGCTAAGTCTTGCGTTATCTTGACTGTAGCTCCATGTTACTTAAATTGTTTGTTTTTGACTGTCTGCAATATTTTTTTCCTTGACCTGGCTATAATATTCCTGATAGTTTTCATTTTGGGATCTCTTTCAGGAGGTGATCAGTGGACTCTTTCAATTTCTATTTTATCCTCTGGCTGTAGAATATCTGGGCAATTTCCTTGAGAATGTCTTGAAACATAATGTCTGGGTTCTTTTTTTGACCATGACTTTCAGGTAGCCCAATAATTTTTAAATTATCTCAATTGAATCTATTTTCCAGGTCCATTGTTTTTCCAATATGATATTTCATGTTGTATTCTATTTTTCTCATTCTTTTGGTTTTGTTTTATTGTTTCTTGATTTCTCATAAAATCATTGACTTCCATTTCCTCAATTCTAAGTTTTAAGGAATCATTTAATTAATTAATTTTTAGTTTTTAACATTCACTTCCATAATATTTTGAGTTCTAAATATTCTTCCCCTCTCTCCTCCTTTCTTCCCCAAGACAGCATGCAATCTGATATAAGTTCTACATATACATTCATATTAAGCATATTTTAACCAATGGGAGGAACAACGAGAAAGAAGAAACAAAGAGAAAGAGAGAGAGAGAGAGAGTGAGTGAGAAAATAGTATGCTTCAATCTGCATTCAGATTCCATAGTTGTTTCTCTTGGTGTCAATAGCATTTTCCATCATGGATTTTTTGGAGTTGTCTTAAATCAATGCATTACTGAAAAGAGCTTAGTCTATCAAATTTAGCCATCACACAATGTTCCTGTTACTATGTACAATGTTCTCCTGGTTCTGTTCACATCACTCAGCATCAGTTCATGTAAGTCTTTCCTGGTTATTCTGAAGTCCATCTACTCATCATTTCTTATGGAACAATAGCACTCCATTACATTCATATACCAGAACTTGTTCAGTCATTCATGGACATCCCTTCAATTTCCAATTCTTGGTCACCACAAAAAGAGCTGCTATAAATATTTTTGGTGCATGGGGGTCCTTTTCCCATTTTTATGATCTCTTTGAGATACAGACTTTGAAGTGGTATTGCTGGGTCACAGCATATGCACAGTTTTGCAGACCTTTGGACATAGTTCCAAATTTCTCTCCAGAATTGGCTAGTTCAGTTCACAACTCCACCAAGAATGCATTAGTATTCCAATTTTCCCACATCTTATCTAACATTTATCATTTTCCTGTTTGATCATGTTACCCATCTGATAGATGTGATGTGGTATCTCAGAGTTGCTTTCATTTGCATTTCTCTAATCAATAGTGATTTATAGCATTTTTTTCATATGGATATAGATAGCTTTAATTTTTTTCTCTGAAAACTGCCTATTCATATCCTTTGATCATTTATCAATTGGGGAATGATGTGTATTCTTGTAAATTTGACTCAGTTCTCTATATAGTTTAGAAATGAGGCCTTTATTGGAGACACTGGTTATAAAAATTGTTCCTCAGCTTTCTTCTTTCCTTCTAATCTTAGTTGCATTGGCTTTGTTTTACTCTCCTAGTTTGCTTATCGTATCAGCCTCTGTATCTAAATTGTGCACCCATTTTGATTTTATCTTGGTATATGGTGTAATGTGTTGGTATATGCCTAGTTTCTGCCATATTATTTTCCATTTTCCCAGAAATTTTTGTTTAATACTGAGTTCTTATCCCAGAAGTTGGAGTCTTTGGGTTTATCAAACAGTAGATTGCTATGGTCATTGACTACAGTGTCCTGTGTAGCTAACCTATCCCACTGATCCACCACTCTGTTTCTTAGCCAGTCCCAAGTAGTTCTGATGATTGCTACTTCAGAATACAATTTACGATCTGATATGGCTAGGCCACCTTCCCTTGCATTTTTTTTTTATTAATTCCCTTGATATTATGGACCTTTTGTTCTTCCAGATGAATTGTTGTTACTTTCTCTAGCTCTACAATGTAATTTTTGGTGGTTTGATTGGTATAGCACTGAATAAGCTAATTTATTTTGATAGAATTGTCATTTTTATTATATTAGCTTGGTCTAACCATGAGCAACAGATATTTTTCCAGTTATTTAGGGTTGACTTAATTTGTGTGAAAAGTGTTTTGTAATTATATTCAGTTTGTCTTGGCAGGTAGACTCCAAAATATTTTATGCCTACAGTAACTTTAAATGGAATTTATTTTTCTATCTCTTGCTGTTGGGCTTTGTTAGTAATATATAGAAATGCTGATGATTTATGTGAATTCATTTTACATCCTGCAACTTTACTAAAGTTGTTTATTATTTCAATAAGTTTTTTAATTGATTCTCTAGGATTCTCTAAGTACATATCATATTATCTGCAAAAAGTGATAGCTTTATTTCTTCTTTGCCTATTCTAATTCCTTTGATTTCTTTTTCTTCTCTTATTGCTAAAGCCAACATTTCTAATGCAATATTGAATAACAGTGGTGATAATGGACATCCTTGTTTTACCCCCAATCTTACTGGATATACTCTAGCTTATCCTTATTATATATAATGCTTATTGGTGATTTTACATAGATGCTACTTGTCATTTTAAGGAAGATTTCATTTCTTTAATGAATTTTTGTGTCTCTTTTTCCATTTGGCTATTTCTGCTTTTAAAAGCATTCTTCTCTTCATTGCCTTTTTGGACCTCTTTTACCATTTGGTCTATTATGTCTTATGAGGTCTTATTATCTTCAGCATTTTTGTGTGTGTGTCTCTTTTACCAACCTATGGACTCGGTTTTCATGATTTGCTTGCATCACTCTCATTTCTCTTCCCAAATTTTTCCTCTATCTCTCTTACTTGATTTTCAGAATCTTTTTGGAACTCTTCCATGGCATGAGAACAATTCATATTTTTGTTGGAGGCTTTGGAGTTAGGAACTTTGATTTTGTTATCTTCCTCTGAGTGTATGTTTTGATCTTCCTTGTCACCACTGTAACTTTTTATAGTCAGAATTTTTCCATTATTTGCTCATTTTCCTAGCCTCTTATTTGACTTTTAACTTTTTGTTAAAGTAGGGCTTTACTTCCAAGATAGAGGGCACAATGTCCCAAGATTCAGAGGTTTTGTACAGCTGTTTTTAGAGATACTTCTAGAACCTGTAAGTTTTCAGTTCTTCTAAAGTGGTGTGATATAAGGAGAGATGTTTACTGCTCTCTTGGCCTGTGCTCTGGTCTGTGAGTGACCGCAAACATTCTTTTCTGCCCTGGGACTGTGAGGAGGTCCCCCCTCCACTGTGGCCACAAGCTCTAGTGTGTTAGTGCTCCACCCCTCCCTGAGACTGCCACCCAAGTGTGTGTGGGGCATGCAAGTATGTGAAGGAAGAATGAATTCTTACCCAGATGGGGCTGGGCAGATGGATGCAGAAATCAATTCTTCTACCCTGATACCTGTCTGTTTGTCTCTTTTCACCCTGCACAGGCCAGCTCTCTGACTCATTAGAAAGTTTTCATTGAATGAGTGAATGGTGGTTCAGACATAACCTAGCTGGATGGCTATTCTTCTGTTTTATGTTTAGCACCCCATACAGGACCCCAAAACAGAGAGATAGCCTGATGCCTGTAGTGGGACCTGAGGCCCTTGGGGCAGCTAGCAAAGCAGAAGTGAAACAACGTCCTTCAGGTCTGCCCAGGACCCTAGCAGGAGGTGTGGCAGAGAGAGTCAGAGGGTTAGGATTAAGGAAACAAGAGCCCAGAAAGTCTGGGGGAAGGTCCCTGAGACTGGTGGAGGCAGGATCAGGGTGTGCTCATGGGACTCTGATTTTCTTCTCCTGGCCTCTCTATCACATGATCTAGAAGGGATCCCTTGTTTTCGAGCTGGCTAACCTGACTTGGGATATGCAGGGTCCAAGACAATAAGGACCCTTTGGTCAACAGCTGACAAACAAATTCCAACACTTCCCCTCCCCACTATTCTTGAGTCATGAAGAGTTCCACCCTCCACTTCTTACCTCTTGGTGCCTCCTCCCCCAAACTCACTGTCAGGTGTCTGTGTATTCTGAGAGGCTGAGGCCTGAGCAAAAGGAAACCCTAGCCCTGCCCCCCTTCCACCTCATCCCTTAGGAGCCACCCTCAGAGGGGAGAGGGTTAACCCTAAATGCACAGCTCTGGCTCCTCTGCTTAAAACCCCACCTAGCTTAGTGAGGTAAGCCCCATCTCAGGTACTGTAACTGCTACCTGGCTGTAGGGGTGCAGGGGGAGCAGAAGAGGGGCTTGGCTGCCCTGAGGTCCTCTAAAATTCCACCCCTTGACTTTGGGGCACCAGCCCCCAGATTGGAACAGTTTCATCAGGAGCTGCTACAGAACAAGAATGCCCCTGTCAAAAAATGCCATGGACAGCTTGTTTGTGCCTTGAAATAACTAACACCCTCCAGGAAAGCACAACCCCAAAGCTATACACACACACACACACACACACACACACACACACACACACACACTCACACATGCCAGCTGTGATGGACATTGAGGCCTCTTCTTTGTCTCCACCACCCCCACTATGTCCTCCCATAGACTGAGTCTTCAATGTGTGGCCCCTCTCCAGAGGCAAATGCTAAGCATTGTCTTGGATAGTGGTAGGACTGAAAGCTGGAAAGACTAGGAGTTGGTGGGGGCAGTGAAAGTGTTGAGATTTAGGGGTTCTGGGACCCCAAAATAGCAACACAATCTTGCCTGAATGAATTTGACCCAGGTCTTCTTTCAGCCAAAGACAGGGGTTTAACAGAACACCCACAGAGGGTGGGTGTGATTCTAAAAATCTGCCCTTTGGTAGATGAGACTAACTCTTTTTAATTGGAAAAAGATGTGGATGGCAGTGGTCAGTAGGTTGGGGTGAACTGGGAGATACCAGGTGGCCAAGGGAGAATGGGGTCTAGATTGGATCAAAGGTGTGAAGTAGCGGGAGGCAATCCTGAGGTAAGAAACAATGGAGGGCTGGGCTAGATTAGACATAACAGAGAACTGGGAGATTGGATGGAGGCTACAATGAAATGCCAGTGAACTGGGAACCCAGAGACTTGACCAAGTGGGAAAATTCAAAGAGAGTTCAGAGGAAAGTTCAAGGTAGGGTATGCAGGCCCCTTAAACAAATAGGACTCAAATTCTTTTAAGATAAGGTGTGAAGGTCTCAGCTTGGGCCTGTACCCCAGAAGCATCCCCTTATCCTTTTGGGAAGAAACTTTAGGACTGTGAATGGACTCCTATGTGTGGGAGGGGAGGCAGGGGAGGCAGAGGAGGCAGCAGTTTGCAGTTTTTTTCTCCATTCTTCTTTAGCAAAATCCTTTTCAAACCAGCTTCAGTGCTAATTCCATCAAATACCTTCCAGTTCTGCTCCCTTTCCTTGTAGAAGCTGACTGTCCCTCCAAACAAAAAATGTCATGTAGATTATATTAATTTTTATAAAATTCTGATTATTTTTCATTCCATTTTGAGTTCCAAGTGGTCTTCCTCCCTCCCAACCATGCATTAGAGGCCAGCATTTTATATACGCATATGCATGTGTGTATGTTTGCATGTATTGTCCAACATATACCAAAGGTTTGGTCCAAAAAAAACCAAACAGCATCTGTTTCCCCCTTAACCAAAGATTTGTCCTAAGATCAAACAGAATGAGATTCCCCCTTATCAAAGGTTTGTTCAAGAACAAACAGAATCAGGCTGTACATGTGCTATAAAATGCTTATTTATTCTTACTAAGCCAGAGAATCCTGTATGACAGTCAATCCCAACTCCAGATGCCTGTCTCTGTAAGTGTCAACTATAATTTGAGAAAGAAATTTCTTAATAGGATAGATTGTAAATACAATAAGATAAGAGAATGTCAAAGTGTCCATTGAAATTATATATCCAGGATATGAGTGTTTCTTTTAGGATTAACAAGACAGAATATAACATGAGAAAAGTCCGATTATTTAAGAGAGTGTATGGTTCAAGGGGCCTTGTCCTTGTTAGTAATAAACAGAAGAATTCTCCTAGTCAGGGTCATCTGGTCTTTTAGTTGCTGACACAGGAAGGAACATTTTGGGTTCCCTCAAAGAGGGAATAAAGCATGTCTGTTATGCCAGAGCGCACAAAAAGTTATGGTAGGTTAACCTCAGAGTGGGCCAAAAATGTCTTTCTCCTGATTGGCCAATTCAGATTTTACACCTTTCTCAGGTGATGTGGGGGGCTCAAAAATGGTTCACAGTATGTGTGTATCTACATATACCTACATACATGCACATGTATATATGTGAGTTCTTTCTCTGGAGGGGGATAGCATTTTTCATTCATAAGTCTTTCACAATTGACTTGAATATTAATAGTATTCCAAATAGCTTAGTCCTTTACAGTTACTCTTCCAATTGATAATGGTGTTACTACATACAATATGAGAGAGAGGAGTCATGGAGGACCCCTACTCAAACACTAATCAGTATGAGTCAGTTCATTATCATTTTAGAAGGGTGTTGATTGTGGGTAATTATTTGAATACATTCATCTTGTAACACATACCTGATACAATCACCTGATAATAGAAATAAAAATAAACAGGGTATTAATCCATAATCTGTATAAGTCCCATAAGAATATAGATTCTAACAGGAGGAGCCCATCCATTTTGTGACCACCAAGCCAGTGGAAATCTTCCTAGCTTCACCCAACCCATGACCCTGCTGACATATTATTTTTGCTTATTTTAGCTTATGTGTTGTATGTCAACTGATGGAGTTCTGTATTTAGTACAGTGGCTTTAGAATGTCTAGGTAATAAAGCTTGAGTCAAACCCTAACTGTAACCCTAAACTCTAACCCTAACCCTAACTCTACATGGCCTTAGCCTAAAAGGCCCAGAGTCTCCCATTGCATTCTGGGCCATATACTGATGAATATCTGGTCAGATAGCTCTGAAGGAGAAAGTGAGGCTAGTGACCTTGTTCAAGTCATGTGATCATTTCCCTGGTCCTCTTCGAAAATGAAGGACAAGCACAACCTGTGATAGTCAATGACAGTAGTTTCCTATTTTGAAAGGGAAAAATCTTCTGGAGGGACACAAAGGGCTAGGTTCCCTCATCTCTCTTTCTCATCCAGCCCCAAGCCCTGACCCTGTCTGAACTGCAGAGGTGAGTAAACTGAGGCCTGGGCATCTTGCCCCTAGGAAAGCCACACACACATGAGTAGTATGGTCATGAGTTATAAAGGATGCCTTCTAGGAAATGACTAGACCTGGAACTGTGGATCCACAATGGTTGTTTTCCTTCTTTCAAAGAACAGGCTGGACCTTGGGATGATACCTGGGTTTGTGAGGATTGGCAAGCCACAGGAAATTGTTTGTGGCTGCTTGGATGGAAGCAGGCAGGTCTGGCAGCCTGAGCAAGGGACTTCAGGTCCTGCTGGATGCCCACTTTTTCTCTCCCTCTTCTCATTCCCAACCCTTCCCTATTCCCTGTTCTTTCATTCCATCATGACTGTCCCCTCAGGCTAGATCCAGGGCCCATCCCCTCATCCTCAGTCATCGATGGGATCAGCCAGGGAACTCCCATCATTTTATTTCACTGAGTTCTTCTTCCCTTTTATTTTTCTTCCCTTTTCCCCCCCCACCCCCAAGATTTTTCCATTGCTCCTTTCCGTTTCCCTCATCCTATCATGAAGGGACTTAAAGATGAAGGAATGATTTCTTGTCTCCCCTCTGCAGTGCGCGCATGCAAACACACACACACACACACACACACACACACACACACACACGCAGAGGCATGAAGGAATGCGAACCTTGAGACCTGGGTATTTCGGTCCACTGAGACCACGTCCAGAGAATACCAGACTTTCCAGGATTCATCTCCACCTCTTTGAAGCAGAGAACACAGACCACTTTGTGTCATTGACCTCCTCTTATTTTCCTTCTCTCCCTCCCTTCTTTCTCCCTCTTTCCCTCACGCCATCCTGGACAGTCTTCAGGGAGCGATGCCACAGGCCACACATACAAAAGCCCTGAGGCCTGGGTGACCTGCCCCACCCCACCTGCCCCAGGATGTCACCGGAAAGTCACTTGGTTTCTTTTTCTCTCCTTCCCTTCAGCTGAGCATTCTGCTGACTGTGAAGACTTGTTCTGCCCCTCTCCCCTGTAGTATGTTCTGTTAGAAGTCTTTTAAAAGTGTGTGTGTGTGTGTGTGTGTGTGTGTGTACCCCATCCTTGCTCTCTGTACCATTTCACTCCTGTCATTTTCTTCAGAATGGTTAATCCTCCACCACCCAACCTGTGATTGAAGGAAAACACATGAGATGTTGGTGACCAACCCAAGACTTTAGCAGGTAAGTGGGCTCCATCCCTTGATAGCTCACTTCTCTTTTTGTTTTTTGGGATGATGTTGATGACGACTGTCCTTAAGAGGGTGGCTGGAATTTTCTTCCTCACTCTGGGAGCTGCTTTGCTAGGCTCCAAAACTCACAAGTGGGCCAGCCCTGGGATCTGGATGACTTGACTACCCTGGACCATTCTTAGCCTCAGTCTGCCTGCCTGGCCCCATACCTCACCTCTCTGCCTTCTTTGTCTCTTTGCATGCCTACCTGCCCTTCCTAGCACTCAAAGTGGGAAAAGTTTCTCTACTGGTAGTGGGAATTCCCCCTATGCCCCTCATCCAGATATTCAAAAATCTCCTTCCCTTTCTGTCTCTAGGTCTTCTGCACCACTCCTCACCCTGCCCTGCCAGGCCCAGTAGGTGTGTGGTTGGATGGCTTCATATGCCAGGGCACATCCCTGCATAGATGGGTTTTGGAAGATGGGGAACAGTTTGCCCATCCAAGGCCCATCCCTGGCTCTCAGGGCTCCTTCCTTTCCTTCTGGTTTTTATCTCCATCCAGAGGTGAGCAGCTGCAGCAGCTCCCTATTGTCTGCTCTGAACCTCTGCCTTCCAGGCGTTGTCAGGGGAACAATGCTGTCTGGTGAATGGGAAAGACTTCTTAGCTTCCTTCTTTCCTTCCTTCTTCCTCATTTCCTTCTGCAATCCCTCCCTCCCTCCTTTGCTCTTTCCTTCTCTCCCTCTCCCTTCCTGCCTGGGTTAGGGGAGCATTAACTAATTAATTAATTCCCTGAGGGAGCTTTTTTTCTTTCCTTTCTCCTGTGTGTCCCAGTACTATTTCTTGAACCCAGGGAGCTGAGCATTTCAGACAGCAGCAGCCTCTCTGTACACAACCCCACTCCATCCCCATGTCTCTGAAGGAAATGGATGTCTGTGCTTAAATGTGGTTTGCGGTCCCCTTGCATATCCCATGATGAGTACTCATGGGGCTGTGGCAGGGAGGGGTCGTGACAGGATGCAGAGAGGGGATTGGGAGTTAGGGAAATGAAATAATCATTTAAAAAATCATTTAAATAATCAATTTAAAAATCAAATGTAAAAAGTTGACTTTTGTTATTTTTAAAAATAAAAAGGAGAGAGTGAAAGAATTGTCTTTCTTGGTTGGGAGTGAAGGTGGAAGTTGTCAGGAATGGAGCTCCCTCTGAAGGAGAGGAAGCATTCCTATCCTGGGTTCCCACACCTCTGAGTCACTGTCTTAAATCCAAACAATCACCAATTATCAGATCAAATTTGGGAGGGACTTGTGTTGGCTTTGGGGGATGGGAAAGGGAGGCCATGTTGGAAAGGCATATTGCTTGGGCAGAGGAGAGGAGGAGGGGGTAGTGTTAATGTCTTTGAAGGTTTGGTTGAGGCTGGAGGTGGGGCCATGGTGAAGATATACCCTTCCCTCTGCTTCTCCCTCCCTCTCCCCAAACCCGCCCCACCAATCCGACATAGGATGTCTCTGCCTTGTGGACAAATTTGAGATCATGGACCAAGACTAACATGGCCTAGAAACCCCAACCCTGGAAATTCAGACTGACATGGAACATCAAGGATTCCAGGGTGTGTCCAATCCTGTCCCCAGACATTAGATGGCTTAAAGAAAGTGACAGAAAAGAAAGGAGAAAAGGACAGAAAAGACAAGAAAAAAATACAAGAAAAAGAAGGGGAGGAGGGAGTTTTCAGGATAACTTGGGTTGAGGGGCACTGTGGGAATGAGTGGTGGTGGATGGTACAGTGCCAGTGGGGATGCAAGGGGTGGTTGAGGGTGGTGGCAGTGAGGAACAGCAAATAAGCAGGGGCAAAAGCCTTGGGTACCAATGATGGCCTCAGGTGGGCAGCCCTACCTGTTATAGGTAGGGCCCTTTCTTCAAAACTAGAAAATGAATATTTAAAGAAACAAGAGTTTATCTCTATCTGATGTCCAAGAGGGCCCTCTCTCAGCACCACCCACTTACCCATGACAGATACCCCTGTAGGCAGAGGGTAGGGAGGTAGCCAGCTGCATGACAGGGGAGTTCCTTCTGCTTTCTCAGGCTCTTCCCCTTGCCCTACTGATGGGGTGCTTGGACCCCAATTCTAAAATCACATTTCTCTCTAAAAATCACATTTCTCCCTAGGCTCAAAACACTATCCCAGGCATTCTCTCTGCAGCCCAAGGACACATTCTGCCCCAGCAAAACCTTGTATTTCCCTTCCTGCTACAGTAGGCAGCTGCATCTGTAGAATTTATTAGTTTGAACCAGCTGTGTACTCACTGAGCTGACTGGGTCATAAGGACATTTACTACTTAGACATACATATACTCCCTTACATTTATCTTGTCTAACAAGGCATTGATGAGAGCAGCCTGGTATTCCTGAATCAGTCCTGACTTCTAATTGACTTAGTGAGGTTTCTGGCCTAAAACCACACCTCCAGATAGACCCTCCTTGGGTTATTTCCACATGACCTCTGGGTAAAATACTTGCTCCGTAGATACCAAAAGTTCATGTTCCTTTAAGAATTGACCACTCCTTAACCACTCCATAGTCCCTTCCTGAATCACCTAATTAGCATATTTGGCACGTGTTTTACTATAGAATATCTTCTATAAACTTTACCTGCACCCCTCCAAGGTTGCAGGTTCCCTAAGAACTCTTGCCCGCTGAAAAGCATAATGAATCTTTACATTGACCTCAAAAATGCTTGAGTCCTGGAATTCATTCCAGATAACCTGTCCCTGCTACTCCAGTCTTTGCAGGGGTCTCAACCCTCCTTCCAGCCCTCATCATATTTTTGGCACCCAATGTGGTGCATAGTCAGGTCTCAGGTATTCTTCAAGTCCAGGTAAGCTTCTCCACTCTTCCCTTTTCCCTTAAGTTTCCCAAGTCCTCCCCCCTCCTAGCCCTATAGTTGAGGTTCACTCCTTAGGAAGACTTACTGGGGCTCAGGTGGAGCCTTTGCCAGGCTCCTGGCACAATGCCTGCAAGACAAGGGAGTTCCTTTATGGATTCAACTTGCTCTCTTGGGATGCTCAGAGACAAGGTAAGCTATAGACACTGCCCCTTCTATACTCATTTCTAAGGCTTACAGACAAAAGGATGGGCCAACACCCCTCCCCACAAAATTCATCCATAGGAAACCTGGTCTCCAAGACCATAAAAAACATGTTACCAAGCAAAAGTATCTGATTTGTGCTGAGGATTTCTGATACTCCTCTCTGAGTTTTTGGATTCTTCCTTTCATTGTCTGTACATGTTCTGTCTCTATATGTTCTTTGTTTGCGTCTGTGTGAATGAGAATGTCTATGTTAATGTACCCAACCTGATGTAATTGGACTTGGGAATGTGGTTATCTCTTTTCCCTGCCCCCTTTCCCCTCTCCCCCTCTCTCTGATTACAGCAACATCAGAAGAGTGGATGGAGGGGAGAGAGAAAGAGAGAGACAAATCTTATACTGTTCAGTTTATATGATTTCTAAAGGCAATGTCAGGTCAGAAATAGAAAGAAATAATGTATGTGCAGTTTTAAAGGGGCTTTAATCAAAGCCCACCAGAAGGAATAAGTAGATAGAAAGAAAGGTAAGAAAGTAAGCATGTAGGAAAGAGAACAACATGTATAGAAAATTTAAGGAAAGCATAAAAAGTTTGGAAATGTATAGAAAGTTGTGGGTAAAATTCTCTGTCTTTCTACCTTCTAACCCTGGCCAAATTTTTTAGGTGGAGAGAAAGCCAAAAAAAGAAATCTTTTCCCCTCATATCAGAGAGGCAGACTGACTAGTATTTAACCATTTCATGCCTCACCTAAAAGAAAAAAGTGTGTATGTAATGGGAAACAACCTAAAGGTCATTAAACTTATTTTGATTATATTTAAAGTGATACATGTCACTCCTAATTTGACGTTTGAGGTCAGAATTTATTATACTATTTGGCACTAAGACAAATTGGGAAAAATACATAGATCTAAAAAAAGAGACACCTCAGAGACAAAGCTTTGAACTCTCCAGTAAAGAGGAGGGGACTAGGCATCACTGGATCTTTTTCCAAAGTCCCCATCGCTTCAACTGGCAAATTCACAGCCCTCTCCTTCAAAGAATTTTTTAAGGAGTGGAAACAGAAATGTAGTTTACTTGAGCAAAAGCTAGAACCTTTAAGATCCTTCACCCTGTAGTCCTGACTGACCACCAAGCTAGGGCTGGAGTGAATAGTTAGAACAGTTAAAAAACTTTTCAGCAGATTCTGTTAACTCCTCTCATCCCAGATCACATCAAAGGAAGAGAGCTGAAGAATCATAGGAAATTTGAGTTATCCTGGCAAAAGAAAGGAGTGGGGAGGCATAGCATCTATATCTGGACCCCACTGACAACAGCCCTGGGTCCCTAGGTACCTTGAAGCTCACCCCTCTAGGCAATCAGAGGAACCTCTCCTCTCAACCCCCTTGCTCCCACACCACCAGAGCCTGGAGCTTCTGCTCCAAGTTCCCTGAAGCTGAACAACCCTTATCAGAAAACTTGTAGATTCCTTAAGGACTCTCCTTCTTATCCACCAAATCCCCCTCCTCAATGACCCACTGGACATTTAATTCAGGTGCTGGACTCCACAACCTCCCAGCACTCCCTGGTCCTTAGTCCTTTTTTCTCCCCCTTCCCAAATCCCTGACTCCTCCACAACCAAGCTCTGCAACTGTGGGGAGAGTAGAGGATAAGCCAGCACAGCACAAGATCACAAGCCAACCAGCTTCTGCATTTGGTAAGCCCAATCTTCTATCAATAATTTTTATATGTGATGGTTTGGAAATGCAATTAATGTCATCTAAAATGTACTGTTTGTGTTACTATTGTGCTTCTAAATTATAGCAAAATTCTCTTATATTGTAAAAAATTGAATGGCCACTGTGAATCAGAAATGTTGTTAGACAAAACAATTTTTAATCTGAATTTTGTTGAAACTAAAAGATCTTGGAAAAATTATGTAAAACCAATGATGTTATTTTATCAGTCATGCTAACACTGTCTTATGTTTTACAACAGCTATTTAGAAAACCAGATATATTCACCTTTGCCTATTAAAGAGATTACATCTAAAACAATTTGGCAATCATTTATGAAAGTTATAAGATTGTTAAGTTATTTGAGATTACTATTTTAATGTTAAAACCTAAAATTGTTAATTGATTACCATGGAAAGGAGGGAACTGGGTGAAAACTTTATTCCAATTGGCACTGCCCATTCAGAACAGTCCTCTTGTGTATTTGGGGGTTTGGAGACAGGGGCATTAGCATTAGTCCCACCTCCTTGGGGTCAGTGCCAATTCCCCTCATTCTGTAAACTTACCAAGGCCCCTGGAAATCATCCATGTGGTCATCAGCCCCAGGAAAAGAACTTGTTTGGATTATGTAGTGCCTAAACAATGAATGTGACTTGCTCAGAAGTTGTAATAGATAGAAATGATTTTTAACAATTGACTTTTCACACCAGGACAAGTTTTAAATTTGAGAAGGAAAGATGTTGAATGGAATCCCACATAGATAGATAGATAGATAGATAGATAGATAGATAGATAGATAGATAGATAGATAGGTAGGTAGGTAGGTAGGTAGGTAGGCAGATTAGATATAGATATAGATGATATAGATATAGATATAGAGGGGAGGAGCCAAGATGACGGAGTAGAAAGACATACATATGCTAGCTCCAAACCCACAGCCCATAAAATACCTGTAAAAAAGAACTCTCAACAAATTCTGGAGCAGCAGAAGCCACAGAACAATGGAGTGGAGGAGATTTCTGTTCCAGAGAGCCCTGAAAAACCAACATGAAAGGTCTGTTGAGCACCAGACCCAGAGCAGAGCCCAGCCCTGCCTTGGCCGCATGGCACCAAGAGGAGCAGATCCGAGCAGGCTTCAGGGATGGAATCTCCAGCAGCCACGCAGGTCCCTCCACCCACAGGTGCCAAAGGTCAGTGAGAGGGTCTTTTTGGCTGGATGAGAGGGGAGTGGGGTGTCCCCATAACTCAGGCCCCCTCGGGAGGCAGCAGCAGAGGCAGCAGGGGACAGGGGCTCCCAAAGCAGGCAGGAGCTCAGATCCATTGTTGAAGGTCTCCACATAAACCCCCTGAGGGAACTGAGTCCCATGTGGCAGCCTTGCCCCCACCTGAGCACCTGAACTTAATCTCACACTGAATAGCAGCCCCGCCCCTGCTGAAAACCCTGAGGCTGGGAAGTAGCATTTGAATCTCAGACCCCAATTGCTGGCTGGGTGGATCTGGAGGCGAGGTGGGTGTGGAAAGGACACTCAGAAGTCAAGTAACTGGCTGGGAAAATGCCCAGAAAAGGGGAAAAAAAAATAAGACCATAGAAGGTTACTTTCTTGGTAAACAGATATCTCCTCCCATCCTTTCTGATGAGGAAGAAAAATGCTTACCACCAGGGAAAGACATAGAAATCAAGGCTTATGTATCCCAAACATCCAAAATAAATATTCCATGGGCTCAGACGATGGAAGAGCTCAAAAAGGATTTTGAAAATCAAGTTAGACAGGTGGAGGAAAAACTGGGAAGGGAAATGAGAGAGATGCAAGAAAAGCATGAAAAGCAGGTCAACACCTTGCTAAAGGAGACCCCAAAAAATGCTGAAGAAAATAACACCTTGAAAAATAGGCTAACTCAATTGGCAAAAGAGGTTCAAAAAGCCAATGAGGAGAAGAATGCTTTCAAAAGCAGAATTAGCCAAATGGAAAAGGAGGTTCAAAAGCTCACTGAAGAAAATAGTTCTTTCAAAATTAGAATGGAACAGATGGAGGCTAATGACTTTATGAGAAACCAAGAAATCACAAAACAAAACCAAAAGAATGAAAAAATGGAAGATAATGTGAAATATCTCATTGGAAAAACAACTGACCTGGAAAATAGATCCAGGAGAGACAATTTAAAAATTATGGGACTACCTGAAAACCAAAAAAAGAGCCTAGACATCATCTTTTATGAAATTATCAAGAAAAACTGCCCTGAGATTCTAGAACCAGAGGGCAAAATAAGTATTTAAGAAATCCACCAATCACCACCTGAAAGAGATCCAAAAAGAGAAACTCCTAGGAACATTGTGGCCAAATTCCAGAGTTCCCAGGTCAAGGAGAAAATATTGCAAGCGGCTAGAAAGAAACAATTCAAGTATTGTGGAAATACAATCAGGATAATAGATATAGATATGGATATAGATATAGATATAGACATATAGATAGATAGATATAGATATAGTCTTGGTAAGTCTTTATTACTTATTGCAACTCCATGAGAATTAAAATAACTATATCTGGCTCTAAGCTATAATTACTGAGACTTGCTGTTTAAGGTAAAAGGCATATTTGGCATATTTTTGTTTTGAGTTTGAATTTGGGTATAGTTTTCTGCATTAAATCAGTATCTGAGAGAAATGCCAGTAGCTACTCAGAGGGAATGTGATCCTGTACTGTTAACAGGTGAAGTTTGAATCTGGAAAGGAAAGTCTGAAGGGACAATTCTAGCCTCAAGCTGGGATGGGATCCTCCTGGCTCACTTTCCTCATTATGTTTCTTTTAAAAAGGAATTTTTCCCATCTGACTATTCCTGAGTCTGGCTGTGAAACAGATACTGCATGACTGGAGGATTTCACTCTTACCTGTGTGAGAGACAGCAAAAAGTTAAGTTTCCACAGAAACGATTAGTTGATGAAGTCATTGGGAATAAGTTAGGTAATAAGAAGCTAGCAGATTACAGGTGACTCAACCAATCAGGAGACAGACAGTGGCCTTCAAAAAACCCCAGAATCAGGAGAGGGGTTTTGAACTTGTTCAGAAATATGACCAGGAATAACCAGGAAAAAGCTTTTCTTCTTTGCACTTGCTTAATAAGCTATTTGTATATTGACATCTCTGCCCAGGAGGGGAGAAAAAGCGCAAAATTAGGCACATTTCATATGTTAGAGAAAGGGGAAAACATATTAAGGAGGTATGTAATAATATGTAAAGAAGGTGGTGACCTAAAGGGGAATGGACCAATCCATCCCCTGATGGGAGGATCAGTCTTTAACAGTATATAGCTCATCTCACTTCTGTATTAAAGGCTCTTCCTTTCTAAGGGGAGGTGGCAAGGGGGTTGAGCCCTCTTTTGGCCAAAGGTGTTCAATTCCTGTGAACTCTGATGCAATAAATTTTCCTTGATACCTTATTAGTGTCAAGTGTGTCTCTAATATCTGAATTCAAACAGAGTCAAGGATGTTTTATCCTGTCATATTTGGTATATCACATGTCCCTGCTTTTTTCCTTCTATAGCAAATTTCTATGATCAAGAGCAAGTGGCCAGTAAAACATGTGAGCTCTTTGTGTAATCTTATTGAGAAATCTAATATTATTTTTTTATCTAGAATTAGGACATGTACAGAAATTTATGTAAGCCACTTAAGACTCACCTTAATATGTTCTCATTATTTAAAAGGATCGTAAAAGCAGTCGTATTTTTCTATGATCAGTCTCTTACCATTACCAAAGTGAGATTCCATTACAACACTTTTTTGACTAAAGCATTTTGTGATATCTAGGAATTCTGCAATAATTAAGAATTTAGTTTGTCATAATACTTTGGGAATTAAATTACTTAAGGACTTTTTATACCAACTAAGTTTTAAAGGTTTGTTTTTTTCTTTCAGGTAAAAAAGAGCTATCATTTTAAAGGTTTTCAACTAATTTTCTTTATAAAAGTTTAGTGACTCTCTTAACATCAGGATAAATTTTAAACTGTTTTGAAAGAAAAAGATATATTTTTAGAAGAAATTTTAAAAAAAAATCTCTCTTGTAAGACCCGCTAAATTTTTATTTGCAAGATAATGTATTGCTAAATTAATGTAATGATCTATAAAGCAGAAGAGATATTACTGCTTTGATCTGAATTCGTAGTCATTCCATGGCCTAAGCAAAAGTTAAAATTAGTGTTTGAACTTATCGTATGTAAAAGACTTAACTTCTAAAGTTTCTCTTCCAGAGTGAACATAATCACAGAAGGACAAACAAGCTTATGAAACAAGGATGTACATCTATTCAGTTGTGAGTTTTAAGTCAGAAACCTTTTGTTTAAGGCAGTACAACTTTGCTAGTGAAGAGTAATTACTTGTGAACTATCGTGTCTACTGTAGAAATATAAAAGAAAGTGAAGCAATCTGAGTAATGAGTTCAAAAGATTTGGAAAAATAAATAAAGGTTTGATTCAAAATAAGGAAGGCAGATAAGAAGGTTTGGGACAAGTGGAGGTTATCCAAACCCCTCCTGTCCCTGGATAGTTAAGTATGTCAAGAGGGTGTGAGGAAGTTTGACAGTATTCTCACATTCATCCCATTTCTAGTCATTTTCTTCCTACTCCTTTTTGTTCCTTATTTGTTTAATCTCTTTACCAGATCTGTGTCTTCTAGGCTCAGTACCCTCCACTTGCAGATGACAGCTCAGGCTGGGTACCATCGGTTGTCCAAGACCATGACCCGTCACCCCTGGACTTGGCATCAGCTAAGTTCCTGATCAGCTTCTACCTCTTGAATTGGCAAACCCTGTGAGGCAGGGATAGCTCTATGTCCAACCTCACCATGAAGTCGTTTCAGAAGCTGAGACGTTTGTCCCTTACCCCCAAATATTTTGGGTCCCATCTGCTTAAGGGGGGAATGTTGGGGTGCCTGGGTGTGTGTGCTTCTAAAATCACATTTCTCTCTAAAAATCATATTTCTCCCTAACCTCAAAACACTATCCCAGGCAGTTTTCCCCCAGCCCAAGGACACAACCTGCCCTAACAAAACTTTTATCTCCCTTCCTGCTAAGGTAGCCAGCTGCACCTATAGAACTTATTAATCTGAACCAGCTGCGTACTGGCAAAGCCAGCTATGTACTGGGTCATAATGACATTTATTACTCGCTGACCAACCACATATATCCTAGACTTAGACACACATATACAACCTTACATTTATCTTGTCTAACAAGACATTGATGAGAATAGCCTGGTATTCCTAAGTCAGCCCTGACCACTGGTTGACTTAGTGATGTTTCAGGCCTAAAAGCACACCTCCAGGTACCCCATCTCTTGAGCTATTAACTCTGGGTAAAATATTTCCACAGTAGACACCAAAAGTGCACGTTCCTTTAAGAACTGACCACTCCTTAACCACTCCATAATCCCTCCCTGAATCACCTAATTAGCATATTTGGCACATGTTTTGCTATAGAATATCCTATATAAACTTTACCTGTACCCCTCTAAGGTTGCAAGTTCCCTAAGAACTCTTGCCCACTGAAAAGTGTAATAAATCTTTACCTTGACCTCAAGAATGCTTGAGTCCTCAAATTCATTCCAGGTGACCTGCTCCTGTTACTCCAGTCTTTGCAGGGATCTTACTTCCCCCACTTTCAGCCCTCATCAAAATGATGCAGAAAGCCAAGGTTTGAACTTCCAAGCATATTGAGTTATTAAACAATGCTTGATGATTGCCCGACAAATCGGGACTAGTAGCCTTCCTCAGCTTTAGCACTAAACCCTGAATAGAGGGAAAGACAGATTTTAGTACATTAAAAACAATCAAATAAGACACATTAATTAAAAGGAAATAATTAACCAAGATACGTTACGTAATCTGATTCCTAATTGGAGGAAAGATTAGGGATTTTCCAAGTTGTGACCGGGAGAGCAAACAGGTGCAGTTCCTGGAATCAGACAAAGCAATGTCCCTCTCCCCACAGTGTCTGTAAACAACTGGAAGCAGTAACTGATCAGTACTGGACCAGTTTTCAGGGAGGACAGATGGGCTGCTTGAAATGTACAATTGTAAGGAAATTTCTTGCCCCAATCTTTGGATCTGACCAGGTTTCTGAGAAGTATGTCAGTTCCTTAACTAAGGATCTCTAAGCTTCAGGGAGAGCTGGTTCAACTTTCCAGCCATGCAGGGCTAGGTTCAAACAATGCCATAATGTTTTCTCACCATTCCCACAATTGATTAAGTTTTCTCACAAGACAGACATTAGACTAGACCATAATTGAATAGGAAAGGAACCGTACTAGATGCAGGATCAAGTCACCAAATGGAGTCAGCGTGGTTCACCCAGTTCCAACAATTAACCACTTGCTCTCCCAATCCCCTCAATTCCCTCAGTGCTGTGGAGGCTGTCACACCTTGCTTACTCAATCAGCCTATAAGGCCAGCAGTCCCTAATTCCAGAGCATTCATGTGCCCATTTTCACAAACCAGTTTCCATGTGAGGCACATCCTATGCAGTAATGGGACAGTCTGACTGCTGACCCTGTAAGGTTGTCAAGCACCTGGTTGAAGTCCGTTTCCTCTGTAGCCCTTTCTGTGGAGGATGGAAACACCCAGATTGGGTAGGTTTGTAGGCACACTGTAATGTCCTGCCAAAGTACAGTACCTCACAATCATCATGGCCCCACTTGCCAAATCAGATGGTAAATCCTCTGGTATCTGCCCAGGAATCAGGATGGATGTGGAGGAAGCCCCTTTCTTGCTTCAGTGAGTCTGTCATGGTTATGCCCACAGGGTAACATGCCTCTGCCATCAGTCTCCAAAGAGGTGGCATTTTCAGGGTGAAAAGCTGCAGTTACCCAGTGGAGATACTCACTGGAACTGGAGACACTGCCATCTATGAAATAAACCTCATCCCTATTGTTTGCCAGTTGATGCCACTATGGGCCCCACTTAGCAAAGGGATCAGGTAATGAGGGAGGGAGCGTGTCCTGGGCTTGTGCCAACTGCTCATGTAGATTGCTGACTCCTGGGGGTCCCAATGTAGCCCTGTTCTGCAAATACCATTTCCATCTAAACAGGGAGACATTAGTGACTGACCCAACTTCTTGAGGGTGTTTTCCCCAGGTCTTACAGTGATAGGACCAGTGTTCAGGGCTCTGTGGTTATTGCAGCCAGCACCTTTCTGTACATGGGTGAATACCCGGTGGCAGTGACTGGGAGCTTCCTGCCTCAGGACCCCAGGTCCATAGACTCCAGAAAGCCTGGCTGGTTTGGGCTGAGGCCTCTTGAATCATCACCTAAGGGCAATGCTTGACTGCAATCACAAGTTTCTGCTGCTCTGGACCCCACTGAAAAGTGGAGGACTCCTGATGATGCACAGGGCTGTGAGGCGGGGAACAGGCAGTCTCGAAAATCCAAATGTGGTCGCTAGATGGCGTGCTGTCTTCACATCTGTGAGGGCTTTGAGAGAATAGCTTATCCAGGACTGGACTAGGGATGTCTCTGATTTTATGGGTCCATATGTATCCTAAGGATTTCACACACCATGGGGATTTGTATTTTATGGGAGGGGCTGTTGCCCAGTAATGATGGGTCAGATGTCCAACTGTAGCTGTGGGGTCGGCTTGCACAAGTGCAGGGGGTCAGAGCCTCCAATCACGTCATGTACCAAGTGCCATCGGGGGGGGAGGTCCCCTCTGGTACCCAGAGGTCCTGTGCTGGTGGCACAGTCCAGGAGCATATCCTATAGGTAGCCTGTGGGAAGTATATTGTATCCCCTCAAATGTAAAAGCAAATTGGCATGGGGAGTCTGATCAAATGGGCATAGAATAAAGCATATTAGCTAAGTCAAGTACTGCAGACCAAGAGCAGCCAGGGTATTGAATGCCCTCTGTCACCTCTTATAATATTGGGTCATGGGGCTTCAATTACAGGAACAACTTGGTTTAGATTCCTAGAGTCCACAGTTAAGCATCATTCATCCTGGCCTGCTTTCTGGACAGGCCAGATTGGTGAACTGAATGGGAGGCTGTGGAGATAATCAGTAAGTAAATCTTTTATAATGGGATGGATGCAGGCATTCTGTCCCTTGACTATGCTTATACTGTGGGCTCTTAGCAATTTTCATGGGGAGGAGTAATGACACTGGCTCCCACATGGCCTTAGCCATGATCAACTCTATTACCTTGGGTATGGTCCAGGTAGCTAACTGCTAATCCATGTCAGTTATGAGAAGGGGCAGGAGTGCTCAGGAATATAAGTATCAGGACTCAGAGGATTCTGCTCCCACAATGAGATTCTCAGTGAGCTGGTTGCCTTGGCTAGTGGTACCTCCTGTATGGGGTTGGTGGGGCCTCAGTGTATATCAGAACACTGGGACTAGGGTAAGCTGAGATCTGGTGTACAGCAACACACCCCAATGCTGCTGGTTTCTGGGATCCCATAGTACTGTAAATGTGGTGAAGAGGTGATTAACCCCAAGGTGGCCCAATATTCTTAGGACTGTTGGGGTCCTTCACAGGCTGTCAGACGCAGAGG
Source organism: Notamacropus eugenii (assembly GCF_028372415.1). Taxonomy (NCBI): domain Eukaryota; kingdom Metazoa; phylum Chordata; class Mammalia; order Diprotodontia; family Macropodidae; genus Notamacropus; species Notamacropus eugenii. The sequence goes on along the minus strand of NC_092872.1, from coordinate 292,247,936 downwards.
TCTAGGGCCTTGGTGGCATGTATATCAAAAATGCCCTGCCCTTTTCCCCTGCACTACAGCTAAAGGGGCCTGAACTTTTGAGGACTACAGTCTGAGACTGCCCAGTGAGGGCTGTGTAGATCCCTTGCTCTCCAATGCAGGGTGCCTTGCACTGACTGACACTGATCTATCTGTCTTCTATCTCAAGGACCTCCTGCCAGGCTCAGTTTGGGACTGGGGCCCTAGTCAGTGTTTCTTCCATTATTATTTCACTTATCTGCTCCACATCTGGGATCCCTACTCTCAATTCCTGAGACTTGGACTCACTTAGGTATTTCTACCTAAAGTCCAGGGTGTCCAACAGGGACTGTACTGTATCAGGGCCTGCCATCATGGGGAGGAGGATAGCATGGAAGCTCTCTGCCTTGGCTTCCTCAGGTAGTCAGTCTACCTCTGGTCCCTTTCAGGGCTCCTCCAAGGAAGGTACATCAGCAAACCCACAAGGTGGCACCTGTGATCTGGGCCAAAGTGACCCTTAGCCACAATGGATGAAAGTAAGGAATGTACAGTCCTCCTGGCCCAGAAAGGCCAGGTGAAGAGGAGTTTTCTCCTCTGGGCATTGGTATGATTCTTTTCCTCTAGGGTTTTGTAGCTGAGTAGTCATTGCCCAAATGTGCCCACTGCAAACATAATCTCTCCATCCATGCTGCAGCCCTTATAAGGCTATTGCTGTACATCCTGAGGAATGGTCTGTGTCTCCAGCCCAGCCAGCGGTCTCACTTATCAGGCAACTCTGATCTTCCTCACCCCACAAGAGCTGATAACAGGAACAGCTTGGCCTGGGGATGGGTGGAGAAGGGGTGTTCCTCACCTCTCACATCCTCATTTCTTTCTCAACTCTGACTGCCTGGAGTGGGCTGGGGTGGTGCTAAAGGGGACATTCAGCCTACCTGCCTGGGAAGTGGGACAGACACTGGGCAGCCAGGTGATGCTGGCACATTTCCCTTGTGCCCCTACAAGTTTCTAAAACCACAATATTTTTTCATGAACCCCGAATAGGCAAGGGACTCATTCCTTGTTGAATTTTCTGAGCAAAACTCAGGCTGGGATATTCCAAAGATGCCACAGAGGCCAGAATCCATTCTGAATAAGAAGGTGCTTTCTGCTGGCATTGTAAGTAGGGCAGGGCTATGTACCTGAGAAGCAGGTGGGCGGGGCTAGAGCAGTGAAAGAACACTGGATCTGGTGGGAAGAGGACCTGGCATCCAATCCAGACTTTGCTACTTATGGCTGATCCGTGTGTGCTTGGACAAGTCACTTCATTTTTGGGGTTTCGGTTTCTTCCTCCTTAAAATGAGGAGGTCCGACTAGATGAGCTCTCACAGAGGTCTGCCAAGTCTTCACCTGTGCTGAGTGACCCAGTGTGGGGCAGCACTGGACTCGGAGCTGGAAAGTTCAAATTCTGCCTCAGACGCTTCTTAGCTGTGGGACCTCGGTCAGTTTACAAGCATTTATTAAGCACCTCTTATGTGCCAGGGGTTACAAAAGAGGGTAAAAGATAGTCCTTCCCCTCAAGGAGCTTATACTCTAATGGGCTTATACTGTGCAGCAACATGCAAACAGCTATGTTCAAATAAAATAAATACAAAATGAAGAGTAAATAAGAAACAGAGAAAAAAGTGACATTAAAGGACATTGGGAAAGCCTTCTTGTAGAAGAGAAGATTTTAGCTGAGACTTGAAGGAAACCAGAGAAACGAAAGGCCAAGATGAAGAGGGAGAGCATTCCAGGCATAATGTTACCTCATCTGTAAAATGGGGAGAACTGTAGCACCTACTGCCTGAGCTGTCTTATCCAAAGAGATATTCACAGAGCGTTTAGCAAACCCTAAAGGCACACTGTGAGGATATTGACTATTTACTGTATGATGAGGGACTGCTCTCTGCTCCAGTGGTGGAAGTGCCCTGCCCCTTCCTTCTTCCTTGCAGGGATGGGGAACACTGAAGGTCAGGGGTAGACTTGTCAATAGATCCATTGGTGTGGCTGAACTCTGGTTTTTCTTACTCTTTTTTCTTGTTTTAGTGACTCTCTGGGAAGAGGTGAGAAGAGGGATTCAGTGGGCAGTGGACCCAGGTGACATAAGTCAAGGCTATCAGGACAAAGTCATTTCAAAAAATAAAATGCTTATTGAATGGATGAATGAATGGACTGTGCATGTGAGGCAATGGCAATACAAGGATGAAGTAGGGTAGTCCTTGTTCTCAAAGAGATTCTAATCTAATAGTAGGAAAATTAGTTGTGGACACAAATGAACAGAGTGTCAGAGGCAACATCTGGAAAAAATTCTGTGAGATCTAAGAGTGAGATTCCCCTGGAATTGGCAAGTTACCCAAAGGAGCTGTCCTGGAGTGGAGGTACCAAAATGTGCAGTGGGGAAAGCCAACATTGGCTTTGCCCAAGACTTAGGAACATTCATTAGTGCCACTCTAAATAGAGATTGAACTCTTATCTTAGGGGAATGTTGTTATGGCTTCAATGGCCCTGAACTTGGATGATGACATTAAGAGGTCTTGCTTCTCCAAGTTTTCCCTACCAGAGAATCCTTAACTGAACCATTTATGAAATGAAATCTATTTGATTTTTGAAACTCAAAATATTTATTCCCTTTTGGGTCTATATACAAATCTCAATAATGTTGATTTTGGTGAAATTATGAAAGGAAATTGATCCCCATTAAAACTTAGTTGTGAAAATGTAAAGTCCTTTCTCTAAAATGATTTATTTTTCTTTTAGCAGTTGGAGGCATTTAGGGGTAATGAATTGTATTGTTTTAAAATGCATTCCTTCCAGTGTAAAGTTTTCACTAGAGAGGAACCTGTTAATTTGGAAAACCTTTTGATATTTTATTTTGTAAGCTTTTCATAGCACATCCAGGTCTTGAGAACTTAAGAGCTGTGTCTTCAGAGAGCCCACTGTTGATGGCAGGGCCTTGATAGACAACTCCAGTTCAATGGAAATGAAAACTTAGCAGTGACTCGAAGCTTTAAATAACAGTAGTTAGAAAGTACCTCTTCTTAGGCGGTGAGATAGGAATATACTAAGTGAGGGATTGATAATCTCCTGATTCAGTTATTCAAATTAGAAAAAATATTTATATTCCTGGGCAGAACTCACTGAGAGCTGGCATCTTCCTTCTTTGCCCTCTTGTGTTCTCTTTTCTCTGTCCTCCCCTAGTAGGATTGGAGTAGCCACAACATAGCTCCAAATCCATTAGCCTGCCTCCTCCCTCCCCGATGTGTTGAGCTTGTGTCCACTTTTCCCTCCTTTCTCTTTAGGCCAGTCTACATGGAAAACAATGAATGAATGGAACAGTTTATTATGACTAGCAAAGTATTTGTTCTGGGAGAAATCTTAGAGATGATTCAGCCAAATTCTCATTATACAGATGAGGAAACAGATGTCCCAAGAGGTTCTGTGATTAGCTCCCCACATTACACACCTAGTAAGCCTCTGCACTCATATTGGAACTCCAAATGATCCCAAGTTCTTGCCATTAATAGTATCTTGAAATAGAGTGTGAATTGTTGCTACATGTAGGGGTGTGGGATAAAAGGTCCCCAAACCCATCCATGGGTATTTACATGTCCTTAAAGTGTATGACATCACAATCAAAGCCTACTTATACTGTGGTCTAGTTTCATTTATTTCTCAGCAACTAGTATTATACAGAAGTTTAGTGTTAGCATTTTTGTACCAAGCAAAATATTTTTATTCTGATTAATAAACATTTTTCAATATCAGTCACTGTTGATACTTGAAATTGTCTATGGTAGTAGAGGATATCTATCATCAGCATGTTTATTATTTCAGACCAGAAAGCTAATATAATTGCAATCTTTTCTCATTACTGAGACAGAAATAAGTCACTTCCTTAACTTGCACATTTTAGAAATTTAAATACCAGTTACAGGTCTGGGTAGTGTGAAATACCAAAAGAAGCCAAATGTCGTTGATTAAATAAGAAATTAACTCTCCTATGATAATCTCTATCCCATAAGCAGTTTTTGTCTAAATCAGATATTTCTCAATAAATACATCCCCTTCTTCTACGTGAAGAGTCATTCCTTGTAGCAAAGAATAAGGAGTGGGGAGCAGTTCAGCAAAACCAATCAACTCTGGCAGTACGCCCTTACACCTATCACCTCTGCAAAGAGAAGGGAGAGGTATTTTGTCATCTATACTTAATTTTATAATTACACATTTTTTTTCATTTTGTTGTTATGCATGTTATTATTTCGATTTACCTTGTTGCAATCATTGTGTATATTGTTTTCTTGGTTCTACTTCCTTTATTTTGTATTAGTTCACATAGGTCTTCCCACACTTCTCTGAAGTGTTTATATTCATTTTTTCTTACCATATTGAAACATCCCATTTCATTCACACACTTAACAAAGTGCCTGGGTAACGTAGTAGGTGCTTAATAAATGTTTATTGATGTATCACAAATTGTTTAGCTATTTCCTGGTCAATAAGGATCCACTTTGTTTTCCAGTTCTTTGTTACTACAAAGGAGTCTTGATCTTTTGAATAATTTAATGCTTAATTGTATTGTTTGTATTGTCTCTGCTTGTACTGGCTCTCTTTCTGTTAATGTCTGGAACCTGATGATTGGTTATGATCCTGTCCATTGCTACCAGCAAAATTTAAGAATGCAGATATTGACCCTCAGACTACAGGATGCTGGTGGTTGGTTGGTTGGTTGGTTGGTTGGTTGGTTTCTTTCTCAAAGAAGACCAAAACGACATCACTATGCTAGAGTCAAGTTTCCATATGTCCAGCTGTGGCTGATGAGACTAACAAGAGCTTGGAATGTTCTACCACAGGTCAGGCACAAAGAGTCCATGTGAACATTTAGGGTGGATTCTCTAAATCTGCACATCCTGCATTTCTTTTGAGCTGTCTCACTTCTGCTTTGCTTATACAGCACAGCACTTTCTCTGATGTGAGCACACTACGCTGAGTGGTCCTGTGCCAGGGTCTCCCATGTCACACAATCAGTTCCAAAGTTTTTAAGAGAGACCTTGAAAGTGTCCTTGTATTGCTTCTTCTGACCACCATGTGAGTACTTGCCCAGTGTGAGTTGTCCATAAAATAGTCTTTGACAAGTGTGTGTTTTGCATTTAAACAACTTGACCAACCCATCAAGAGTAGTGCTCTCTGAAGCAGAGTTTGGATGCTTGGCAGTCTAGTTTGAGTGAGGACCACAGCGTCTCCTTCCAGGAGATCTTCAGAATCTTCCTAAGACAATTCAAACAGAAGTGATTCAGTTTCCTGGCATGTCTCTGGTATACTGTCTAGGTTTCACAGGCTTGCTGCAGTACCTGGCTTTGAGGTCATAATGGACTTGTCCCAATGAGAAGGGATAATAGCAAATAGCAACTCCTTCTGAAGTTCAGAAGTTGTTGGATTTCTAGTTCAGTTACCTTCTCTTCTGCCCTAATAATTGGTAGGTAGAATTGACCCTAGAAGAGACTTTCTAGACAGAAGAAAAATGTTGAGCAGACTGGGAGTAATCCTAACCAGTGAAGGCCTTGATACTTTCTTTGCCTTGGTGGAAGGGTCACTAGTCCCTCACCCCTAGAAATCTACGATCAGTTTCTGGCCCCAAACTCAAGGGAAAATGAGTGATATAGTGTCATTCAAGTCCATATGGTGAAGGAGGTTTCCTTCCCACTCTTTAAATAAATATTTTTGGTCAAAATTAGGCTGGAAAATTGGCTTTCTTCATCCTAAGATTTTCTCACATGAAATTAGGAGTGACTTTTGAGTGAACAGATTTGGCCAGAGAGTATTCACACCACTAGAGGGCACCAGAGTCCACAGCTACTAATGTAGCCCTCTTCCCTGCTGCCAAATAGTCTGAGGGGAAAAGGTAGAATTTTTAATCTCTACTTCACTACCCACTTTCTTCCCAGCCCCCCTCCCCACTGTCCCCATTCCACTAAGACTTTCCCTCTCCAGGTTCACTGAAGCTTTTCTAATACCCATTTTGGAGACTGTCCTGGAGGCAGAGGATCATTCAGGATCCTCAGGTATCCACAAGTCCAGCCATCCCAAGCACTATGTCTAAGCAGGCCTCTCTATGCCAGCCTTTCTTCACTAGGGGCTGCTCTTTAGATGCGATACCTGCTGAGTTCTCTCACAACAAAAGCTGTTCATCTTTAGGTCTCCCTGCTGTTGTGTTGTCTGTAAGTGGGAGCACATTCCACATTAGTGGAATCATCTTTGCAGAAGTTTTTGTGGTTTTTGGTGTATTTCAATAGCAGGGTGGGATCCCCAGCTGCTGTGGTAATCAGGCCAGGGTTGGGTGAAGCAAACAATTTTTAGGGCACATTTCTAACCCCTTCCTCCTATTAGGAGGTGAGCAGTGTGGTTCTTTAAACGTTGTTCAGATGCCCAGGGGGCTGCCAAATCCCACCGCTGCTTCAGTCCAGTGAGAAAATGATCCTATGGTCTGGGCCACCTGGGTGTAGGGTTGTGACCAAGCCCCAATCCATCTGCACCTGCTACTTCATCACTTGCCTGTCACCAAAGGACTTTGAGGTAGGTAAAATGGTATGGGTGATGTCTTTTGATTTGTGCATAAATTGGATTTACCTGAGGCAGAATTGCACAAAGTCGTCTCTTTCAGAACTTTACAGTCTGGTGGCAGGACGGAGGCAAAATAACTAACTAGTGATGGCTTAAGATGCAGTGAATGACCTTGGTGTCATCGATGTCTACCCAAGTTCTAAGCACTCCACATCGCCTGCTTTAGCTGCCTTCATGACCATTGGAACAAATTGTTCTCATCCCGGTCCATTCCACCAGGGGGAGTCTTCACCTGCTTGGTGTAGACACCGCTATAACTCACCAACTGGTCTGAGACCCCTTTGTTACCCTCAACCTGGCTTGGCCCATCTGCTGAAACGGTTTACCTGGGTGTGGCCGCTTCACAGGCTGCAGCTTATTGGAGCCACAGGTGAGAGTTAGGTGGAACAGGTAGACACCAAAGGTGGAAAAAGCTCTGAAAAGGGCTCAGCAGCCCTCACACCAGACACATTAATCTTCCCTGAATACACTGTACCCCAACACATATGTATACACATTTTTATGAACACTTACTTTTTCCTAGTCCCACTTTAAACCACTGCCCACTTCCCTGGAAAAAAGCAGACTGGACATTCATGTACCAGATAAATGCAAATCCAAACCCAGATAAAAGGAGAGTTTTTCATCATTTATCCCTTGGAAGAAGTGTGTGAACCTTTGAAATCTAACAGTGGACTGAGACTTTAAAAATATTATTTTCTTAGGTTCACAATACTGTTGTGAAAACATCACAAGCCTGTCAAAAACATTTTTTGCTCTTTGAAAAAGCATCTAAAAGTTACCCATGGAAGTAGATGGTCTGAAACCTATATTGTTTGCACTTTGGGTTGAAACATTGAATTCTATCTATTGAAATGTCCTGGAACTTTTTTTAAAAAAAGGATTTTTAAAAGGTGAACATCAGTCAAAAGAGCTTCACTAGTTTGTTTCCTTCATGATATTTGGTTCAAAACTCCATGACTTCATTCTAGACCAGAGCTCTCTCATCTTTTTTTATTAATCTTTTTATTAATTAATTAATCATTATTCTTTATTAATGGAATGAAGAGACAGACTGACTGCTCTTCAGAAATGTTGATGAACAGAGTTCACTAGCATATTGTACAATAGGTTTCTGAGTCTAAAACATCTCAGTGTTGGAATAAGGGTGGATCAGCTGGCCAGGACAGAGATGATTACAGATATATTCAAATTCTGATGATTAAAGTGGGAAGCCAGAGTTACTTGTCACCATCTGGAAAATGTCATGGGGGAAGAGGAATAAGCTCTAGAGAATGGGACAAGGACCAGTGGGTCAATGTTTTCAATTTGAAATTAAAATCTCTAAAAGTGAGTTCCGTTCAGCAGCAGAATAGGCTATGTTAAAAGGCACGAGTCTCCCTTCAGCATCCATTTTCTGGCAGAAGCTGGATAGCTCTTTGTAAAAGATTTGGGGAATGATGTTTTGTAGTTGTTTCATTTTTTGTATTCCATGGGAGGTCAGAGTAGAAGCTGCAAAAGCCCTCTTCCCTTTCTCAGAGTCTCTGTTGTTAGTTAACAAGGAGAAGGGAGAGCTAGAAAAGTGGGGATAAGAAAGCTGTCTCCCATGTTATCACAAAAGGCTAGGAGAAGAGCAAAAGCCTCCCAGCTATGAGAGCAAGTGTGTGCTCCCACTTCTAAAGACCTTTCAGGCAATACTCGGCTTTCAGATGGTTTTATGTGGTGAGGATATGGTAACATCTTAAAGTCATAAAAATCCTTTGATAAAGTTTTTTTAATCATATTATTTGGCTCTAATATGGGCTAGTTCCATCTCTCAAGCCTTCTCTCTCTACTTAAAAATGAAACAGGTAGATGGAAAGAGGAAAGGGAAGGAATAGCCCTTGTTGGGAAATCACTTTTCTTAGATAAAGGATTTATTCAAAGTACTTCTAAGAATGGATCAACCTAAAAGGCTGGCTCTGGCCCAGATTTCTCTATTAGCCTGAAGACCACTCTGGCATCTGAAGTGAGAAAAATGAGGAATTTTTTAAAAATTCATTTCCTTTGTTTTACATAATTGCATATATATAACCTATATCTGACTGCTTATCATCTCAGGGAGGGGACAGGAGAGGGAGGGGGGAGGAATAGAATTTGGAACTCAAAACTTTAAGTAAAAATGTTTTTTAAATTGGAGAAAAAATAAAGAATAAGAACATTTCCAAGAAAAAAGACCATGAAAAAATTTACTTCCTTCAATAGCTCTTATATCCTCTATTTCCTGCAAAAGGTCATTAAAGTAATCAGTAAATATAATTTTCCTCCATTGCTAGACACAAACTACTGAAATTTCAAGTCTCAATTAACTTTGTCACTATTATCCTATTATCTCTGAGGTCTCTCTTCTTAACCTATAAGTTGGTCTAGAGGACCCCCAGTATTTCTGACTCCCCAGATCACTCAGCAGCCTCTAACCCAATTTCTGGTATCTTTGAGGGCTTATCAGCCTTTTGTTCTTTCACCTAAAGAAAAAATCTGTCTAGATTTAACTGTCAATAATTGGACATTTTGCTAGTTTTTGTTCTGTATTTGCAATCTCATATTTTTTCAAACTGTCTATTTTTTGTACTTTCTAAATATTCTATCTTATTTTCTCTACTAACTCAACTCAGATTCTTGAGATACTATTGTATACCTGTTGGGTGTATCTCTGTGCTGTGGACACATTATCCATTAGACAGGACTAAGGAAGTAAGTTTAGATTTCAATGAAGTTTTGTCTTTACTGCTTTTTAGAATATTATGAAGAAAGGGAAAGAAACAAAATACCTGTGTTACTGATCCACATGGCTAAACATATGAATATTTCTGGGGAAAAAATATTGTTGCCAGAGGAAGAGAAGTCATATTTTTATTCATTCTTGCCAAGCCTAAAGCCATATGGCTGAGAAATCTAGCCTTTTCTTTGGTGGCTTTCAGAAAACCATGTTTCTTGCTTGGGAAAATCATATTTCTAAGAGGAGCTATTGGATATACATATCTCCCAAAATCCATGCTTTTTCTTCTCCAAGACAGTCAGTTCACACACATGTACATACATGTGTGCAAGTCTATATGTGGTATGTGGAAACAATTGATAGTCGGTAGCATTTATTGGCACATTTTACAAACCTCACTTCCTATAGTCTCTTAGAATTCCAGATTTCTCTTTCTCAGGTAGGAAAAAACTCTAACTTGTAATAACATAGAAGAAGTATGATGACATTTCTAGTTACAAAATCTAGTTATAAATCTAGTTACAAAAGGATTTGTTCTATGTTCCTTGTTTGTGGGGCAACAATATGTTCTAGTCTTGGGCAATTGAAAGTCAACTAGGCTATGACTTGATATCATGATTCATAAAGATTACAGATTCATGACTGAACTGCCTCCTTAATTTTTTAACATTCAAAAACAACAGTTACATTAAAAAAAATCCAATACCTGCACAAGATCTGCATTTTTCCCCAAGAAAGAATTCTGTCAATCTTTCCAGGGCAGAGACAGAAATTCAAATTTGACCAAATTGTTTCTCTATAGTGATCAGACTCTGTACTCTCTAAGTAATTTTGTTCTCAGCCTATTGTCTTGTACCCACTTTTTGGTAATTATTACAGATAGGTCAATCTACCAACATAGAGTCTTAAGTGGATGTTGTCCTTGTTCCAATCTCAGGTCACCAAGAGGCTCTTCATAGAGGGGTCAGGATAGAAAGACACACAGACTTAAAGCTACATTGACAAGTTGCCCAAGACAAAAATGTACCTCCTTGTTAACTGGTTTTTTTTTCTTTTATTTTCCTTTCCTCTCCCAATGTTCTATCAAAGGCTCTGTAATCCAAGATAAAGAGAAAGAATACATTTAAATACACTCTCAAGGGCCCGCATTGGGAATGTAATCAGTCTCTGTAATATCACTGAATTGAGGCTCTCTCTCTCTCTCTCTCTCTCTCTCTCTCTCTCTCTCTCTCTCTCTCTCTCTCTCTCTCTCGCTCTCTCTCTCTTTCTTGCTCTCTCTCTTTCTCTCTCCCTTCCTCCCTTCCTCCTTCCCTCCCTCTCCCCCTCACCCCCATCCCCTGTGTGTGTGTATGTGTGTGTGTGTGTGTGTGTGTGTGTGTATGTGGACTTCTTTTATTTTTGAACGTAAACATAAGATCTGATCCCACATTGTGGATGGCACTTTAAAATATCTCAAACTATTTCTATAAATGCTTTCTCAAAATGGATGCTTGTATGATCCTGCATATAATCATAGGGGTCTACCTACTTGCCCCTAGGAGCATAGTTTCAGAATGTGGATATCACTCCAGCTACTCCTTCATGTTTTATATGAAATAGGCTCAGGAGGGTACCTTGGGGAAAATGGCAAAAATGGGAGAACCAGGATTTAAAGCAGGTCCTCTTACCGCACATCCAGAGCTCTTTCTAATACCCCAGGGCCCATCTGAGGACAATGGGAGCACATGAGAGCTGCTGGAGATGAGGAAGAGGAATTGAAGACAAAGAGAAAGGAAGGCAGTAGCTAAACAGGTCCAGCCAAGCTGAGAGAAACCATTTTAGTTAGTTCTATTTCATTTCCAGAATGCAAAAACAGGTCTTCCCCAGCGCTCCCTGCAGATGTCACTGCTAGCCCTACAAAGGTGCGATGCACCTCATTTGCGGCATTCAGGGAGGAAAACACTGGAAATTGCCGACATCTTTGTGCAAAGGACAAGAGCAGCCCCTGGTCTGGTTAGGAATCAGAACGACATGTTGTCAGCGTATAGAGTTGAGAATCCAGAGCTTCGTATAAAGGGGCAGAAGCCCTGAAATCTCCCCCTGGGAGACTAGTTGGCAAGGCGTGGAACCCTTCTGGGTTGTATTTTCCTCACTTCCAAAATGACAGCTGGGTTGAATAAAATAACCTGCGTAGGTCCTTCCAGGACCATCCCTGTGATCAATTTCTTTTTTTTTCTGTAAATAATATTATATTTTTTCCAATTATATGTAAAGATCATTTGAAGCATTCATTTTTAAATCAGATTTTGAGTTCCAAATTTTTCTCCCTCCTTCCCCCCTCCCATAGACAGCTAGCAATTCAGTATAGGCTACACGTGTGCAATCATGTTAAACATGTTTCCACCTTAGTCGTGTTATGAAAGAAGAAACAGAACAAAAGGGAAAAATCATGGAAACCAAAAACCAAAAAAAAAAAAAAAGTGAAAATAGTCTGCTTGGATCTGCATTCAGGCTCCACAGCTGTTTCTCTGAAGGCAGACAGCCTTTGCCATCATGGAATTGTTTAAGCTTTTGCATTGCTGAGAAGAGCTAAGTCTATCACAGGTGATGGCGGCACAGTGGATCACTGTTACTGTGTACAATGTTCTCCTGGTTCTGCCTGTAATCATTTTCAAGAAAACGTTCGCCATTTTCCCTTCCACAGCTGGTCATTAAAATTGTTTCTGAATGGAGATCTCCCCCTATGCTATATATACATGGGTAAATATCCATTCTCAATTAATTCTGTTGCCAGTCAGTGTCTTTGAAATCTCTCTTCTTAAGACTTAAGCTGCTTTCGAAGACTCCAAGTATAAGGTATTTCTAACTTCCCACATCCACTGAACCCATGACCATTCAGGCTGGGGCACATGGCAAGAGTCAGCCTTTGACTGACTCTGGGCATCTCTGAAATTCTCAACCCCATCCTCCCCTCTTCCCCCTCTCCCTCCCCCTCCTTCCCCTTTCCCTTCTCCCCTTCTTCCCCCTCCTTCCCTCTTTTCCCCCTCTTCCCCCTCCTTCTCCTCCTCCCCCTCCTCCTTCTCCTCCTCCCTCTCCCCTCCTCCTCCTCCAATTCTTCTTCCATTTTATTTTTCTCTTTTTCTTTTTCCTCCTTTTGTTACTCCTCCTCTTCTTGTTTTTCTTTCATTTCCTCCTCCTGTTTCTGTTCTTCCTCTTGTTCCTCCTCCTTTGTTTCCCCTCCTCCTTTTTTCATTCTTGTTCTCTTTATTATCATTCTTCCTAAAGCAAAAATTCTGTTTTAAGTCCATTTGTTGTACAATCTGCTAATTTTTCTTCCCCATCTAAAATCTGCCCTTGAATGAAGTACAAGATTGGTTAAGTAGAGATGAGAGAACTGACTCTTCAAGTAGGGAGAGCCACACAGCACAGGTGCATTCAGTGGACAGTTGGGAAAAGACAAGTAAGGCAGGGTGATGACATCATGGGGGGTAAGGGGGGGAAGGAAAAGAGAAGGGAACAAGCATTTTTCTACTATCTACTATGTGCTAGACTTGATCTTCACAGCAGCCCTACAAAGGAGGTGTTATTAGTATCCCCATTTTACTGTTGAGGAAACCAAAGCGAACTGGGATTAAGTGACCTGCCCAAGGGCATACACTTAGTATCTAAGGCCAGATTGCAATTTAAGCCTTCCTTAGTCCAGGCTCAGTGTTTTGGGATCATCTAGTGGAAGGCCCTGAATCTGGACTTAATTCACTAGGCAACAGGGATGCATTTCCATGATGTGAGCAGAGAACTATATATGATCTTTGAAGGTATAGGGACCTGGCTGATATTATGGCAGAACCACTGTCTTAAAGAATTCCCAAGGAATTACTGGAATGTCTGGATACGAGCAAATGGATCCATTTACCCAAAGAGGGCTGGATTTTTCTTTTGGAGGAGTTTCTAGAAATTTAGAATTTTAAGATTCCAAAATATATCATGAAACAGATGCAAACATGTAGAAAAGGGAAGCCCTGATCACCAAGAAGCCACATGAGCTTTCTGAAGTCCTCAAGACCAAAATTCCAACATGCAAATGAATCACCTTTTTCATCCTTCCCTTTTGCTGTCACCTAGAGCTCCTACCTCATTGTCCCTCACATAGCTTTTATTATTTCAGTTCTCATGATCCTCATACACCATCCCCTGGTTTCATTATGTCTAATTATTTTGTGCTAAGTTCCTAATTTTTTGTACATGCCTTGTCTTTGCCACTTCTGTGCCTTCACTTATTCCATCTTCATAGCCCTAGCCTTAAGTCCTCTTTTTTTATTGGGTGGGGAAAGGGGATTCCATTTGTAATCATCAATTTCTTTACTCTGAAATTAAACTTGGGCTTGTGTCCTGACTCCTCTGTCTCTAGCCTTCTCTGTTTGGCTCTGGCCACCCACAGGTTAGAGGCTGCTTCTGGTACAATGAATAGAAGTATATTTTCCAGGAGTGTACACATAGATGATGAGGTTGATGCACACATTCCCAGAACCAGCTCAGTGTTTAGGAGACTCTGAAGGAAAGTGTGGGAGAGAAGAAGTTTTAGGCTACCCACCAAACTGAAGGTCTACAGAGCCATTGTGCTGACCTCATTGTTTTATGCCAATGAAACATGGACAGTCTACCAGAGCCATGCCAGGAAACTGAAACGCTTCCATTTGAACTGTCTTAGGAAGATTCTGAAGATCACCTGGCAGGACAAGGTTCTCAAGCTGAGCTATCAAGCATTCACACTCTAGTGCAGAGAATGCAACTCCAAGGGCTGTCCATGTTGTTTGAATGCCAAACTTATGTTTGCCTAAAAGACCAAGTACCACATGGAGGTCAGAAGAAGGGATACAAGGACACTCTCAAGGAATTGATTGAGAGACATGAGAAACATGAGCACAAGACCATCTAGCATGGCATGTCCACATTCAAGAAGGCACTGTACTTTATAAGCAAAGCAGAATTGCAGTAGCTCCAAGGAAATATGAGATGTCCAAATTTAGAGCCTTCTCCACTACAAATGTTCATATGAGCTATTATATCACCAAGGCAATATTCACAACACCAATGGTGACAATGACTATGCCAGTGTAGTTCTGAATTGCAAAGTACAACAGACTCTCTATATAGAAGGCAGAAGAAAAATATTTATTCAGTCACCAGAAAGCCAAATCCATCATAGTAACCAAGAAGTCAATATACATTAGCACTCCAGGGGACAACACCATTCCCAAGCCTTCTCTTCCCCTGCTGGGTCCTACCCACAAACACTCACAAGACTAGGTATGCCTGCCTGTGTCCTCTCTCTCTCTTCCACCCTAACTTCTCTCACCATTTTCCTCCCAGTTCATCTCCATCCTTCCTGTTCTACCATGTTCAGCAAGCTCCTTCTACCACCTGTGACTTAGGCTTCCATGTCATTTAAGCAGGTCACATGGGCCTATTAATGGGTGGAAAAGATCTTCAAATACATTAACAATATGAGCCTTCTGAGCTCATATTGGTCTGATCAGCCACACTTGGACATACTGTACCTTGACCCCAACAGAGTAATGTCATTTTGGTCCTCCTCAAGAATGAAGGCCAATAACAACCAGAGGATCAATTATTCCTAAAGACTGTAATTTATTTTTTTTCTTTTTGGGCTTCAAAATAAAAATAGACCACTAAATAAACAAGTCATGTGACCTCTGATATATTAGAAGCTGAGTCTCCCTAAATGTCCATGTTTATGGTGCTAGGAAGCTGGAATGGATGATTTCTAGGGGTGACTTCTACCTCTGAATGTATAAGTTCTATGTTGTTCAATTTGCTTTTCATCATCTAGGAAAACAGTCCTGATAAGCAAAGTAGTGGGGCTAACAATTGAGGGAAATTGTTTGTCCTTGAGTAAGGTGGAATGGTTTGAAAGTATTGGGAGCTATCTATCTCCCATGTAATTATGTGGTCTTGCCAAAATAGGGATATATAGATTCTGCAATGAATAAAGAACTGGACCAGGAGTCAGGAAGACCTGAGTTTGAATATGATCTCAGATATTGGCTCATGTGACTTTGGGCAAGTTCACTTTACCTCTGTTTACCTCAGTTTCCTCAAGTGTAAAAATAGCACCTACCTTGCAGTGTTTTGGGGATCAGATAAGATGATTATAAAGTGGTTAACACAGTCTATGTCACATAGTAGGTGTTGTATAATAATGCTTCTTCCTTTCTCCTTCCTTTACATATGCTTTTTTTGATAGATGAGAGTGAGTCATCCAGTATCTTGATTAATAATATGCTTTTGAATCAATAGCAAACATCTATTACTAATGGCACTTGAAAAGAATAACACATTGCAATGTCTTTTTTTCCCATTCTTCCCTAATTCAGAATTCTCTGGAGTAAAGGGAGTGGCATTCTCTTTCTGTAGAAACATTTATGTATAAGTGCTTTGGGGTTCTCACCAAACTGCCAGCAACCTCAAGTTGGGGCCATTGCATTTATTCCTCTTCCACATCCTCAAGCTCTCTCTTAATTCTCATAAAACAGAAATGGGAAAAAAGTCCCAGAATGGGACCATCTCACTATGGCAATGCTATCTGGAAGAATCTGAAACTTTCTCCTGGGTTTCTCAAGTTTCTTCCATAGTTCTTCAAAACATCAGTTCTTATTTTCTTTTGATTTCTTTGGAAAAGAAAAACCAGCAAATGTGTTAAAAGGGTGTTTGCTGACCTTGGAATCAGGAGTTTTGGGTTCTAATCCCACTTCTTCCATCTATTAGTTAAGTCTATTGGATTATATTAATTTATTGTTGCTGTTCAGTTATGCCGAACTCTTTGAGACCCTATTCAGGGTTTTCTTGGCCAAGATACTGGACTGGTTTGCCATTTCCTTCTCCAGTTCATTTTACAGAAGAACTGAGGCAGTCAGAGTTAAGTAACTTGCTCAGGGTCACACAGCTAGGAAATATTTGAGACCAGATTTGAAGTCAGGAAGATGACTTCAGCTCTATCCACTGTGCCATTTAGCGTCCCCTTACTTTAAGTACAACCTATCAACCACAAACGATCAGTTACTTGCTTCTAGATTCCCATTACTGAATTGTCCCTTCAGCTCCCAATATCCCTTCATATTCAAGGATATGTGTATTCTTGGTGTGTTTTTCATTTCTATGAACTCTTTTATTCAGGTTCTACTTTCTCTGCTTACATTAATTCACAGAGATGTTTCTAGATTTCTCTCTGTTGCTCATACTGAGATTTGCAGTGTTATTTTTTTACGTTAATTGTCTAGAACTTATTCAGAGAGTCCCCCTCATTAAGCATTTCAGATGTCTTGATTTTCTTTGAATAGCAAAATATTACTACTATAAATATATTTGAAAATATATCATCTCCACCTTTTATATAATACCATCCATTTGGCACATTTCCCAATAAAGGGATGTCAAAGACATAGAGTGGTAGATGGGAAGTTTGGTAATTTGAACAGGATATTGCCACATTTCTCTCTAAAGTGCTTCTGCCATCTCACTAGTAGTATATAGGTGTACCTCTCTATCTGGAGCACTTAGATATTGAAACTTCACAACTGCTTATTTCCCTCATAGGGATTTGAAGAGCTTCTTCTTCTTTTAGAAATGATAGAAAGGGATCATTTCAACATAGTTCTAAAAGGAATTAAAGCCAAATGTTTGTTTTCAAAATCACTAAGCTGAGACCACTTTCCACTTCTGTTATGGTGATTAATGATTCTCCTATAAGGCAGAAAAGATTCCTGACAGAGACAACAGTCATTTCCTTAGTACCATTCCCAAGGCAGAACCTGAGTAAGGACAGCATACACATTCAACTTCCAAAGAATTTGGGATTGTGTCAAAGCAAGAAAGAAACATCAGATTCAAATCATTCAGGCTGCAAACTTTGTTGATGGTAAATAGTGGAAAAAATGCCCAGATACCAAGAACGTAACTTCCCACATTTACAATAAGAAAGAAAACTCTGAGGACATCCTCAGAAGCTATTCTCTCATCTCCGTAACTCAAAGCGAATCATTTTACAAAATTTTGAGAACAAGAGTAACTGAAAGAAGAGTCCACCACCTTTGACAAGGTGGGAAGTTCATGGGGAGTAGGGAGAAAGGTATGGAGCATTGAATATATATTCAGACTTTTCCTCTGTATTGGACCGGTTTTACTTTTACTTTTTCTTCTCTCCCCCTTTTCTTACTTAAAAATATTATTTCCAATTACATATGGGCTCTGAGATGGAGGAGGAGCATTTTAGAAATGAGGAAATAAAGGCCCCAGCTAAGGTAATAGTGCTCATATAACCAGAAAGAAAGGAGTAGGTGGCAGGGATGGCACAGAAGCAATAAGGTTTGCTAACTGATATGATCCAAAAATTAAGGGAGAGCAAGAAGTAGGAAATGAGAGAGATTTGAGGAGAAGGCAATGCCTTCCAACTTGGAGATGCTGAGCATGAAATTCTTAATGAACGCAAGGTAACTACTTGGCTGATTGAATCTGGAACTTGGGAGACAGATTCCACCTGCATATAAATTTGGGAGCTAATCATTTAACCAAATGGAGCTGATGAGAGTCCCCCAAAGAGAGTGCTGAGAGTGAAGACTACATGGGGCAGAGCACTAGAGGACACCCAGGCTTACTGACTGGGAAGTGAACTGTGAGCTAACATAGAAGAATGAGAAGAGGAACACCAGGAGAGAGTAAAATCATCAAAATGGCAGAGGAGAGAATCTCTATGTGGATGAGGAGCTCCATTATAACCAAAGTGGTAGAAAGGTAAATAGCTAGGAAGACTGAAAAAAGGCCAATAAATTTAGTTATTAAAGTTTGATGAGTAACAGAAGGTCAAAAACTCAGGGGGAAGGATGGAGGCCCAACATTACTGCATCTCAATTTATATCTTAAAGCTGTTACCATCAAAACTATTTGGTAGTGATTTCAAAATGGTAGAGGAGAGCAAGTCAGTGAAACAAGCTGGATAACCAATACCTTGGAAACAGACGAACATAAGACCAGGAAAGAATGGAGGGGAAAAGTTCTCATTCCAGAAAAAAACTACAAGAAAAACTAGAAATTATTTGGGCAATAATTAGGGTTAGAATGGCACTGAACACAACTTAACATAATAAACTCTTAAAAAAAACACTTCTATGGAGGAGCCAAGATGGAGGAGTAGAAAGATACACATATGCTAGCTCCAAACCCACAGCCCATAAATTACCTGTAAAGAAGAACTCTCAACAAATTCTGGAGCAGCAGAAGCCACAGAACAATGGAGTGGAGGAGACTTCTGTTCCAGAGAGCCCTGAAAAACTGACCTGAAGGGTCCGTCGTGCACCGGACCTGGAGCGGAGCCCAGCCCTGCCTTGGCCGCACGGCACTGAGAGGAGTAGATTTGAGCAAGCTTCAGGGACAGAATATCCGGTGGCTGCACAGGTCCCTCCACCCACAGGTGACAAGGGTCAGTGAGAGAGTCTTTTTGGGTGGCTGAGAGAAGAGTGGGATGTCCCTGTGGCTCGGGTCCCCTCAGGAGGCAGCAGCGGGGGTGGCAGCACACAGGGGCTCCCAAAGCAGACAGGAGTTCCACTCCACTGTTAAAGGTCTCTGCATAAATCCCCTGAGGGAACTGAGTCCCGAGTGGCAGCCCTGCCCCCACCTGAGCACCTGAACTTAATCTCACACTGAATAGCAGCCCTGTCCCCACCCAAGGCCCTGAGGCTGGGAAGCAGCATTTGAATCTCAGATCCCAAGTGCTGGCTGGGCAGATCTGGAGGTAAAGTGGGTGTGAAGAGGAAGCTCAGAAGTCAAGTCACTGGCTGGGAAAATGCCCAGAAAAGGAAAAAAAATAAGATCATAGAAGGTTACTTTCTTGGTAAACAGATATCTCCTCCCTTCCTTTCTGATGAGGAAGAACAATGCTTACCATCAGGGAAAGACATAGAAATCAAGGCTTATGTATCCCAAACATCCAAAATAAATATTCCATGGGCTCAGGCCATGGAAGAGCTCAAAAAGGATTTTGAAAATCAAGTTAGACAGGTGGAGGAAAAACTGGGAAGAGAAATGAGAGAGATACAAGAAAAGCATGAAAAGCAGGTCAACACCTTGCTAAAGGAGACCCCCAAAAATGCTGAAGAAAATAACACCTTGAAAAATAGGCTAACTCAATTGGCAAAAGAGGTTCAAAAAGCCAATGAGGAGAAGAATGCTTTCAAAAGCAGAATTAGCCAAATGGAAAAGGAGGTTCAAAAGCTCACTGAAGAAAATAGTTCTTTCAAAATTAGAATGGAACAGATGGAGGCTAATGACTTTATGAGAGACCAAGAAATCACAAAACAAAACCAAAAAAATGAAAAAATAGAAGATAATGTGAAACATCTCATTGGAAAAACAACTGACCTGGAAAATATGTCCAGGAGAGACAATTTAAAAATTATGGGACTACCTGAAAGCCATGATCAAAAAAAGAGCCTAGACATCATCTTTCATGAAATTATCAAGGAAAACTGCCCTGAGATTCTAGAACCAGAGGGCAAAATAAATATTCAAGGAATCCACAGAACACCGCCTGAAAGAGATCCAAAAAGAGAAACTCCTAGGAACATTGTGGCCAAATTCCAGAACTCCCAGGTCAAGGAGAAAATATTGCAAGCAGCTAGAAAGAAACAATTCAAGTATTGTGGGAATACAATCAGGATAACACAAGATCTAGCAGCTTCTACATTAAGGAATCGTAGGGCGTGGAATAGGATATTCCAGAAGTCAAAGGAACTAGGACTAAAACCAAGAATCACCTACCCAGCAAAACTTAGTATAATACTTCAGAGGGAAAAGTTGGTCTTTCAATGAAATAGAGGACTTTCAAGCATTCTTGATGAAAAGACCAGAGCTGAAAAGAAAATTTGACTTTCAAACACAAGAATGAAGAGAAGCACGAAAAGGTAAAGAGCAAAGAGAAGTCTCAAGGGACTTTACTAAAGTTGAACTGTTTACATTCCTACATGGAAAGACAATATTTGTAACTCTTGAAACTTTTCAGTATCTGGGTAGTGGGTAGGATTACACACACACACACACACACACACACACACACACACAGCACAGAGTGAATTGAATAGGATGGAATCATATCTTAAAAAAATGAAATTAAGTGGTGAGAGAGAAATATATTGGGAAGAGAAAGGGAGAAATGGAATGGGGCAAATTATCTCTCATAAAAGAGGCAAGCAAAAGACTTTTTAGTGGAGTGAAAAAGAAGGGAGGTGAGAGAAAAACATGAAGTTTACTCTCATCACATTCCACTAAAGGAAGGAATAAAATGCACACTCATTTTGGCATGAAAACCTATCTTACAATACAGGAAAGTGAGGGAGAAGGGGTTAAGCAGGGAGGGGGGGATGATGGGAGGGAGGGCAATGGGAGGAGGGAGCAATTTGAAGTCAACACTTGGGGAGGGACAGGATCCAAAGAGAGAATAGAAGCAATGGGGGGCAGGATAGGATGGAGGGAAATATAGTTAGTCTTACAGAACACGACTATTATGGAAGTCATTTGCAAAACTACACAGATATGGACTATATTGAATTGCTTTCCTTCCAGAGGGAATGAGTGGGGAGGGAGGGATGAAGAGAAGTTGGAACTCAAAGTTTTAGGAACAACTGTTCAGTATTGTTCTTGCATACAACTAGGAAATAAGAAATACAGGCAATGGGGTATAGAAAGTTACCTGGCCCTACAGGACAAAAGAGAAGATGGGAACAAGGGAAGAGAGGGATGATAGAAGAGAGGACAGATTGGTGATAGGGACAATTAGAATGCTCGGTGTTCTGGGGTGGGGGGAGGGGACAAATGGGGGGAAAATTTGGAACCCAAAATTTTGCAAAAATGAATGTTAAAAGTTAAATAAATAAATTTTAAAAAGCAACACTTCTATGACATAGTTGAGGGAGAGTTGGAAGTGGGGGGGCATCAATAATAAAAGGAGAGGTCAACAGAAATGAAACAAATAGAAGATTTTAACCATATTACATTAGCAAACTTTTATATGAACAGAATAGATCCAGTTGACAATAGGACAAGAAACCCTCAGGTGGGAAAACCCTTTGCGTTGAATCTCTCATTTAAAAAGTCTGCTACCAGACAGTTTTTCTGGGAAGACGGCAGAGTAGGTCAGAAAATTCCAAGCTCTCCAGATTTCCTCCACAAACAAGACAGAACAAAGCCTCAGGATATACACAGAGCAGCAAAAATAAACAAGACTTGGGGTAGACCAGTAGTCCTTCTGGGACAACTGGAGAATACCTTAGGGATGGAGCTTTGGCCCAAGTGAAGTTCAAATATAGAGAAAGAAAACTTTAGGCCAATCTCATTAATGAATATGGATGCAAAAGTCCTAAAAATAGTGCTAAAAGATTACAATTCATTAAAATATTACAAAAATTACACTCTTGTCTCAAGAGGATGCAAGAATAAATCAAGATACTGCCTTGGGTTCAAGATGCTTACTAGAAACATTGTCATCCAAATGGCCTCTTCCCAGACTTGGCCACCAAAGTCTATTGAACCAGAATTGTAGCTGATCTAAAGCCTTGGGCAGCAAGTGGCAGATGCAAAGGACAGGTGAGAATGAGGGCTGTAATGTTTGTATACCTGCTTCTAGCGATGGGGACAAGGAAATCTGCATCAGGTGGTCATATGCTTGTTTTGGAAAGGGTTCTGCTGACCTGTAGAATGAGGTGGCCAATGGATATTCCTATGGAGGGTTTCTTAAAGTTGAGTATTCCAACTTGATGGCTCATTTTAATTCAACCTTATTTATCTATCCATGGGAATAATTTTGAATATTTTATTTGGAAAAATTCTCTACATTGAAAATATGAGCAAATAAATTTCTATTTAATGACAATGAAAGTGATCCAAAGACAGTTTACATGTATAAATGTGTGTGTATAAACCCAAGAACAGAGACTACATATGAGATTTCATTGAGGAAACTCCCAGATGAGGGATCTCCCTTCACCAGTTCAGATTAGCAAATTCTCTCTCTGTATCTTCCAGCTTTTGCACCTTCAATGCTAGAGCGTTGTGAGGGGAAAGGACCCTAAAGGTCATATGTGCCCTAAGGGTCTGCCATGGGCTTTGAATTTGTTCTTGGCCCACTTTATGTACTGCACCAGGAACACCTCTTATGTCAAATAAGCAATTATAAAGAGAAAGGAAATTCTAACTACAAATTCTTTACATCATTGTACCTTTTGATTAAGGGCTTAAACAGACAGTCTCAGAACCCCCTTGAGTGGAAAAGCAAAACATTTTTTTTTAAACTTTATTTTTCTTGGATTTTTATTTTGGTATATGTTTTCTTTTACATCATGACTAATATGGAAATGTTTTGCATGACCACACATGTGTACCTATGTAAAATTGCTTACCTTCTCAATGATGGGGGTAGGAGGGAAGGGAGAAAATTTGGAATGCAATTTTATTTTTTTTAATTTTTTTTTTAAATTTATTTGTCTAACTTTTAACATTCATTTTCACAAAATTTTGGGTTCCAAATTTTCTCCCCCTTGTCCCCTCCCCCCACCAAAAGCAAAACATTTTAAAGAAAGCTCAGTCCTCTTAATTTATCATAGATAGAATGGTAAATATTTTATAATCTTATTTAGTAAAAACCTCATTTCATCACCAAGAATTCATGAATTCATGAAATTATTGAAAATTCATGAAAATGTGAAATTCATGAAAAATAATTCCAGTTGTCATGGGAGAGTCAGCCCTCCTTTCTCCAAGAATAATTTCATTTTCTCAACATATCTTATATGTCCAGACAGACTCCTCAACCATTACATTTGTGATTTTAAAATAGCCATTGGATATTTTGGAACTAATTTGGATTTTAGTTCAAAGTAATATGTATATGTATATAGATAGATAGATGATAGATAGATAGATAGATAGATAGATAGATAGATAGATAGATAGATAGATAGATAGACAGATAGATAGATATCCCAAGCAATATTTACAGTAAATAGTACAAGGCATATTGAATTAGATTATCTACAACATAAGGTTCATCTGTTAGAGTCTGAAACATACAAAGATATACACACAAACCCTCCGGCTTTTCAGATGTAATTTTTCTTTGGTTTCAAAAACCCTAGTCAAGCAATCTTCTGTCTAGCACCCATTCTACTGTCTAGCGTCTGGAAAGAACTTTCCCATGGACTCACAGAAAGTTACTGATTGGCTCCTGCTAGCCTGTAAAAATGGAGGTTGAGAAACAATCAAGCAAATCTCACAATGTCCTGTTCTCAGCTGGTCAGTTTCAGTTTCTCCTGGCTGCCCTGACATATAGATGTGCCTGGGAAGTTGGGAGAGCTTGATTTCATTAGGTTACAAGTTCTAGGGACAGCCTTTCTTTGGACCTTCATGAACATTCCTGGAAAGCATGATAACCAAAACTCTCAGTCATCAAAGCCCATAGATCATTACTGACCTTTCATGGGGTCTTTTTTGGATTTTCTCACCTGTGAAATTCTCCAAGTTGCTACTTTCATTCTTCTTTTGCCATTATACCTGTTTTCTACAATATCTCATTTGGCAGATAGACTGAATCAGTCCAAGATAAAATTCTCCAAATTCTTTCTCTTTAGGTCCATCATTCTCTACTCCTTAGCTGCAAGAGTAGCTAAAGTTTAGATTGACCAATTTTTCTGATGTATGTGTATAATCTTTGTATGTAACCTTTCTCCATATAGTATATGTATGTATTGTATGTATATGATATGTCTAATGTATATTATATGGAAGCAGAGAGGTTCATGAAAATATTCGATTAACATGCCTACTATATCTGACAAGAGAATAGCAGCCTAGATCACAGACTCTGGGGCTGAGAGAAATCCAGGCATCCTCAAGACCAAATGCCTCATATGATCTATGAGGCCCAGAAAAGTTAAAGGACTGATTGAGTGAACAGAATGATTAATAATGATAGCAGAGTGCATTTGATGGGGAGCTCAGAATTATTAAGGAATGAGATTTATCATTTGCCTGCTGAACACCAAGGGGGATATAAAAACCAGACTGAATTTACAAAAGGTATGCTCTCAGGTAGGAATAGGAAACATTTAGTAGAAAAGAAAATGGCCTGAAAGTCCCCATGTTCCTCCCACTTCCTGTTCATACTCATTGCAATGCTCCCAAATTGACAATTGATCCTAATCCCATAAAGGCAGATCCTCCCAGTGGAAATTATCCTTTCATATCCACAAGAGACTCTTATTTATATCAGCCCTTGGTCATAGTTCATTGCTATTCTTCTTCATCATAATCTCTAAGGCATTTTCTTTCAGATTATGGTTGTTTTCCATCCATCCAACTCTTTGTGACCCCATTTAGGATCTTCTTGACCAAGATACAGGAGTGGTTTTCCATTTCCTTCTTCAGCTCATTTTACAAATGAGAAAACTGAGGCAAATAGGGTTAAGTGACTTGCCCAGGGTAGCTAGTAAGTGTCTGAGGCTGGATTTGAACTCAGGTCTTCCTGACTCCAGGCCTGGCACTTTATCAGCTGTTTACCTTCTCATATCTCATTTCCTTAAGCAGCAGAATATCATTAAAGGATCAGAGTAGACTCTAAGTCATGCATATTTGTGGATATTTGTGCCTCTAAGAGAGCTTTCAAAACCCATCTGCTGAATTTTCTAGGCCTTTTATTTATTTATTGCTTATCATGCTGACTTTTTCTGACTTCCTTTGTACCATTCCAAAAGTCATCAACGTCAGAAAGACTTGGAGGAGAGGAGGCCTAGAAAAGTGGAGTTTTCCCACCTTTATCTAACAGTATAATCTTCAAGATAAAAGGTTGAGAATCCACTTACAAAACTCATAAATTGTTTTGGTCCTCTTTCACTCACTGGAAAGAGGTCTTGAAATAACTAGAGAATATTTATGGTGTCATAGTCCTAGATTTACCAACTTGGACAAAGTTCTCATTTGTAAAGTGAAAGTGTTGAGGTTTGGGACACTGAGGACCCCAAAATACTGACATGCTGGTTCCTGCCTGAATGAATTCAGCTCAATTCTTCTTTCAGCCTAAAAAAAACTAAGTTTATTAAATATCCATCATATTGGGTAGACTCTTAAGGACCCTAAGCCTTTGTGATGCTTGTGTTGACAAGTGGACCAGACTGAATCTCAACTAGATTGAATCTCAGGTAGATTGAATCTAGGCACCTCCATGGAGGCAAGATGGAGTTTATATACAGAAAGACTGTGAGAAGAATCTAGGGGTGGCCAAGTAGTCTGGGGTAACTACAGGAGAGGTTTAGGGAGGGTCTTGATGGGAATAGACAATGGAGGGCTATGCTAGTTAAAGGATAACAGATTTGGGCATAGATATTTTGATAGGACCAAGGGTGGGAAATAGCACGGAGAAATTGGACAAAGTGAAAATGAAAGGCTTATGGCCTCAAGTGGATGCCAGATCAAGTGGGAAGGAAAGTTCAAGGAGATTCCCAGAGTCTGTACCCCATCAGAAGGAGTTACCTAAGAATAGTCCAGCCCAAAGGTCTAGATAAATCTGCCTTAAGTACTGGTGAGTTGGTGATACTGACAGTGCCCTGTGACAGAGCAAGTAGATGGGAATATGGGAGGCTAGTGTTAGATGGAAGAGACTTAAGAGAAAACTCAAGCTGAAAAATCTCATTTTACACATGGGAATACAGAGACCAAAAGAAGATCAATGATAGCTTGTAAGATTTAACATAGGAGGATAGAATTGGATCCACCTGGTCACAGTAAGATTGCCCCTGAGGAGGATTAACCCTCAAAATGCTTTAAAGGGACAACTGAGGTGAGAAACATAAGGAAGAATTCTGTTTCTGCAGGATTAAAACTCCTCCCAGCTTTGAGTGATAAAAGAATGTAAGTCAGAGGTGATTGGTTCTAATTAGAGCTGTGACCTAGCAGAAGCAGGCTTCTGATCAGGAGAAAAGGTCAGAAACTTGTGTACATGCTTAATGAACTATTTGAAGGGGAACCTATCAGGGAGAAGAACATGAAATGGGAAGTTTGGGAGGCTACATCTAGCCAAAGGAGAGCAAGGTGAGAAATTCGAATTGATAACAGCATAAAAAGTGTTACATTTGTCTGAGCAAGCGTACTCTCCATTAGGGAGGGACCCATTCATTACGAATGTAGAATAATTGGCTAAAATAAAAAGAGAACTTTCCTGGTTTCATAGTGAGTATGGTTCTTTCTTTAGAGTGAGCACATTTCTCACAACTGCAATGATGGTTATGGAGCAAGGAATGGAAATCAATCAACCAATAAATATTAAAATGCTTCTCTAAGGTCAGAACGCCTGCCAGCCATGACATCCCCTTTCATATCAAAAGGCATGGTCTGGATCTGTTGTCCAGAAAATGACCATGCTGAGAAAAAGCTGGAAGAATAAAGATTCTTAACACGTTGAGAGCAGCAGATGCCTTGGGCAAACCCTGAATAACAAGTCAATAATATGGTTTTTGCTGAGTAATTTTTCAGTGGGAATCATAAAGAGGTGATTCAAAGGGTCTTTTGGATTCAGTCAAGGCATCCCAAATTTTTTCTTTGCCCTCATTATTTTGCCAAGTATTTAACTGACTTGTTCACCATGAGATCAGATCAGCCAATTCACCCTCAAACGGACAATGGTGATTACTGAGGGAGGAAATGCAAATGAAGGGTTAATGATTAGTAAAAAAAAAATAAATCTATCTGCTGGGAGGCAAATTCTTCACCCAAGAATGCTGAAGATTCTTTTGAGTTCTTTTCATTGCTCTGCAAACAGTTCAGGGAAGGGGAGAGAAAATGTGTGGACTCTTCCCTGCAGAAACAGAGAAGGGAATGGGGAGGGAATAAGAATTTCCATAATGCCTACTGTGTGCCAGGCACTGTGTTAAGTACTTTTACCAAAAAACATATTATTTAAGAGAAAAGTCCAGATTACTTGAGCAACAAGACAGTGGGCTATCATTTTCTCTGATCCCCACAACTTCTTGAACCTCCCACAAAAGAAATTATGCACCAAAGATAAATCAATTTCAACTGTTTTCATGGTTGAAAACACCAAGGATCTACAACAAGGTTTTAAAAAAAAACCACAGGAACTGATACTCACTGATCTTGAGCTCATTCAGTGCCCTTCCCTTGCCTCCCATGCTACCAGCAGTGAGTCACAGTAGCAGACCCAAGGACAAGCCACAGGCTTACATCCCTATCCTCCAGGCCCCCCTCACTCTTTCTAGGGTCATAATGACCCCAAGTCCAGATGGTAGAAGTTTTCTCAGGCCATTACAGCTAGATTGACCACAGCCCTCCAGGAGGCCTTCTAGGCCAGGAAGTACCAATGCTACAAAGCCCTGAACAGCCAGTGCCAGCAGCTTCTGAAACTGTCAGCACCAAACCAGAGAACTAAAGAGCAGAGGGAGTGGCACAGTTACCAGATGTTTGGAGATCCATCCCCCAAGGAAACCACAATCAGAGAGGAAGGAGTCAGAAGTGAGCAATAAGGAAAAAAAGGTAGAGAGGGAAAGATGAAGTATAAAAGATTCCAGGAGGAGAAATCTCAAAGACCTTGAACATAAACAGATGAATCAACAGGAAAAAAAAACAGTTACAACAGAAGGAAATATTGCCTCTAGATCTAGTAAATGAATTCAGATATTTTTTAATAAATGCAAAATAGAGGAAACTGAAAAATAAAGGGAAATGATCCAATACTTGATGAGACAGGGAACCTTGTAGAAGTCAAGGAGAATATGGAACCATAACACTGTTCTTGAGAGGTTCAAAAGAGAAATGAGAACCACAAGAGCAGCATTTATGCCTTGAATAACAAAAATAATAAGCAAAATAGAAAAACTTGAATCTGCCCTGGTAAGTCCCACAAAAGAAACAAAAGAAAAAGTAATAGATTGGGAGTGCAAACACACAGAAATAAAGAACAATCTAGAAGAAAAGAAGCATAAAACAAGAACATTAAAAGAAAATATGTTCACTATGTAAGCAAAACATAGATCTCAAAGACAGGATGTGTAGAGACATTTGAAGTATTATAGGTGTCTTGGAAAAATATGACAAGATAAAAAAACCTTAACACTACCATGAAGGAATTAATAGAGGACAACTGCCCAGAACTTCTGACCAGAAAAAAATCAAATTCCAATGGAAAGAATTCACAGATCACCTACAGAAAAACCCCCCACTGAAACTCTGAGACACATAATGGTTAAATCTAATGATTCAATTACAAAGTATATTCAGCAAGCCACCAAGAGAAAGAGAATCAGAGGAAAAGGAAAGAATATTCTGATAATGCCAGACTATTCCACACCCATGAGAAAGAGGAGGGGGAAATGAAATAATGTTTTCTGAAGAGCCCTGAAGCTCAGGAGGCATCTCAGAGTGATCTATCCTGCAAATCTAAGCTTACTCATATAGGACACAAAAGATATATGTTCAAAATTAAGAAGAACTGGAAACATATTTAGAAGGAAAACCAGAACTGAAGAAATCATTTGGATCTCAGACACCCCAAGCAACAGAAATGCAGGAATGGTGAATAAATGCAGACAGTAATAGACTCCCCAAAGACCAATAAATGCAGACAGTAATAGACTCCCCAAAGACCAATAAGAACCTTCAGATGGAAATCTGACAGAGGCATTGGCAAAGACACATACCAGGGATATTATGGACAAAACCAGGAAGTGCCCTGCCTGGAGGTGAATGCTGCTTTTGTGGGAATACATTACAATATGGGAGGGTACATGAATGAGAGAAGAGGAGAAGGAGGGCATCAAGAAGTGAATGATGGGCCAGGGTCAAATTAAAGGCTAGCAATGAGGAGAAGGTGACCTCTGTGGTCTCGGAAAGAGAAGATCCTGCAAAACAGTGGATGAAGAGTAGGGGAGAAAGATTGAAAGGGGAGGAAAGGAAGGAAGCCTTATTTGGGAGGTGAGAGGAAGATCCACTGATAAATGTTCCTTTGGGTGAAGGGAGATGAGGACCTTATACCAAACAAAGTGTAGGGGTTTTGATGTATGAAAAGTCTACCACTTCTAGGAGAAGGAGATGGAACCCATGGGAGCCACTGGCACCTGACAGAGTAGGAGACCAAGACAACTGTAGAAAAAAGGTCAACAAAAGGGGGTAGAGATCAGTGGCAGGAGAGGGAGGTGTTTTACCATGAGGCAGTGTCCTTTCAGACACTTGTAATATTTGGCATTGTTCTGAGAGTGAGGCACAATAGAGAAGGGGAGTTCACAGGGTGAGTCTCACAAAGCAGTGGCGAAAATGCATAGAGAATAGACCCTGGAATGAATACCTTGGAAGCTTTGATTGTATGGAGAATACAGAGGAAATAGAGAAGCCAGATGATTATAGGTGCTATGAATCAGAAAATAAGAACCTAGAGTAAACAGAAAGAGAAGGTGGATAATGAAGAGAGTAAAAGAAAGAACTCATTTTTCAAAAGGAGATCCAAAAATTGGGATTAAGAAAACCAATGAACAGAATTAGGTGAAGAGGAGGAAAGGGAAGTGAACAAAGATGCCCAGTTATTAGAGAATAGCTAAAGTAAACAAATTGTAGTACATGGATAGAATGGAATACTACTGTGCAGTAAGAAAGGATGCTCAGGATGATTACAGAAAAGCATGAAGAGATCTATGTGAACTGCCGCAGAGTGAAGCAAGCACAGCCAAGAAAATAATGTACGCAGCAACTGTAACAATGGAAACGGGAAGGATGATGATACAAAAAAGTGAAAAATCAATACAAGAAGATTAAAAAGATCAAGCAGGACTCCAACATGAGAAGACACCCAGACCTATCCCTTGGGGAGGTTAGAAGTGGGAGGTCCACAGGTGTTATACATGTTTTTGAACTTTTTGCAACATATTGATTCATTCCTTTTTTCTCTAAAGACTCTACTATTTGTCATATGGGCTTGTTCTGGGGAAGGGGAAGGGATATATACACGATTCTGTGGTGGTGTAAAAAACAAAAAAATCATTTGAAAATGTCCATTATGTGCCAAAAGAGGTGCTGCTTAGGACCAAATAAGGTGATGCACGTCACCCCACCCACGTTTGAAATGGATAAAAAACTCCCACATTCTCTCAGCAAGGAGCCCCGAAGGGTTGAGCCAAAGCCAGGAGGAACCTTAAGAGAAATCTAGACTTCTCATAACATTCTTCACACCAGGCTGCTGGGGCCCAGATCCTACATGACTTATGAGATGGGATAGACCTGCCAATTCACCCTCAAAGGTCAGAAGGGATGGCTGCAATGATGCTGGATGCTGAAGGAGGAATGACAATGAGGCTTTGGGGAATTTTTATAGTCATATAAATGGATGGGAATCCCACCTGCCCTGCCAACCCCACTCATGCCAAACAACACAACTGGGATTTCTTGCCTAAATAAATGGCCACAATGGACAAGAGCTGCAGGAGACCAACAAATATTCTGTTCCAAGAAAGCCCAGAGGATCTCAGGGAGCCCTGTGAGTTTACTGAGGGAGAGGTGACATGGTCAGACCTGAACTTTAGGAAAATCAGAATGGAGAGAGACTTGGGGCAGGAAGACCCATCAAAAGGCTTTTGCAATAGCCCATGAAGGAAGTGATGGAGGCCTATATGAGACAGTGTTGGAGAAGAGAAAGGGATTTAGTTGAGAGATGTTGCAAAGGTAAAATCACCAGACCTTGACACTTGATTGGATATGGGGGATGAGAGAGAGTAGGAGACTCCTTACAAGGATGACACCTGGCTTGTGAGCCTGAGAGAGAGAGAGTGGTGGTGTCCTCCACAGATAATAGGGAAGTAAGAGTGGGGAACTGTTCAGGGACAAAGATAATCAGTTCCATTTTGGACATGTTGGGTTTAAGATGTCTATAAGACGTACAATTCGAGATATCTGGAGATGAGAGATGGGAGAAAGGAGGGAAGCAAAGAGATTAGAATAGATTATGTGGATTTGAGAATCATTAACAGAGAGCTGGTAATTAAATCAATGATGAAATTATCCAGTGAAGTAATATAGAGGAAGAGAAGAGGCCCCAGGACAGAACCATAAGGGACACCTAAGAGATAAAATCTGGAGGAAGATCCAGCAAAGGAGACTGAGAAGAAACTGTCATATAGATGGGAGAAGAAATAGGAGACAGGGTGTCCCAAAAAATGAGAAAGAGACTATCAAGGAGAAGAGGGTAATTAGCAGCTTCAAAGGCCACAGAGAGGTCAAGGAGAATGGGGATTGAGAAAAGACTATTCTATCGGGCAATTAAGAGATCATTGGTGACTTTGGAGAGAGCACTTTCAGAGGACTGAAGAGGTTGGAAGCCAGAGTGCAAGGAGACTAAGATGAGGTGAGAGAGGAGAAAGGAGAGGTGAATAGTCTTCTCCAAGAGTTCAGCTACAAAGAGCCGCATAGAGATAGGATGATTGTTAGCTGAGATGGAAAGATAGAGTGGGGGGTTTTTGAGGACTATGAAGACATGGGCATGTTTGTAAGCCATAGAGAGGGAACCAGTAGTCAGGGAGAGATTGCAGATAAGTGATAGAGTGGGGGCAATATGTGGGATGGGGTTGGCCTTGGTAAAGATTAAGGCCATCTCTTTGCTTTAGAGAGAAGTGAAAGAAAATAGTGTCAGAAGGCATCTGAATGATAGGAGATGAAAAAAGGGGAGGAATGGTGGTGGGGTTCCAAAAGGAAAATTTGAGAAAGTCTGATTATATAAGGACTTTGGCAACTGCTGAAAAAAGAAGACCTCCAAACCAGAGGCTTGAACTCTAGGCCAGATCAATTGGTATAAACTGGTCAGAATCATTCCAATTCTTATCCTTTATGGTTGATTCAGACATACTTGACAAGGAAAAACTCTGCTGTTTTTCTTGAGATTAGCTGTGATGCCCATTCCATGCTAACAGGGTAGTTATTGGCAATGGAAAAGTTTTCTCTTTCTCTCACAGTCTTACATCTTGGAGCAATTCAGGACCACAGGATCTATTTTCAGACCTCCATCCTCAGTTTTCACATTAAAGGCTTCTGAAAATTTATTTAAAGGAAATCTTCCTTGTTCCAAGTGGAAAGACTTTTCTTTAACCATCTTTACCATCTCTCTTCTAAGACACAGACCTGTCTTCCCTTTGAGGAAAGGTAACAAGTCTCCATTTGAAAACATTTCCAGTAGAAATGTCAGCCTTGGGTTGAGCTGGATTGCCCCCATTCTCCCATCCTTTGAAGGACTAGTCTTCTCTTTTCGGGCTAGCAACTCCCCTGAAGAGAATGTCATCAACTCAGACTTGCACTCTGCCTTTTCTCACCTCATCAGCTGAAGTTAAAATACCTCCCAGGTCACTTGCTTTCCTTTTTCTCAAGAACCTCTTCCTTCTAGTTCCCAAGTTGGAATACTCACCATCCTTCTTCTAGTTCTTCTTGATCTACACCTTGTTCTTTTCATCTTCCTCCCAATCATCATATTGCTCTTTTCCTTCATCCTCCTCCTCTTTCGAACTTTCTTTTTTTAATGACCTAAAAGCTACACACAAAAATTGACAGTTGCTCTGCCAATCACTCATGGAAAAAGCATTGCATACTTGAGGAAAAAGCTCAAAGGACCCATAAGGAAAAATGCAATCTGCCCATTCTATTCTATTTGGGAGACTCTTGAGGTGCAGAGTTCATAGATGACTTGCGAAATTAATGATCCATGGAATGTTACTGGCCTGGTCACAATGAATTCTCCTCTGCCAATTCACTGCCAATGGACAAATGGGAAAACTGTAATGCTGGATGTTGCTGCAGGAGGAATGGAAATGGAGGAATCCATGTAGGTCAAAAAATGAGTGGATTAAAGAAAAGAGCAACTCTATAGTTTCAATTCGATGTCTGAATACTTTGAAGGCAAGGACCCTGGATCAACTCTATCTTTAATGGATGCTGTAAAATCTTTGTCTAAATAGGCCCCTAAGTTTTTGGTTAGGATGGTGAGGTGGCAACTTTGAGGTTCTGAAGAGTTGGTTTCCCCTCATTTTAGTAGTGAAAACAACAACAAAAAATAATATGTCAACACAGGTGTGCACACACACTTGCAAAACATATTTTCCCCCAAAATGGACAAGTCCGTTGATCTTTGGAGGATGAAACGATGCTTTTCCAAACATTTGGTGCTCTTGCAATTGAAATGGTTCTCCCCAGGGAGCCCTTTGTAAAAATTTGCTTATCTTTTTGTGCATTCACAGCCATACTCTAACTCAGTGCTACTGTGTTGGCTCAGGACAAAAAGAAATGTATGCCACAGTGGAAGTTAGCTGAAGAGTGAATGACCCTTGTGGACTTTGGGAGCAGCTAAAAATCTATAACAACCAAAGGTGATGGCCAAAATTTTCTCAGTAACATTTGAAATTACCTGGGCCCTGTTCTAACAGAGAATTGATAACAGAAAATTCTTTATATTTTAACTTCATTCCTAGAACAACTCAAGATTGCAAATTCCATACTCATAAAGCCTTCCTTTAATATTTTTTCTTTCACATTGAAAATTTCTGGTCATTTACTTGTAGGAAATCTTTCTTCTTCCTATTAGACTACAAAGTGAAAAAAAGACCTTGTTTTTGACTCACTTTACCATCCTGTAGACAAGGATTCAATTGCAGAAGCTGCATTAACCTGATGGGCTACCCACTTCCCCTGTTCTCTATTCATTCTTCCAAAGAAGAGTCTCCTTTCTCTTTCCAGCTATCAACACTTCTTGAAGACCCAGAATAGGAAAGTGTTGGTAGATGTCTATTCTTACCTCCTTTTCCCCTCTCTCACTAATCTTTCTTTTCCCTTCCCTGCCCTGTCCTTCCCTCCCCTTCCCTTCCCTGCCCTGACTTTCCTTTCCCTTCCCTTCCCTGCCCTGCCCTGCCCTGCCCTTCCCTTCCCTTCTCTAGCAGACTTGCCCACATGTGCCTACCTTCTCTTTTAGGCCTCTTCTTCAGTCTTCCATCCCTTTTTTCTCCTTGTCCTGTTATTCTCACACTCCCCATTACTTCTCTTATGCTTTCAGGCTTTCTTTCTTTTTTTTTTTTTTTTAATTAATTAATTTATTTATTTGACATTCATTTTAACAAAATTTTGGGTTACAAATTTTCTCCCCTTTTATCCCCTCCCCCCCCCAAACACCAAGCATTCTAATTGCCCCTATGACCAATCTGCTGTCTCTTCTATCATCCCTCTCTGCCCTTGTCTCTGTCTTCTCTTTTGTCCTGTAGGGCCAGATAACTTTCTATACCCCTTTACCTGTATTTCTTATTTCCTAGTGGCAATAACATTACTTGATAGTTGATCCTAACACTTTGAGTTCCAACTTCTTTACCTCCCTCCCTCCCCACCCCTTCCTTTTGGAAGGCAAGCAATTCAATATAGGCCAAATCTGTGTAGTTTTGCAAATGACTTCCATAATAGTTGTGTTGTATAAGACTAACTATATTTCCCTCCATCCTATCCTGTCCCCCATTACTTCTATTCTCTTTTGATCTTATCCCTCCCCATGAGAGTCGACCTCAAATTGCTCCCTCCTCCCCATGCCCTCCCTTCCTTCATCCCCCCACCCTGCTTATCCCCTTATCCCCCACTTTCCTGTATTGTAAGATAGGTTTTCATGCCAAAATGAGTGTGCATTTTATTCTTTCCTTTAGTGGAATGTGATGAGAGTAAACTTCATGTTTTTCTCTCACCTCCCCTCTTTATCCCTCCACTAATAAGTCTTTTGCTTGCCTCTTTTATGAGAGATAATTTGCCCCATTCCATTTCTCCCTTTCTCCTCCCAATATATTTCTCTCTCACTGCTTGATTTCATTTTTTTAAGATATGATCCCATCCTCTTCAATTCACTCTGTGCACTCTGTCTCTATGTGTGTGTGCATGTGTGCATGTGTGTGTGTGTAATCCCACCCAGTACCCAGATACTGAAATGTTTCAAGAGTTACAAATATTGTCTTTCCATGTAGGAATGTAAACAGTTCAACTTTAGTAAGTCCCTTATGACTTCTCTTTGCTGTTTACCTTTTCGTGCTTCTCTTCATTCTTGTGTTTGGAAGTCAAATTTTCTTTTCAGCTCTGGTCTTTTCATCAAGAATGCTTGAAAATCCTCTATTTCATTGAAAGACCAATTTTTCCCCTGAAGTATTATACTCAGTTTTGCTGGGTAGGTGATTCTTGGTTTTAGTCCTAGTTCCTTTGACTTCTGGATTATCCTATTCCATGCCCTTCGATCCCTTAATGTAGAGGGTGCTAGATCTTGTGTTATCCTGATTGTATTTCCACAATACTTGAATTGTTTCTTTCTAGCTGCTTGCAATATTTTCTCCTTGACCTGGGAACTCTGGAATTTGGCCACAATGTTCCTAGGAGTTTCTCTTTTTGGATCTCTTTCAGGCGGTGTTCTGTGGATTCCTTGAATATTTATTTTGCCCTCTGGTTCTAGAATCTCAGGGCAGTTTTCCTTGATAATTTCATAAAAGATGATGTCTAGGCTCTTTTTTTGATCATGGCTTTCAGGTAGTCCCATCATTTTTAAATTGTCTCTCCTGGATCTATTCTCCAGGTCAGTTGTTTTTCCAATGAGATATTTCATGTTATCTTCCATTTTTTCATTCTTTTGGTTTTGTTTTGTGATTTCTTGGTTTCTCATAAAGTCATTAGCCTCCATCTGTTCCATTCTAATTTTGAAAGAACTATTTTCTTCAGTGAGCTTTTGAATCTCCTTTTCCATTTGGCTAATTCTGCTTTTGAAAGCATTCTCCTCATTGGCTTTTTGAACCTCTTTTGCCAATTGAGTTATACTATTTTTCAAGGTGTTATTTCCTTCAGCATTTTTTTGGGTCTCCTTTAGCAGGGTGCTGACCTGCTGTTCGTGCTTTGACTTCGTGTCTCTCATTTCTCTTCCCACCTTTTCCTCCACCTCTCTAACTTGATTTTCAAAATTCTTTTTGAGCTCTTCCATGGCCTGAGCCCATTGGGTGGGCTGGGACACAGAAGCCTTGGCTTCTGTGTCTTTGCCTGATGGTAAGCATTGTTCTTCCTCATCAGAAAGGAAGGGAGGAAATGCCTGTTCACCAAGAAAGTAACCTTCTATAGTCTTATTTCTTTTCCCTTTTCTGGGCATTTTCCCAGCCAGTGACTTGACCTCTGAATATTCTCCTCACACCCACCTCGCCTCCTGATCCTCCCAGCCAGAGCTTGGGGTCTGAGATTCAAATGCTGCTTCGCAGCGTCAGGGCTTTTGGCGGGGGCAGGGCTGCTATTCAGTGTGAGATTAAGTTCAGGTGCTCAGGTCGGGGCAGGGCCACCTCTCAGGCTCAGTTCCCTCAGGGGGTTTATGTACAGACCTTCAACAATGGATCCAGGCTCCTGCCTGCTTGGGGAGCCCTGGTCTGCAGCTGCCTCAGCTTCTGCCTCCTGAGGAGGCCTGAGTTATGGGGCCACCCCACTCCCCTCTCAACCCGCCAAAGAGACCCTCTCACTGACCCCCATCACCTGTGGGTGGAGAGACCTGCATGGCCGCTGGAGATCCCGTCCCTGAAGCCTGCTCGGATCTGTTCCTCTCGGTGCCGCGGCCGCGGCAGGGCTGGGCTCGGCTCCACGTCCGCAGCGCGATGGACCTTTTGCGAGAAGTTTGCAGGTCCCTCTGGAACAGAAATCTCCTTCGCTCCACTGTTCTGTGGCCTCTACTGCTCCAGAATTCGCCGTGAGTTACTTTATACAGATGTTCTATGGGTTGTGGGTTCGGAGCTATGTGTATGTGCGTCTTTCTACTCTGCCATCTTGGCTCCGCCCCCCAGGCTTTCTTTCTCTTCATTTTCTGCCCATACCTTTCCTTTCATCCCCTTCTCCTCTCCTTTTTCCTCTACCCTTCTTTTCTCTCCTTTTCCTCTTCCACCTCCTCAGCCCCTTCTTGTTGAGTCTTTCTCTTCCTCTTTTTTTCCAATTTTTTCCCATTTCTTTGGTACTACTGTTCCTTTTATCTCCTCTTTTCACTTGTGCTTTTCCTCAAGACTTCTTGTTCCAAAATCCTGTAGTCAAATACAAAACTTCTTGCTCAAAGCTCCAGAATCCTTCAGTCATCTTCCATTCAATATCTTTTCCTCCTTCTTCATCAAAACTCCAAAAGCTGCTTCTCCATCTTTCTTCTGCAGGTTGGGAATCCACATCTGCAACATGGGATCTTTGCTCCCCAACAAACCCAGTGAAGTAAGAGATTGTGTGTTGGCCCTATCCTGCAGACTGCAGATTGTATACACAATTATTCAGAGGAAATTCCATTACATAGCTAAAGAATTACCCAGGTTCATCTGAGATAACTTGGTAGGTCCCAGGGCTTTCCAGGTCTGAAAGCCTCCAACAAATCTTGTTGAGAGTAGACAGCTACAGTACCTGTAACTCACGCTGGAAGGAGCAGAGCATAATTGGGGGAAAGCATGAAGGAACCTTAAGAAAGAATCTGATCT
Source organism: Notamacropus eugenii (assembly GCF_028372415.1). Classification (NCBI taxonomy): domain Eukaryota; kingdom Metazoa; phylum Chordata; class Mammalia; order Diprotodontia; family Macropodidae; genus Notamacropus; species Notamacropus eugenii. The sequence goes on along the minus strand of NC_092872.1, from coordinate 292,210,004 downwards.
GCCCAGTTAAGACTACTTTGGAGGGTGCCACAGCCTAGCTTGCAGATAACTTGTATTATTTATCAGATAAAAGAGAATATGGTTGACTTCCTCACAGTGAGGTTGGCTCTGCCACTTTACCCTCAGAGTATAGAAAGAAAAGGGCAACAGCTGTTGCTGGAGGAGGAATGAAAATGAAAAAGTCAGGAAGTATTAGCCCTACATCTATCACATGCTAGAACCCCTATCCTGCTACTACCTTCTAGGCCAGATAAATGGCCATAAATTTTCCAGGTTGTGGAAAACCTTTAGCAATGAAATAATTGCCCCAAGGACCCTAAGGAAACTCTAGAGACAGTCAACCATTTTATCTATCTATGTTTTCATGGGCCTCTCTCACATTCAATTTTTGATCAACACAATGAAGAGACAACTCAGAGACTTCACTTCAGCCAAGATGTTCCAGGCTTTTGTTTTCTTCTCATTCTGTGGCCCAAAAAAGAGTAGAATAGTGTTGTGCTATGGGTGTGTATCACAAGAAATTTTTAGTTGTTGTTCCTGACAATAGACAAGTCCACTAAACTTTGGAAAATGACTTTCTGCAAAACATTTGGTGACCTTACAATTGAGAAGAATCTCCTTACTAATCACTTTGTAATGCCATTAATCTTTTAGTGTGTTCACAAAGGTTGGTGCCCCTTACCCTCACCCCCTTAAAAAACAGAAAAAAAAAATCAAAACCCTGCCAAAATCCATAGTCAAACAACTAATTCCCTCCTTGGCTCTGTCCAAATCTGCACACTGAGCCCTTCTCCTCTCTTTCAAAAGTTGATGACCACGTTTCACCATTACTATTCTAATCTTGACTATCCGTTGGGTTAATTACATTTCTCTGATCTTTCAAAGTTGTTTCTTTTTATGTTGTTGCGGAAATGAATCTTCTGTTTCTGTTCATTTCACTCTGTACCAGTTTATAAACATCTTCCCTAGTTTGGAAGCAACCCCCCTTCATCATTCTACCACCAACCTGACCAGAACTATTCACCACAACTGCCAACTGTCCACAGAAGAGTTAGTTGGACTTCCTAATGAGCAGGTGGAGAAAACTGATGGACATGCACCTAAGCAAAGATTGAGGAAAACAGACTGTCTACACATCAGCACATCAGCTGCACACCTCTGAACAGCTACCATCTCCGACCCAGAGACAGGCCCTGAAAATGATGCATCCAGTGTAGGAAACTGTACATTATTACAAGGCAGAGGAATGGAATCAAGGCAACTCCTCTTCTGCCCAAGTGCTGCAGAGACTTGGAGGGTACAGAGCTCAAAAACACTGCTGGCCAACCTCGAATGGCTACCAGCCCAGGTGTAGACACTCAAGTCCCTAAGCATCCTGATGGCCAGCCCACATCCACTACTAGTCATGTCTAGGAGCTGAGAAATCAGTCAGTGACAGGAGAATGAGGCCTGTTAGATCATTCCCTAAGGTGAGTTATGATGCCACAAGTAAACCTTAAGAGAGTCACATGTGTGTCTAGGTGACAATATTCAAACTTGCACGTGGCTATTTTCTTGTTCTGTTCATTTGATTGCTTGGCATTGTGGTCAGGCTATAGCAGCAGCTATTGGTTGATCATCTGGAATATATACTCTTGCTTGTAGTTAACTTGGGCTTTACAGAGAGGCCTGTTGGGTATTTACAGTAGGCTAGCTTTGCTTTATTAGCCAGCATTATTGCTTTCGAGGATTGCTGGGCACCATGGACATGCATGTACTACCAAAATATGCATCTCTTGTACATCCTGTGTATAGTGAGGCATGCTAACTCTGCAGTATGCTCACAGGTGATACTCTATATAGGGTCATGTCTACTGAATGTATTTCTCAAGTGTATTTGTTTTATTTCTATTTCAACAGTATTTAAGATTGGTTGTCTGGGATACCAAGAAAATCATCCTAGATGTTTTTAAGCATGGATGCTTGTGTTTATATGGCATACTCGGAGGTTTTGGACCTGCCCCAGGTGATCTTTGCAAAGGACTTCAAAGAGTCTGCCCAGGGAGGGTATATGACTCCTGTCCCCAAGGGCTCTCTCCTTACTGGTGGAGATAAAGGCTCTGCCCTGTGTAAGGAGTGGGGTAGAGTTGGAGAGAGGTGAGAGCTTCAGTTCTCTGCCAGTCTCATCATCTGAGGACTTATCATCTGAGAGGAAATGGACAAGGCCAACCCTACTTTAGGTTGCTAAAGCAAAAGATTCTAGGAAGACATGAGAGGAGCTAGCATCCTCCATCATGTCCCTGTTCCCAGCTTACTAAAGGAAAGACTATGGGGATATTCCCTTTGTCTGAGATGCAACATCTTCTCTCAGCTGAGCTGAGTTCTCTCTCACACAACGGGAGAGTTCCTTCTGTATTGTCTGGTATAGGGTCTCCCATGCATCTTCTCTGATTTCTGTTTTGTTACAATTTAGACAAATGGTTTGCTATTCATTATGTGTGGATAGAATTAGCATTAGCTGGGAAAGGGACCAAGACTTGGATATCCCACCCCCATGCCAAAGCAATCAAAGTCATATACATGTACATGTGCTTTTATCTTACCTCTTTTGTGCCTTTGGGATATAGACTGAGTATTGGCATTGCTGGGCCAATGGGTATGCAGAGTTTACTTTTTTGGCATAGCTCCAAAGAGCTTTCAGAATTGCTGAACCAGTTCATAAATCCACCAAGAAGGCATTAATAACCATCTCTTCTCCCAGTCCCTCCAGCATTTGACATTTTCCTTTTTTATCAATTTTGCCAGTCTGATGAGTGTCAGGTAAGTCATCAGAGATGCTTTGATTTGCATTTCTCCATATTAATATGATTATTCAGAGAGTAGATTTCTTCCCCTGAAAATTACCCAGATGTTTATTATTTGGGTCTGAGAAAAACATTTGTCTTATCAGGAACTTGGAGAACTCATACAAAGACTGTGTCAGACTTTACTCTAGACTGGATCACATTGGTTGGACACAACAAATGCTTCAGGAGTCTAATTAGTGTAAAGATTAGGAAAGAGGGTACCCAGAGAGGAGAACTTGACTTTTTGGTCCACCCAGTGTCATATTACACCTGCTTGGTTAAGCAAGGCTGATTCCATTCCATGATTGGTGAGTAGGACAAAGATGTTTGAATTGAGTAGCAAAGACTACTTGGTATCTCAGATCTGCCACTTATCAAACCCTGATCAAATCAATGCACATCTCTCCACTTCAATTTTCTGATTTGCAAAGTAAAAATGAGGTAGATGATAAGAATTACACCATGCTATTCCTCTCATCCAATATGCACTTCTAGTCATAAATTGTAAGACTGAATTAGAAACAAATATAAATCAATTATTCATAAGGGGCTTTATCTAAACCATCCAGAAAACAATAACTGTTAAGTAAGTAAACAGGGGAATCCTCCAAAAGGATTAAAGTTTCAAACAAAAGAAGACCTTCTACATGCCCCAAACCCCCACTCACCAAAGCAAGACAAAATGAATGATCATACAGAATAAAAATGAGCCTTTGGACCATCAAAACAAGAGAGAAATTATACTACACAGTAGAAACACCTTTCAACAACCACAATGAAATAAAAAAAATTATTCTGAATCATTTCAAATAAAAATTGCAGCAAAGATGGAAGTTTCATTCTATAGCTCAGTGTACAGACACATTCACATGCCCAGCAACTGCAAGGGCTCCACCTTGTGTGACCCATCAGTCAAACACTGAGGCAACACCTAAGTGAGAGATCCTTCTCCTCATCTCACTAGGTTTCTGTCTAATAATCCCATTACCCTCCTCTCCTACTGCCAGATCCTAAGTGCTCCTTTTGGCCCATTTTACTCCCCTTTCCATTCTGTTCTTCCTACACACCAAGCCCTACTCAATTCAGCTTTCTCTTTCTTTCCCTCTGCTTTCCCTCTCTTACCTTGACACTTTTCACACTTCAACTTCCCTTTCCTTCAAGGCCTCTGATTTCAAAGTGCTCTGGTCAAATACACTCAGTCATTGGTCTTCCTCACAATCCCCACATCCTTCAGTCACCCTCAAAATGCCTTCTCCTTCTCCTTCAGTTCAGTTCCTAAAGCTCCATCTACTAGACACTGCTCCTTTGAAGGGATGGCCTTCAAATTCTTCTCCACAGCTTTCTGAAGGGTCTGCCTGAGGCTCTTGACTGCTCCCCACACATTCCCCGATGAAGGTGGAGGAAATGTATGGGTTGGTTTTTCATAGCAGTGGCGATGGTGGCTCCTAGCTAGCACAGAGTCTGTCCTATCTCTGAAGAGGTGTTCAGACTTATAGAAGATGGATGATTTAGGGCAAAGAAAGGTTTTGCAAGATCCTGCTCATCCATTTAGCCCCTTTCACCAGGGTGATTCATCCTTCAAAGCTATCATCATGGTGCTTCTCCCCTTAGGAGCAGTATCCTGAGTTGGTAGAGAAGCAGTGCTTAGAGAGTGGTCAAGTTGCAACTGGAGAAGGAAGCTAGTCTGGCCACTCCTGTGAGCACATGAAGCTCTTGAGGTCTACATAAGCTCAGTGGTGGCTTTGGAAATTCACTGTCTACAAAGAGAGGCTCACTGACCTGCACACAATGAGCTGGTTCTGCCAGTTTAGACAAAGACAGATTGACCCATTGTACCAACAGATGGATTTGATTGCTGAGGGAACAGAAACAAAGCACTCAAGGAGTAGGAAAGAAATCTCTCTCAACACAACTCCTACCATGCCACTCCCTTGCAATTCCAATGACACTCTTTGGGCTGGTTGTCCTCCAGAATGGCCCTCATGGGACAAAGATTCAGGAACTGAATAAACTTCCTCTGCTCCCTGAAAGGAGGAAACCAGGGGGCCCTTGGCACCCCCTGGCTCCTCCATATCATCTTTGTGTGATTGAGACCCTCCCTGAGGAATCCTGTTTCAATGCAGAACAATGAAGAAGCAAGTTGGATGCTTTGAAAGTTGCACTGAATATATTCAGAATATGTGCCTTTTCCTACTCCTAATCCCAGAAAAGGGTAGAACATATCATGACCCTGGAGTGGATGATTAGAAAGGCCACAAATAGGTTCTTTGAAATGAAAATGTCTATCAAATATTGGACAATCCAAATACACTCTACACCAAACTTGGAGATGTGGCGATGGGAGAGATTCCTCTTGCAAAGACTATAAAGTCATTTTTCCTTGCATATGTTCACATGAACCTTCCTATATGGCTATAGTCATATACTTTGGGCTCTATGCAAAATGAATTAATAAACTGGGTTTGGAAAGGGTAATCCAGAGGTTATAATCTTGGGTGGTCTGTGGCAGAACTGCTAAAAAAAACAGAAACAAAAGAAATTTCAAGTGTAGTGGCCCCTTCCCCTTCATCCTCTTGTCCTTCCCCCTCTCCCCTTCCTCCTCCAATTCCCAACCCCCCTCACTCCCCTAGATATAGACTGACTTTACCAATGGCTCCCCCATATGAATTGATAAAGTCTAGAAAAGAAGGGAACTGTGGACAGCCTGATTGCTGCCTCCCCACTTGATTCCTCCCTAGAATTCTGTCCATCAAGGGTAATAAATAAAATACATGTGTGTACACATATCTACATATATATGTGTGTTATATATGTGTGCATATATACATATGCACCAATCTCTCACAAGCTATCCATGCCCAGCCATCTTCAGGAGGTAGAGGCACAAAAATATAGAGTGATTAAAAGATTTCTCTGTCTTTTCTACACCTCAGGGGACATATTGACTGTGCTGTGGTTATGTGAGGTGGACATGATAAGCGGGAGACTCAGAATCTCATTTAAAAAAATCATCAGAGATCTTGATTCCCTGAGGTTCATCTTTTCACCTTGTTCATCTCACCTCACTGTAATATATAATAAACCATTATCAAGGTCAAGAAAGGAGGCGTCCACTAATGCTAAACTGACCAAATTTGTCCTGTCATTTCAAGTTAATAGCCCCCAGGTTGATGTTCCTATGGAATCCCTCATCTTTGTTTGCTTAGAATGAATCAGATTAAAAGGACCATTTTGTTGATGTCAGAGAATGGGCTCCTACATGTTACTCTACCTAAAGCCAAGCATTGTCCAATTGAGGAAAGCGAATGGACAGAGAAGAAAGAGAGCATTTTCCATGTCTGCCTTCCAGGGAAATAATCTGCCTGCATGGTGGAAAGAGGGCTGGCTAGTATCACCCTACTTGAGCTGTCTCTACTACAGAGTTCTGCCTTTTGCAGAAGATGATTTGGGGTTGGCATTCCACATCAGCAGCTTAATGCTTTGAGAAGATGAAGGCACATCTCTTTTGACATCAGTGGTATCATTTGTGAAGTGAAGTGGGGTCGGGGTGGGGAGAGGAACAGATTAGTGACCCTGGACATCCTCTCCCTCCATCCTGCTCAGCCCCTATATCTTCTTCCAGCCCCAAAGTCTAACACCTAGGAGTGAACCCACAACAAGGAGAAATGGATTCACAATGGGTGTGACCTCAATTCTGAACTGGTTGGAAAGGCAGCACATACCCTAGCCTGATATGAATCATTCCCATTTTCAACAGAATGCAAATTGACGCTAAACAATGACTCACTTTCCCTAGGCACTCCACCCCAAACCAGCACCAAAAATCAAAGGTGAGGAGAAAACTCCTCCAGAGATGCCACATCGCAACCCTACTAATTCTGTTGCCATGGAAGTCTCCAGAGATACCGCTTAGCAACCCTGCTGATTCTGTTGCTATGGAAGTCTCCAGAGATGCCTCTTAGCAACCCTGATGATTCTGTTACCATGGAAGTCTCCAGAGATGCCTCTTAGCAACCCTGATGATTCTGTTGCCATGGAAGTTTCCAGAGATGCCTCTTAGCAACCCTGATGATTCTGTTGCCATGGAAATGAATGCAGCATTCCTCTGTTTGGATGTCATCAGCAGCTCAAGAGCAGCAACAGATTTCATTGGCCCTAAGGCTCTGTGGCTCGATGGGAGGAGAGGCCAGGCTGAAACCCCAGCAGGGCCCCAGCTTATATTACCCACCAGTCACAAACACAGTCAATGTCTAAATGCAAAAATCTTTTTCCCCACCCACACTTCATCTTGCACTGCACCTTACCTGATATTTTTCCATCTCACATTTTCCCTTACGTGTCTGTCCACAATTAACCCATCCCCCATCTCTCCCACTGACCATATTTCTACAGAAAGCTCCTCCTGGGTCCCCTGCCAAGAAGGGACTCTTTCCCTTCTGCCCTGCTCTGCAAACCAGCTCTAACCAGGGTCTTTTGTCCCTTAGCTGTAGACCTCCTTTATCAAGATCAGGTCATGTTCAGAGTCACCTGCTTCTCGCTCAGCCTCTGCTCAGAGAGGTCAGTTCTGTGAGCCCTGCAGAGAGGAAGGGTCTCTAGTTTCCTCAGCCAGCCACCTTCCCAATCAGAAGCCATAAAGCTTCCTCTCTCTTCTCTGCCAGGCTTCCATGATAAGCTTCATGACTAGTGGGACATCCAGAAAGCTCTCTTCTCCTTGGGCTCCCTTGCCTGAGAAGGCTGGAGGTTCTAGGTTGAATTCAGGTCTTCCTAGTGAACTCAGAACCTTTTACTAGAAAAAAGAGAAATTGCCAGGATAGCTTTATTATATATTTAAAAGGAATAACAAGTGGCACATAACAGATTGGCAGTTTCCTATGCAATCATCTTTTTTATTGTACAATGTTATGGAAATGCTTGTTTTATTTCATAAATTCAAAATAAATAAATAAGTAAATAAAGGAAAGGAAGAAAAAGGAATTCTTTTCCTAACTGAATCTCTGGACGTTTTCCTAGACAAAAAGAGCTGGGAGGCCCTCTGCTGTGTCCTGGTCTCTCCATCCCAAAGTCATCAGACACTGAGAAACCCATCCCCATTCTTCACCTGAGTTGCCTAGAGGAAGTCATCTCCCCCAGGGCTGTTTTCTCAACAGAGAAGGCAGCTGAGACATCTCCCCTAATCTGAGTCTTTGTATTTCATGAAGGTGGCAGAGAAGCCCAGCCCTAAATCCATTCAGAAATAATATAAAAAGGAACTTGACAGGATAGACCAAAGAAAACAAAAGAGCCAACAGCAGTGAGCTCCTCTGGGAATCCCAGGCCTGCAGAAACCAGTGGGGGCTCCAGTAGAAGTTTTCTGAGCACTAGTGTGGCGGGACACCTGAACCCACCTATGTGTGGCAGAGCCTCATGCTTGGGGGTGCTCTGAACTGGGATGCCCTGAGGGACCTACGTGACTTCTCATGGATTTTGAAGGGTGCCATGCTCTTGACAGCTCGGGTAAGCCAGAAAAGGCAGAAGCCAGTTGAATGTTGTCCTGGTTTACTATCATAGTGGTGCTAAACAGAGACAGTCCCCATAATACGCTGCACAGATAGATAGAGAACAATGCCTGTCTCAGAGGACTCAGAATCACAGCAGGAAACAAGATCGGCTCAATCGCCTTATGTGTCTGTTGTGTGAGGGGACTTGCAGAAAGCCCAACACCACTGTGATCACTTAAACCTGCAAGGGCTCTCCCACAGAAGTAGCAAAGGATGGAACAAACTTCTAATGGGAAACTCTGCAAAGACATTGGGACAGAGAGAGATTAGGACCGATATTCCCACTGACCCAAGTGAATCATGACAGCCAGGAAGCAAAGCAGAGACTAATCCTCACGCTGGGCTTAGTCCAAAGTCTCAAGCCAGACTCTGAAAGGAGATAAAGGCACAGATACTAGAAAATACCAAATATAGGAAAGAAATACCATAGAGTAAGAGAAGACCAAGATGTCAGTGCAGAATATAAAAATAACTTCACCGAAGGACAAGGAGAGCCTCTGAAAAAACACTGTCTGAGTCACAAAGACTTCAAGAGGGTCTAGAAGGAATGAAGCATGCAATCAAAAATGTAATTTAAATGGAAATTAGAGTGCTTGAGAGGAAAATGAGAAGGAGAATAAAGAGATCAGAACAGAAGTACAAAAGTTTTATCCAAGTGTGGACTCCCTAAAAAAAAAAAAAAATAGAATGGTAAAGCCAGAACTCAATAAATTCATGGGACAACAAGGAATGCTAGAACAAAAATCAGAAGACAAAAAAATGAGAAGACCATATCTGGTGTACAAATACATTGACTATATTAAATTCAACAGGAAAATGGGAAGAAAAAATTGGGAGAGGGAAAGGGGGGATATAAGGAGGAGGCTAGGGCTAAACTTCAGAGTTTATATCCTATAAAAATAGGATAAAAGAGAAAGAAAGTGAAAGAATCTGTGACTGTAGGTGAGAACAGATCACTCCTATTATAAGTCCCTTTTAACGAGGGAGTAGCAAAGAGAGAAAAAGGTATAAGAGAATATGGTGGGAGGAAATATTGATAATTATGACCAGGAATGTAAATGAAAAGAATTCAGCCAAAAAAGTGGAAGATGAAAGTAGATCTAAATATAGAATCCAAGAACATTTTGTTAATAAGAAACACACTTGAAGCAGAAAGATTCCTATGGAGTTAAAAGCATGGATTAGAATAAAACTTTTGGATCACCAGCCCTGGAGGCTGAGGACCTGATTTCAAATCCTGCCTAAGACACTTGGCTCTTACTGTTGACCCTGAACAATTCACTTAACCCTGATTGCCTTGGGGGGAAAAGAATAAAACTTTTGGTGCCTTAGAGAGGTTCAAAAACACCTTTTCCTTGATGCTCTGACCCTTGTACGTCTGAGGGAGGCAGACCCTAAATGCTGCTCTGCCCATCCTTGGGGTTTGAGTTTATCCCAGGAGGTAGCAGCCAGAGCCTGGGACCTCTCCTGCTCCTTCCCTCCCCTGAGGTACTCTGGAAAAGCAGAAGCAGCAGTCTGATGGTTTAGCTTCCTCCCTGGCTCTTTTCCTTCCAGGCAGGGGAGAAGGTAGGAGATGATGGGAGGGTGGGTGGCATGGCACCTCTTCTCTTGCTTTTCCCTGGGAAGGGAGCAACAGCCTGGCAGCCATCCTCCAGCCTGGTCCCTGTGGACTGGGGGCTACTGAAGGTGGCAGAGGCAGCCTCCTCCCACATCCTCTGGGTGCTAACACGAAGTCTGGGTTTGGCCCCTGGGAAGACAGTCGTAGCAAGCCTGATGCTGCTACTGCTCCCATGGCTCTCCTCCTTCTACACATGAGTGAAGGCAGCTAAGGATTTCTCCTTGGAGAACATTAAGTCTCAATTTGGGAATCTTTGGGATTTCTTTGTTCTCTTTACATGCTCAGGTTTATCTTTGTCCTTCCCCAGTACAGACCAGGCTTCCAAAGCTGAGGATAAGTGAGGATAAGTGGACTAGTGATGAACAAAAGGGACAGATGATAATTGAAAAGATAGAATGATGGGGGAATGGTGCGTGGGTGGATGAATGAATGGAGGGTTGATTGGATGGTGTGGATCTGTCTCCTCTCTTATACTTCTCATCACCTTGTGGGCTTTCTAGCTATCTCTACATCATCTGGCCTTCCTTCTTGTAAAGACCTGGTAGTCCTCCTCCCTCATTTCTCTGCCTTCTAGGCATGGATGTATGCAGAAGGACTGTTCCCTTCCCAGGGCAGAGCAAGAAAAGAGCTAGGATATCCATTCATCCATCCAGAACCCAAATAGGAAAAGGCAAATATGTGAACTGCATAGATTGTGACCTATATGCTTTTCTGTCTGCTTTATTCCTACAGTTTAGCCCCCACCACCATATAAAGAGAAAAGCAACAATTTATTCTGTGTGTGTGCTTTCTGTTAGCTACATCAAAAGAGATTTGGGCAAAGATGGAGAGAAAAAGCAGAAGACATATGAAACCCCAGAGCAGAGCACAGGGAGACAGCCTAGTGATCTTCAGTCCCCCATCCCCCATCCCTCCTCCATCCCACCTGAATTGCAAACATGTCACTGTCAGTCTGCAAAAATATTCCTTAGCCTGATCACATGATGTGTAGGAGAGGTGGGCAGCTGTGGAGAGTAAATGACCTAAAGCCCCTAGGAGATGCATGAGGAATTTTGCAAGCCAGCCTGGGACTAAGGAAAGGAGGAGCATCACCACAGGGACCAAGCTGCTCCTCTTTTGAATCTATTACTGATATATACACAGGCCCTCCCAGATACTGATTTCCCTTCCAACTTACAAGTGGGTAAGGAATACTGGGGGAGGAATTTCCCTCAACCCACATCCCACCAGTGTCAATATTACACGTAGGGACAGTCCACTCTCTCTACACAGGCACACACATATACATACATGAATGTACACATAGGTACATATGAATCTACACTTCTGTACACATAGATACATGCGCATCTACGTAAAAACATTTATATATTTATGTGACAATTTTATATAAGTGAATATTACATGGGAAGGCATAGATAGGGTCAACTCTTCTAACCTCCCACTGTCTCTCTTATTTTCTGTACATTTTAAAATAATCTACACATAATAGGGAATCGTGATTTCATAGATCACCTGCTTTTTTTTTTTTTTTTTTTTGGTATCTGAAAAGGCTCAGCTTCGTGGACGTTTGTCATAGGAAGAAAATTGGGAACAGACAAAATGAAAAGACCAACAGCAGAGCTGGTAAGAGAATTCTGAATGCCCACGTCCCTTTATCCCATCTCCCCTAGCAACATCCTAAAGTGGATTGTCTTGTTCTGCCCTCTCCTGCGGTAGACTGGTCAAATGCGTGGGTTACCCACAAATGACTGTGACGACAATCATCAGGAGTGAACAGAGGACATAGTTACAAGTCTATCAACAAGAACGTCATTCCACTATGCAGTAAACAACATCATAACAGCTGATATGTATTACACACCCACTGTGTGCCAGACACTATGCTAAGGGCTTTCTAATTCTTATCTCATTTGATCTTCATAACAACCCTGGGAGAAAGGTGCTATTATAATGCTCACTTTACAGAGGAGGAAACTGAGGCAAAGAGGGTGAAGTGCCTTGCCCAGCATGTCACTCAGCTGGTGTCTGAGGCTGGATCTGAACTGAAGTCTTTCTGATTCCAGGTCGGGTACTCTGGGCATTGTGGTGACCCCTTGAAGCCCTGAATTTCATTTCCAACAAACAGAAATCCTAAACAATTTAAAGCCTAGATGGTAACGCAATATACTCTGTAGAGCTCTTAAACAATGGTGCTTTCATACTTTCCATTTTAGCACGTACAAAGAAGCACCTTCATATAGAGACAAGCACACCACAAACGTATAATTCCAAAATTGCTTATAATACGCTGCAGCTTCCCATACAACATTCAGAGCTGCACATTAATAATTGGCATTGTGTGGTCTCCTTGGTAACCACTTGTCCCATTTTTCTGAGAGCAGCCTGAATAGACCTGCTGATGAGGAAAATAGCCCTGTCCCTGCCCCCACAGCCCCTTGAAATTGGGGGCACCCCCAATTATGATCTTCTATAGATCTCCCCTCCTATAGTCCTCTGGTGAATCTGCAGCTGGCACCACTTTTGTGAATTACCCCTGCCCCTCGGAGCCCCCTCAGCTGGAATATTAGGAAGAAAGAGAGAGGCGCTGCGGTCAACCCTCCCCCACAGCTCCTTCCCCCTCTTCACTGGACAAACATTTTAATTGTTCATCATCTGCCTCTTCTTCCTCACATCGTCTCAGGCAGCTGGCCTTGGAGACGCTCCCTAGCTGGGTAACCTGGGCCGAGATCATGTAAACGTGGAACGGGTAAACCTTAAGGTTCTGTCATTGTCATGGCGAAGGGGTGTTTTACTTGTTTAAAAAACGAGGGGAGCAGGCTCTCGAGAAGTGGCTGGCTTGCGCATCCCTTCCTTTTGTCCTTTCTCTCACTGTGAGAACAGCGCCCAGCAGGGGGAGCTGTCCGGTCCCAATTCTTCTAAGTTCGCCACCACTCTGAGCTCTCCCTCCGCACGATTTTCATGACGACTTTCTTTTCCATTTCCATGTCTGGGAGGAGGCATTTATGCCTTTCAAGAGGTTATTTCTTTTTCTTTGTTCCTTCCCGTTGGAGCCTCCAAAGCTCTTTGGGAGGAAAAACACAAGAAAATCAGGCGGGTGGTTGAGGTGGTTTTTAGTCGTGATAGAGAAAAGGAAACTTCCTAAGGTTTCAGGGAAAAGGTAGAAATCTAATAAAGGTCAGCTTTATAATTGACAAAAAAAAAAGAAAAGAAAAGAAAATGTTCCAGAAGAGCCCACCTAGGAACTGATGCTGGGGGGAAATGATGCAGAAAACCAGTCACAATTTATCTTAAAGACTACTTACTGAGAGAAGGTGTTGTCCACTTCTGCCCTGACCTCCTCCCATTCAGAGGATGTACACAGGGAAGGATGCCTGTGCTGAAAAGGGAAGGGAATAAGCCTTGATAGAGGGCCTACTGTGTGCTCTCTGTGTTCAGCATCCTTCCAGATGTTATCTCATTGGGTCCTCATAAGAGCCTGCGAGATTGTTATTATTTTTATCTTCATAATAATATTATGCTATTATCATCTCCACATTCCAGTTGAAGAAATGGAGGTAAACAGGTGACTTGATTTGCCCAGGGTCACACAGTTAGAAAGTGTCTGAAGTCACATTTGAACTCAAGCCTTCCTGATGCCAGACCCAGTGCTTTTAGCCAGTGTGAAAGAAAAAAAAAAAAACACATTAAAATAATTAATAAAATCAAAACAAAGAGACAGATTACACTACTTTAAAACACACCCACATTTCCTCCACTTTGTTGTTTGCTGAAGAGGTGACAAAAAAATTTTTAATGATGATATTAATCCCCCATTGTTGTCTGTGGGGGGAAAAAAGATGCAGTGAACACATTCCATTGGGCTTTACTACATTAATCCTGAAATAATGATGGAGTTGAAGTGTTCAGATGCTCTTTACAAAGTCTGGCAAAGGACAGTCCAAATAGCCCCATAAGAAAATCAGTGTCTGCCTCACAGAAGGCCAGCAGGCATTGAAGAGAATGGGGCAAAACAAATCCATGGGCTGGTCTGAGACCCCTTCCAACCTGGATCTAAGGTTCTATGATCAGACTTCTGAGTAACAAGATGGCAGACCAGACTTTTTCTCTAATCCCCACAACCTCTCAAACCTCCCAAAACAGAAATTATGCACCAAAATAAAGCAAAGTCAGCTGTGTCTATGGCCTAGAATACCCCAAATCGAAAAGATTTTAAAAAATTCATGTACTGACACTCACTATCCCTGAGTTCACTCAGTACTCCCCCTTCCCCTGATGCCCACATTACCAGCTTCACTAACAGACCACAACAGAGGTTTCTGTCAATATTCACATCTGCATCAAAGGTGCACCCTCCTTCTTTCCAGTGCCATGGAGGCTTTGTTCAGGCTGCCAGCTTGACCACAGTCCTTCAGGAACAGAGCCTGCCAGGGACTGCAACCCAGAAATATCAGTACAAAGTTCTGACTTGCCAGTGTCAGGGAAGCAGGGTCTGAATTAGCAGGGCTGGCCCAGAGAACTAAGGAACAAAGAACTAGAGTGGCATGGCACACCAGGACCCAATGCCACATGCTGAGAGCTATGTAGCACTCCACCAAGTCTGAGGCAAGAGCACAGCATCCTACTGGAAGAATCTACCGATCACCTCCTAAAAGAGATGCAAAAAGAGAAACTCCTAGGAATGTTGTAGCCAAATTCCAGAGTTCCCAGGTCAAGGAGAAAATATTACAAGCAATTAGAAAGAAACAATTCTAGTATTGTGGAAATACAATCAGGATAACACAAGATCTAGTACCTTCTACATTAAGGGATTGAAGGGCTTAGAATATGATATTCCAGAAGTCAAAGGAACTAGGATTAAAACCAAGAATCACCTACCAAGCAAAACTGAGTATAATACTTCAGGGGAAAAAATGGTCATTCAATGAAATACAGGACTTTCAAGCATTCTTGAGGAAAAGACTGGAGCTGAATAGAAAATTTGACTTTCAAACACAAGAATGAGGAGAAGCATGAAAAAGTAAACAAGAAAGGAAAATCATAAGGGACTTACTAAAGTTGAACTGTTTACATTCCTACATGGAAAGATAATATTTGTAACTAGAAACTTTTCTCTGTATTTGGGTAGTTGGAGGGATTATACACACACGCACACACACAGAGAGCACAGAGTCAGGTGAATAGGAAGGGATGATACCTAAAAAAATAAAATCAGGGGATGAGAGAGGAACATATTGGGAGGAGAAAGGGAGAAATGGAATGGGGCAGAATATCTCTCATGAAAGAGGCAAGAAAAAGCTTTTTCAATGGAGGGGGAAGGGGGGAAGTGAGAGGGAAAAAGTGAAGCTTACTCTCATCACATTTGGCTTAAGGAGGGAATAACATGCACACTCAATTTGGTATGAAAATCTATCTTACACTACAGGAAAGTAGGGAAGAAGGGGATAAGTAGTGTGTGTGGGGGGGGATGATAGAAGGGAGGGCAAATGGGAGGAGGAAGTAATTAGAAGTAAACACTTTTGGGTAGGGACAAGCTCAAAAGTGAGAATAGAATACATGAGGGGCAGGATAGGATGGAGGAAAATATAGTTAGTCTTATATTTATGGAAGTCTTTTACAAAAGTATACATATATAGACTATATTGAATTGCTTGCCTTCTCAGTGGGGATAGGTGGGGAGGAGGGAAGGGAGAGAAGTTAGAACTCAGAGTTTTAGGAATGAAGGTTGAGAATTGTTTTTGCATGCAACCTGGAAATAATAAATACAGGCAACAGGGTATAGAAATTTATCTTGCCCTACAAGAAAAGAGAGAAGATGGGAATCAGGGAAGGGAAGGGTGTGATAGAAGGGAGGGTAGATTGGGGGAAATGGTAATCAGAATGAACAATATTTTGGGGTGGGGAGAGGGGAGAGATGGGGAGAAAATTTGGAACTCATAATTTTGTGGAAATGAATATTGAAAACTAAAAATAAATAAATAAACATTAGAAAAAAGTAAAGAGATAAACAAGGAAATTAGAATATGCTGAAAGGAACCATAGACAACCCACCAGTGTCAGTAATAAACTGAAATACTCCACGAGCCATCCAGGAAACATTATCTGAGCTTCAAGAAGACAGAGATAGTAACACAATAGAGACAGGAGACTTCAGCATCCCTCTGTCAGTTTGGGATAATAATCTAATAATAGTCTAGATAATAAAGTCAAATAGAAAGATAAACAAAAGGGAAAATAGGAAACTGAACAAGAAAAATTAGAGTTAAAAGACTTATGGCATCTTCTCACAATAAAAGAATAGACATATTACTCTGCACCACATGGAAATTTGATAAAAATCAACCATGCACTAAGGCACAAAGATATTGCAAAGAAGTATAAAATGACAGAAACCATCAAATTTATAGACCATAATACAATAAAAATAGAAATTGTTTCAGGGAACACAAATAAAAGATATAGACCCAAATGGAGACCTAACAAAGAAATCTTAAATAATGTATGATTCAAAGAACAAAAATATAGAAAATAACTGTGTAAAATAAAATATTGATGAAACTACACAGCAAAATTTCTGAGATGAGCAAAGCAGTTCTCAGGGGAAAAAACATAGCCTTACCATCACATACTAATAAAATAGAAAAAGAAAGGATTAATGAATTGAATCTGCACCTAAAAAATCAGAAAGCCAACAAATAAACATTTTTAAAAGGGGAGATATTAAATTTTAGAGGGGAAATTGAGATATTAAAAACAAAACAATATTAGAAACAAAAATACATAAAAGTAATGAAACTAAAAGCTGACGCTTTGAAAAGACTAATCATATTGATAAATTCTTAGCTAATCTAATGGAAAAGAAGGGAGCAGAAAACCAAATCAATAAAATAGCAAATGAGCAGGTGAATTTCCGAAAAATAAAAATAATAATCAGAATACAATATAGACACTTTTCTGCTAACAAAACTGAGAACATAAAAGCAATAGAGGAATACCTTCAAAATATATAACACTCCAAATTATGAGAAGATCTGATAGAGATCTTAAGTAACCCCATCTCAGAAAAGGAAATAAAGGGACTACCAAAAAAAACAACTCAAGTTAACCCTCAAATAACGAATCAGTTTTTTGAGAGGGCAGAAGTGGGGGGTCAGAGTGTAAGAGTTTAAAACTCCATGTTTTACTCCCTTAGTAGTTTTGGGAATTTAAAAAATTAGTTAAAAAGCACCAATCCACCAATTATAGTGAAAGCAAGAAGGATCCACTTTCTTTTTCTTCATCAAGACAGCACTTGAAAATGTGTAGATCCATTTCATGCTTGGAGTTTCATAACTGAATAGCCTAATTAACAGAGTGTCAGTCACATGGTCTTGTTTGGATAGGATAGGTATTTCTACCATCTTCTTTATCCTATTGAAGCATGTTCTGATTTTAGGTAGCCAGGGTGGGTTGATGATTAGACACTTCTCAATCTGAATGTGCCATCATATTCAATTTTATGATGTTAAAATTCTGACATTTAGCTTGGACAGATCAAGTTATTTGAGTCTTCTTTATTATTAGCAAGGTAGAATCAGTTCAGAGAGGATTAATTTAATAGTCCCAATCTTGTAGGTTGGCAAGAACCAACCCACAAGGAGTAGATGATGTTTTGAGAAAGACACACATTGCCATCCTGGACTTTACACTTTCTCTTTTATGGCAAATGCTCTCCATGAACCAAGTTGTCATAATCTTGTTACTCTTTAATGATGTGAAATAAAAAACTACTGAGGAAAATGACCATTAACCCAATTACCATTTAGCAAAAGCAGCCATTGTTTGTACTGATAAATAATTCTTGGTTGTACTAACTCAGACCTATGTAAGAGAACCATTACCCCTGGCTCACCTGGTCGCACACACAGGAATCACCTGGAAATTACCTGATCAAGAAAGCGCCACAATTCTTATGAGTCTGGGAAGCAATGTCATTGAGACTGAGAGAATATTGGGACAGAAGGGGGCTTTAGAGGCAGGTTGCTCCTTTGCTTCTACTCTGTCCAGCAGTATGGGGCTGTGGCTTTGCTTGTTGAATCATCTACTCACCTGACTGATCTTCAAAGAGAGATGCTGTGAAACACTGGAAGGAGTAGGAGAGGTGGGAGAGCAGATTTCACCACACCAATGCTTAAGTAATGGCAGGTAAAAGGCCTCCTGTGCTCTATGAAAAGCGTGACCAAGTGTGGGGGGTGATGCTATCCACCGCAGTTAAAACCCATGCTTGTTGCTCCAAGTTAATTCAGAAAAAAAAAAAGGCTTCAAAGTTCCTAAAGACAAATGGACTTAATGAGGACAGCCAGCAGATAATCTCGACAAGTCCTTCTTTATGACCTTAGTCATTTTGGGGCAGTAACAAAAGTGGGCAGAATGCCCATGCCTAAGCAGTGCATTTGGGCAGCATAGGGCAAGAGGAAGGGCCCAGCTTCCCTTTTCCAGGATAGAGAGCCCTTCATTTTCGTGGAGATCCATAATGCCCTAACTGGACCAGCAGACTCACAGAGCAACTCCCACAGGATTTTTGGGGGCAAGACTGCTTGCTGTCTACCCCATCTCATCAGCCTATCTAGCTGGGACCCACTTGCACTTCACTAAGGCTCAGGGATGATAAGATGTTTCTGTGTTTTCATAAGACAGAAGAATCCATTGCGTAACGCCAAAATTCTCAGAAGAATTAAGTCCAAGGGTATAGGAAAACTGTTGAAGTCCTTTAGCTATTAATAATAAATTTGTGATGATTTTTTCTCATATATGACCTTTATTTTCTAAAAGATTTGGTGCAGCCCAAATGTATTTATTTTCATTTTTAATCTGTGGAAAATAAAATGTAAGGTCATGGCAAGGATCAAAATTGAGAGATTTGGAGCTAGAAGAAGCAGTTTTTCTGGTTTATCTTAGTGGGGTCAAAATTGTAGAAGCCTAATCAAACACTGCCAGTTAATAAGGCCCTGATCTGGATGACTGTTGAGATTCCACAATTTTTTTTCAAGTTTGTAAAATAAATCCTTTTGATAAAGTTTTGTTTGTCATCTTAGTATGGGGCTTTATTTTGGACCTCCCTTTTCCCAACTCAGAAAGAAGGAAAGATCGCTAGGTGAAGAAAGGAAAAGAAAGAAGAAAGAAAAATGGGAAGGGGAAAAGAAAAGAAAGAAAGAGAAACAATCATAAAGGGAGGGAAGGGAATTCCCAACTTTAGGGACAAATGTTTCTCTAAATTGATGCAGCCTAAAAAAACCTGTTTCAACCCTATATTTATTGATTAGTCTGAAGATCACTCCAGGATATGAAATGAAGAAAGTGAGGAACTCAAATAAAATTCACCTCCTTCAATATTTTTTATATCAGCTGTTCTATTTTCAATAACATGTCATTGAAAGTGTTGCTGAATGTAGGGTTCCGCCATTTCTAGATCTAAATCAACTAAACAGGCAGTTAAGAGGCAGCTGGTGGCACAGTGGAGAGACAGTTGGGCTTCCAGTCAGGGAAACCTGAGTTCAAATCCACACTCAGACAATTAATAGCTATATGACCTTACACACTTAACTCCTGTTTGCCTCAGTTTCCTCAAATGTAAAATTGAGATAATAACAGATAAAAACCTTCCAGGATTTTGAGGATCAAATGAGATAAAATTGTAAAATGTTTAGCACAATGCCCAGTATATACCAGGTACTATGTCCATACTTATTCCCATCCCCCACCCAATACAGCAATTCTAAATTTACTCTGTGTCCTGATGTTCTTAACACTAGCTGCTCTGAGGAGCCCAAGTTATCACCTACATCATCACTCAGACTGAGACGAATGGTAAGAAGACTGATGAGCCTCTAACAAATTTATCTCCTACATCCTCTAAGGGCTCTGGATTTTCTTTTTTTCACTTTATGTGACAAATCCATCTTTACTCCTTCATTTATGTCACATTCTGCTAGTTTTTGTCCCATATCTACAATGTGAAATTTTTCAAACTAACTTTGTCCCTTTACTCTCTAAATATCTGACCCTATTTTCTCTACTAACTCCCACACTTCGGATTGCCGAGTCACTGATGGATACTGGCTACACACACCTCTTCACTATAAAGATTATCAGCTATTAGGTAGGCTTAAGGCAGTCAAGTTGAGGTTCCATTTAAGGCTTGGCTTTCATTGCCTTTCAGAACCTTATGAAGAAAGAGAAAGAGAGAAAATGTTCAGCTCCATTAGCATCCTGTAGTTTGGCAAACCCTATGTTACTGATCCATGTATGCTAACTGCAAAAATATTTCTGGGTCGCCAATTGATAAATGATCAAAGGATATGAACAGGAAGTTATCAAAGGAAGAAATTAAAGCTATCCATAGTCATATGGAAAAATGCTCTAAATCACTATTGATTAGAGAGATACAAATCAAAACAACTTTGAGACACCACATCACATCTATTAGATTGGCTAGCATGACAAAACAGGAAGATGATAAATGTTGGAGAAGATGTGGGAGAGTTGGAACACTAATTCATTGTTGGTGGAGCTGTGAGCTGATCCCAACCATTCTGGAGAGCAATTTGGAACTATGCCCAAAGGGCTACAAAAATGTGCATATCCTTTGACCCAGCAATATCGCTTCTGGGACTGTATCCCAAAGAGATCATAAAAATGGGAAAGGGTCCCACATGTACAAAAATATTTATAGCAACTCTCTTTGTGGTGGCCAAAAACTGGAAATCAAGGGGATGCCCATCAGTTGGGGAATGGCTGAATAAATTGTGGTATACGAAGGTAATGGAATGCTATTGTGCTATAAGAAATGATTAACAGGAAGACTTCAGAGAGGCCTGGAAAAACTTATATGAACTGATGCTGAGTGAGGGGAGCAGGACCAGGAGAACTTTGTGCATGGCAACAGCCATAGGGTGCAAGGAATTTTTCTGGCAGACTTGATACTTCATTGCAATGCAGGGACTTAAAAAATTCCCAATGGTCTCTTGAGGCAAGATGCCCTCCACATCCAGAGAAAGAACTATGGAATTCGATCACAAAATGAAACAGATCATTTTCTTTTGTATTATATTTTGGTTTGTTTTATGATTTCTTCCATTCATTTTAATTCTTCTATGCAACATGAGTAAGGTGAAAATGTATTTAATAAGAATGTATGTGTAGAACCTATATAAAATTGTATGCCGTCTTGGGGAGAGGGTGAAGAGGTAGGGGGGAGGGATGGGGGAGGGAAAAGTCTAGAATGTATGGAGATGATTGTGGGATACTGAAAACAAATAAAATGATTATAATGAAAAAAAAAATGTTTCTGGGCTAGGAGGACCATTCCCAGGGGCAGAGAGGTCACTAGGGCCCATGAACTATAGCTAGATTTCTCTACTGGGACATTTAGAAAGCCATGTTTCTTGTTTGGGCAAATTCCAACTCTGAGAGTCAATATTGGAAATACATGTCTTTGCAGAGACTCCCATTCTCTTCCTCTTCAAGACAGTCCAAAAAACAAATTCACATACACACACACACACACACACACACACACACACACACACACACACTGAGTTATGACAAATAGTTAACATGAATTCCCTCCTGAATTTTCTTAATTTCAGTTTTCAAACACAAGAAAATCAAAGTGACCTAACCCAGGTCAAAATTAGAGTTCCCAGGGAAAGGAAATAAGGCCACTTTTCCCTTTCTGATTCTAATCAGGACTTTGAATATTGTAGGCACACCTAATATGCAGTTTTAGAAAAGGATGACAAGATATAGTGTGGTTCCCCAAATGTTTGTTACAAGAAGGCTCCTCCCTGGACCACACCCCCACTCCTACCTATTGCATTGGACGTCATTGCCAGGAAGATGACTGGATAATCTTCAGTCTGCAGAAGGGAATATTTATTTCATCATGTGAAAATCTGTAAAGAACTAAAGTGAGAGTTGCCCAAATCATTGGCATTTGGGGAGGACTCATTTTCATTTTATACTGAGTATTCACCATAAACAAAGTTGTAATAACACTGCTTTTCATTAATGGTGTAAAATAGAAAGACATGATAGAAGATGACCTTCAGCCCAATTATTGTTGAGCAAAAGCAGCATTTATTTTGTCATTTCTACTAAACTCTTAACTGATTTATTTTGACAGTACTTATTATGTCCAGATTTATTCAAGAGCCGAAGTGGAGACAGGAAGCTTTCTCATCAAGAGATACTCTTCTTTTAAGAATGGAATGTCTGACCATCTTTGACAAATTGAAACTTTAGGGGTAATTTGCCCCCCTGAATTTAGCAGGATATGTTTCTACTTTGGCTTCTCAAGTCAGCCGCTTACTAACTGCCTTCAAAGGGATGGCTGTTAAAAATGGTCAGCAGATATAAGAAACGACAAGCAGGAGAATTTCAGAACCCTGGAACAACTTACGTGAACTGATGCAGAGTGAAGTGAACAGAACCAGGAGAACATCATACACAGTAACAGCAACATTGTAATGATGATCAGTTGTGAATGACTTAAATATTCTCAGCAATACAGTGATCCAAGACAATCCCAAAAGACTCATGATAAAGTGCACTATCCACCTCCAGAGGTTCTGAATACAGACTGAAGCAAGGTATTTTTCACTTTTTTTTATTCTTTTTCTTTTACTTGAATCTTGTACAAAATGATTAATATGAAAGTATTTTATATGATTGCACATATATAAACTATATCTTTTTACCTTCTCAGGGGGACAGAGGGACAGAATTTGGAACTCAGAACTTAAAAAAAACCCAAATATTAAAAAATGGTTTTAGCATGTAATGGGGGGTAGTGTGTGTGTGTGTGTGTATGTGTGTGTGTATATGTGTGTGTGTGTGAAGCAAAAATGGTCAGCTAAGATAGGAGGGATGGGATAGTAGATTCTACCACAAAAACCCTTAAAAAGCATAACTCTTATGTAAAGACCAAAACATACTTCTGTTCTAAAGAAATACATACTTTGTTCAGTTTGTTTGGCAAGAAGGTAGCAAAAAAGATTTAAGGAAAATTCATGTATTTCCTTTCATATAACATGATTGCTGTTAAAAATGGGGAAAGTGACAGACCTCCTGCCTTCATCTCTGAATTAGTCATTAAGTAATAATCAGATGAAAGTGTTGTTGTACTCTGCAAAAGGCCACAGAATGCTATTGACTCAACAAACCACCTACACAGATTAGTTTCATTCCTTTATGTCAGTTTGGTCAGGCATTGAAGTCAATATTTAAAAATGAAAACAAAATTCTGTAAATAACCAACTCATTTTGGAGGGATGGTTTAGCAGAGATGGGGTTGGGGATGGGTAAGAAGTTATAACCCAGGGAACCAACCCAGGCCAACATTGCTGATCTTAGGAACAGGAAATAATAGGGGTGGGAAGGAAGAGGGTCCTGTCTTCCCTTCCTGGACAGGTCAACTTGCCATCCTGATGCTAGCTAAGGTTGTCAACTTTTCATCATGTCCAGAAATTTAGGAAAAGATGATAAAACACAGAGAGTAATCCACACGTGGTCTTGGTGGGAAACTCTCTCTACCAACTCCCATATGCTTATTGTCATGGGATCCATTTTTTGGTAGCCAGAGCAGGCAGATGACTAGGTATTTCCAAATGTGTATGGAGAAACATATTAAATTATGTAATTCTAAGATCTTGTTAAAAAACATGTAAAAGTTCCCAACATTATTGGGAAATAGTGAGGGCATCTTATATAATAATTTAAACTTATAAATATCATTTCTTATATGTGACAAATATTTTCTTAAAGGAAGAACCCAATGGTTCAATGATTGCTTTTGAAAGAGTCAAGTGTATCTTTTATTTTTAATCTTTGGTTAGTAACATTGGACTTAGAGTGTCAGAGATCTAGAACTGGATGAAACTTAAGAGTTATCTGTTTTACAAAAGAAAATTCTAGAAACATGCTATCAGAGTATCCGTCTTCCAAAACTCAGGAAATGTCTGTCTTAGGAAAAGTTAGAAGACTTGGAATTCGGGTTTACATTTTTTTTCCTGATTTGTCTCAATGGGACAGAAAGGATAACTCTCTGGTTAAGCACCTCCAGGAAGTGATGTAGGGATTAGTAGGACTATGTTTTGATACCTCATTTTAAAAATCCCAAGGGCAAGGGGACACTTTTAGCGAACATGATCTCTTCCTACATTCTGTAGTTCAGTTATTAGAATACAAGAAAATCAGAGAGAACCAACTCCCATGGAAAAGAATTTGGGAATTCCTTATGATTTTCTTATTAAGATAAGTTTCTGTGAAGGAGTTCTTTAAAAGTTGCATTGATTTTGGCCATGTGAGCAGTGAGGGTGGTAAGAGAAACTCAGTAGAGCTGGACAATGAGACATATATTGCTACCCAGTGTTTCCTATTTTTAAATTCTCATGCAACTCTCTCCATGAAATAAGTTGGTGTTTTTTTAAAGCCTGTTATTCTTTAATGATGTGAAGGAAAAAGAATAGAGACATTTTCTGTTTCTACAGATGTAGCCTTAGAATCCTATTTTTTTCTACATTAGCGGCAGATAACCATCGATGGACACATTCTTAAAGGAATAAGCTATGCTTTCCCACCTGACTAGTTATCAGTCATGGACTCTCTGTTCCAGTGAATATCTAGAAGCTGCCAAGTCAAGAAAGAGAGACTCCTTGGACTCCTAAGCTGTTACATAGTCTTAGAAACCTAGAATGTCAGAACTGAACTTGCCCTTGCAAGAACGTAGTATGTGTTAAATAAATACTTCTCCACTGATTCCCTCCCACCTGCACCTCTGAGAGCATACTTTTTCTGTGTTGTTTTATTTGTCAAACTCACTTTTTTCATTGTGGAGTAGGAGATTTCTGGCTTGATGACTTGGGCATGACTTGAAATCTGCCAGGTCAAAACACAAAGAATGTCCTGAGATGGTTGGCATGTCATACCTTCCTGGAACCTTCGAACGTCAGAGCTGGAAGGGACCCTGGGGGTCATTTGTTCCACATCCCACAACTGACAGCACACATTTGTTCTCTTTTTGTCTGATGTGATATGATTACAAGATTTGAGCCGTACCCACAATCTTCTAGAAACTACCATGCCAAGAAAGGAAGACCATACTTCAACATGAAATGATTGAATGGGTGGGAAAAATATTTCCCCGCATCCCCTACAATGAAATGTACACTTTCTGGCTGTTTGTCAAATCAGCTGCTTACTTAATTGCCTTCAAAGGTAATGGTGTCTAAACATGGTAAGCAAAAGTAGAAATGGGATGGCAGCCTTTACCACCTTCATCCTTCCATAACTTAAGGGTAATGGCATTTCCACGGTCCATGCAAAGTGTCACTGAGTATTGAGAGTGATACTATAAGTCAGGGGTGAAACAGCTTCTTTGCTTCAACTTATTTCAGACAGATGTTTCGCAAAATGGTTTCCATGAAATTGAAAATTTATATCCCATTTTATTTTTATCTTAATTATTGATTGGGAATTGTCTCTGGTCTCTGTTTATAGATCAGATTTGAACTTGATTGTATCAGCCTCAGTGGGAGAGGGTGTAAGAGTTTAGCTTCTCTGTTCTGATGGGAATTCTGACCCTAAATTTGATACTTCGGATTATTGCATATCAGAGAAACTGATGACCACTGAACATTCATCACGAGTAGATTTCATGTAGGGCAGCTCTGTCTGATGGGACATGTCCACCACTCTTTAAAGGACCTGCCCTTGACTTTTCTGTCCTGACTCTGGGTATCCTCCACCATATTATTTACTCCTCCACCCTATTTCTTCTACGGTGGTAAGATATCTAACCTCTTTTGAATGAAAGGGACCAGTTGTTGGTGGTTTTCCTTTCCAAAAGAATTTTATAACTGATGTCACCCAGTCCAGAGAAATGACATGCTTAAAACTCTATCTTGTTACCCCAGAAATTACTCAATAAGGAAGAGATAAAGAATAAAGGGAACCTAGGCAGAAACCTCAAGCTATCTTGGCCACTATCTAAGTGCCTGGGGCTTCTTTGTGACTTTTGCCACAAAACCTCCTCCAAGAACAGGTTTGCTTTTATTGCCGCAAAAGGGAGCATTTCACTAGAGACTGCAGAAAGAAAAATAGGAATATACAGAACAGGAATAAAAAGGGAACACTGGACAAATCTTTAAAAAATTTATAGCATGAGAGTATGAGGGTGTCTGTCTTTTCTGTGTGTTATGCTCATCTATGCCATCAAGGGTTTCCAAGTGTTTGTTTGGTTTCCATGTCCTAACAACTCAACCTAGCTGTTTCCTTTAGTTTAATTAGCCAAAGGAATAAGACTGCAAAAAGTGAAACTTTCAAAAGTCTTCAGAAAAGACAAGTGTCTTTTTTTGCTCTATATTTCTAACACTGGTCACATGGGCAATTGCAGAGGTAAAAGACATTTAAAAAACTAACTAGAGACTAAATTAAGTGATTTAAAATATTTTCTTTGCTGAAAATTTCTAAATTATTATTTGAATGTTTTTATGAGTATTTTGATAAGTTGGGGGAAGGGGTTCCAGTAGATAGAGATTTGTTTAAATTATTTAAATAGGAATAAAACATTGTAAAGTTTGATGAAAACAGAAATTGACATATCTATTAGGTTACTTCGAAAAATGAAATATGTTTGCTATTTAACATCAAAGTAATATGTTGGTGAACTAAAGATTGAGACTGGATCTCTACCTACTCAGGTCCAGTTTCCCAAAGCAGTTTGAATCTTGCCTCAGACATTAGCTGTGACCCTGGGAAAGTTACTCAACCCTGTTGGCCCCAGGTCTGTAAAATCAGCTGGAGAATGAAATGGCAAACCATTTTAATATCTTTGCCAAGAAAACCCCAAATGGGGTCACAGAGAGACACAACTGACCGTCACACAAGCATCAAACAATTTATAAAAGGTACTGTTGTTTAATTTACATTTAACAGAACCACAATTACATCCCAGAAACTGTAGTCTCCTTATCACTTTTCTATTTCAGTTAATCTTATAAAATTAAAAGCATAAACTAATTGATAACAATGGGACCTGAAAGTTTAAATCTTGGCAGTTAGTGGCTCTTACAAAATTTGAAATTATTAACATTAGTGGTTATATAGCTATGTTTGATTTAGTTGAATCCAAAAATTAAGTTAGTATGATAAGGATTTCTGTTAATTTAAAATCATCAGAAAATTAACTTTTCTTTTGATGAGAGACAAACATAAGACTGATTAATTAGATACAATAATTTAATAATTTACAGTATTAGAAAAATCACAAATTTTATAAAAGGGGGAGACAATTAGGGATGATGATTTTTCAGAGTTAGAGAAAAAGTGCTTCCTTGTTAGTTTCTTGACACATTTAAGTACCAGTAATCGAAATAAAAGTTGCTTTTATACAATAGAACAGAAATTAAGAAAACAGTTCAAATGTGAAGAAAGCTGTTGAATTTTAGAGTACATGGTAAAGTCAAAAGTAATAAAAACTTATTGCCCTAAGAGGAGTGGCAGAGACCTTTGAAGGTACCAGTGACAGTGACATTCCTGTATCATAATCTCAGGCTCTGGCCAATCCTCTTCATCAGCGCCAAGTAAACACCTTTGTGAAAGGGGTGAATGAGTCTTCTTTAGCATGAGGATGGGTGACTTTGGGAGCAGGGTGGATGATTTATTCTCCAGGGTCATTCTGCTTGCTGCACAGCATGACATTTTGAGAGGAATTAGGTCCAACAAATGGTGCTTCCTCAAAGGATGAGGAAACACCTACTTTTACGTGGATAGTAGCCTCAACACCTACAATTTTCCCAATTACGCTTTGTGGAAATGATTCTCTGGGTTCTTGTATCTGCCTTATTTATGAATAAACTTAGAGTGCAGAAGGCTTTGTTGGAATCTTGAAGGAAAAGTTCAGACAGACAGACTATACTTTATTGTGCCCGTAACTGCTAAGTTCAAACCATAGCTCCTGCAATGGGATGAGAACTAGTTCATTGTTTTCTATTGTTATCAAGTGATTTAGGCTTCTAGAATGAATGAACTGTGATGTAAAGCAATGTGCAAACATGTTCAACTGAATTAATGTCACCCAAATTGTAAGTCTTGTTTCATGTTTTACAATACATGAGATTATATAGAGATAACATCCCTTTACATTATGCATTGAGCTGTTGAGGTTCCTGACAAGTTAAAACTTAACATTAGCCTAACATGTGAATCATTGAATGAGGCATTTATTTCAAAATGGTTTATAATGATAATTTACAGTGCGGATACAATTTCCAAGCACGAATTTAAGTTCCTTGGGCTTTCTACTCATCAAAGATCATGAGATCTTGTCAGCCAAACTGCAGCTAAATTAAAACGGAAATTAAGAAATTCCACCAATGTGAGATCTGGCAGGTCATTTGCTCATCGTTTCTGAAGATCGTTGTGCCTACTACAAGCCTAGCTAGTAACATTTATTCCTTCCACAAATGCCTCGTGCACTACTTCAACCATCTTGCTTCCTTCCTTCCATCTTTTCTTACTTCCTTCCATTCTTCCACAAATGCTTTTCTCCTTCTTTCATTCTTCTTTCTGTCCTTACTTCATCCTTCCACAAATACCCCCTTCATTCCTTCTTCCTACTTTCATTACATTCTTTCTTTCCTTTTCTCTATCCCCCCATCTCTCATTCCTTCCTGTTTCCTTCTTCCATTCTTCCCACATTCCTTCCACAAATGTTTCCTTCATTTTTTCATATGTTCTCCTTCCTTCTATTCTTCCATCCATCCTTCCTTCTATCCTTTCATCCATCCTTCCTTCCTTCCTCCTATGCCTCCTTTCTTCATCAAATTCTCTCCACAAATTCCTCCTTCATTCTTTCCTTCTTTCCTACTTACTATCTATTTTAATTTTTATTCCAGTCTTCTTTCCTTCTTTTCGAAACTCCTTTCATCCAACTCGCCTTCCTTTCTTCCTTCTTTCCTTCAATTATCCTCCATTGCTTCTTTCTTTCTTCTTGCTCCCCTGCCCCTCACTCCAGGAACATTTCAACTGCCTCCTGCAGACGTACTGTATGTAAGACGACAATCTGCCATATTGACTGACATGTGGGAAGTTAATGTAGATGATATTGGACAGCTTTGCTCCCCGAGAACCAGGGTGGCCGAGTGGTTAAGGCGTTGGACTTAAGATCCAATGAGCAGCTGCTCTCGTGGGTTCGAACCCCACCCCTGGTAGTTCCTTTGCTTTACCAAGCTCCATTTTGGCCCCCACCCCTTCATAGGTGGGTCAAGATGGGATTGTCTTCAGGGCCATACCTGCTTGTCTACATACCCAACCCCTCTGCGCCTTTCCCGGGAAACTTCGTCTCCTTCGCGAGCCGCCAAGCGTCCCTTCCCTCTAGGACTCCCTAGGGAGCCAGGGCCCACCTACCCTGCTCCTCCCCTACAGTTTAGAGCTCGCTCCCTCCATCTTACTACCGACATTTACCTAGGACTGGGAAGAGGCAAAGTCCCGAAGGAACCCTTGGGGTCCTCCGTGGTCTAGGGAGACAGGACGACTCTGGTGCCTAACCCCAAAGCTCCGGAGACTTAGCCAGGACGGCAGCTGTCGATGAAGGAAGGGGCAACGGGCTTGGAGCCAGGAAGGACAGTGAACAACTGAGCCCCAAAGCCGAAAATATGAGAAGACTCCTTCGTCCCTGCCCTCCTTTCCTGCCTGGCAAAGGTGGAGGGGGGAGGGGCGGAGCTGATCGCATCCTCGTAGCCCATTTTCACCGAATCTTGGAAAGTTCTGCTGAAATTTCCCTTTTTCTGCTTTAAAAATTCGTTCCAAGGGTTGGGTCCAAAAATGCCAGGATAGGCCATGGTACCCTGGCGGGATGGAGGCATCGGAGGGCCAGGCCTTGGCACGCGAAGAGCGAGAGGGCACGCGAGTAGCTGCCCAGGGTTAGAGCAGGGGGATGGGCGCCTAAGGGATTCTGCAGATGCGAGGAGGGTGCGAGAGACCAGGAGCACCGCGGCTCAGGGGGAGGGTTAGAGATGCGGCTGCCGAACCGGCTCCAAAAACGTTTATGAAAACGGTAGTCTGACCTCGACGTGACTCGAACACGCAACCTTCTGATCTGGAGTCAGACGCGCTACCGTTGCGCCACGAGGTCCACATAAGGTGGCTTGGCTCTGGCCTTTAGAATGCTGGACAGTTCCTTGCCCCTAGGTGGCTACCAGCCGATGAGCCCCCCGGGGTCACGCTGTCCTGCATCCCGGACCACAGTTCTGGGAGTGGGGGTAGGGGGAGGGGAACCCCAACACCCCCAAGCCCCGCATTCCCCCTCCTGTCAGAGAACCTCGGACAAAATGTCCAGGCTAGCCCCTGCCTCGCCTTCCCTCTCTCCCAGACTCAGCCGCCTGTCTGCTAACTCACTAGGGGTTGGGGGATGCTCTGGGGGGCAGCCCTGGCCTCCCGTGTCCCTCCTGCTTCACTTCTCAGGGACCTCTGCCCCACTCCCACCCCACCCCATGCCCAGCCTCTCAGGAGCGTCCCTCTTAGACCCGGAGGGAGGAAGGAACTAGGGTCTTGGGGCGGAGAGCAGAGACTTTGTCTGCTCTGTACTTGTCGCCAGGGTAAACGCTGCCACGCAAAGGCCACCCACCACTGCCCTCTGATCCTCCTGGCCTCTGAGTGCGGCAGTGCTTAGGTTCAGCTTCTCTCTGGGTCTAAAGGTCCCCCTTGGGATCCTCTGACAAGGGGCCCCTTCTAATAGCAATAGCTGGTGCCACAAAAGGGTGGCATTGCCGGCCGAGTCAGGGTGAGGCCCACCTTGGGCTGCGGGCAGTCGGGGTGGCTGAGTCCCATGGCACACCTGGGTCAGCAGCGCAGCCAGGTTCACTGAGGCCGCCAAGGAGTGAGGCCTTTCTCTTAAGGATTCCTTTGGCCTGGCAGCATAGAGCCTGGTGCTTTTCCTCATCTCTCTACGCCAACAGTGCCATAGAGGGCCCAGTCCTATTTTTCCAGGGTCTTATGGTATTTTGAAGACTTGGAGCTTTCCAACGAGGGGGAGAGCTCTAAGTGAGGGGCTGGCTCAAGAAGTCAGAGGTCTCTAGCCTCCTCCGTACCTGCCTTTCCCCTCTCCCCCCCTTCCCCCCCTCCCCGCCCAACTTTCCAAAGACAGAAAGGCAGGAAGGAACCAGTGGACACTGCTCTCCTCAGAGGAAGGCAGCATCGAGCTGGAATTCTATCTATGTGCTTTCTTAAATGTTGTTAGTGGGGCGTGGGGGGGGACTCCATGCTTTCTACCCAAGGCTTGACTCCCTAAATGCAAATAGCTGCTCCACCATGGACACACTGGAAACAGCAGTCATCCAAGAAAACCCATTTATCCAAATTAGTAACAAAACGGAAATCAGAGGAGTTTTATAAAGGAACATGGGCCCGGCCATAGAGTGAAGTGATTTTCTCACTGGGCTCCGCTGTAGAGTCCTAGATCTCGCCCAAGGGAGAGCTCCCCAAAGTGTCTAATGCAACGAACCTGGAATAAGGTATAATTGTGCATTTATTAGCAAAGCTGGCAAATCACCAATAAAACGAGGCTAGTGGGCTCTCTAGGTGACCAAGGAGCATCCCAGGCCACTTTAAATCCACTTCTCTTCCTTCTGTCAGCGCCTCAGCAGGGCGCCTCAGCAGGGCGCCCCTGGTAAACATAGGCCAGCCCTGATTGGTGGAAGTTTAATGAGGAGGTGGGCTGAATTCTGCACTCGGATTACTTCATCGCTGTAAGAATAGCTGGGGAAATGTGGCCTGGTCACGGGACTCAGGCTGCCTCCAGCAGTCTAGGCTCTAGATGTCCCTGGTTTCGTTTCCCCTGTGTAGACCTAGTCACCCCCAACTTTCATTAGCAAGCTAGGCCGCAAGCCCGCCCAAGCTGTGGTTGGCTTCTGTGTTTAGCTTGAAGGAGACCTACCTACAGCAGGCCCTGGGAGGGGCTAGATTGTCATTCCATTCCTCAACAGGAATGGGAGAGGTCTCTCTCAGAGCTAGGCTGAAAGGTGGGGCTTCAAAAAAGGGTGTGCTATATTTTAATATTAGTAATCAAACGATACAGCATTAAAATTAATTTTCTCCAGTGGGAAAAAAAGCATACCCCAAGGGGAAAAAGTGTTTACATACTGATGAGCACGTAGGAGCAGTTGAAAATGAGAATGAATCCACCAACAGAATATAGAAGTGAAACATCATATTGACATCTAACATTTATATAGCATTTTCTGCGTGTTTTTACACGTATTATCTTTATTGGATCCCCACAACAACTCTGGAAGGTGGGTGCTGTTCACCTCCATTTCACAGATAAGGAAACTGAAGCAAACAGAGGTTAAGTTATTTGCCCAGGATCACACAGCTAGCAAGGCTGGATTTGGACTCAGATCTTTCTAACTCCAGTCCTGGCACAGCCCTGATCCCTTGTGCCAACCAGCTACCCCCAAGGAAAAGACAGAAAAGATTTCATTGTGATTGAATTGAGACCCATTTATTTATGTGTAAATAACTGCCAAGGAATTTTCTTTGGTTGTAACTATGATCTGTGATACCTAAAGCAATCCAACACCTTTGCCGCCCAGTGGGCTACAGTCCTATGACATCTTCAGACTACAAGGCAGATGATTCTTAAGAGTCTGAAAACAGTCACCGTTGTTACTCCAGATATGAGCTCTATTGTCCAAAGACCAGTGAACTGATGTGTTCTTAGAAGATTGGAGTCATCTTTGTGAAAAAGGAAGCCAGGACCCATGCAAAGTCATGGCCCCTTGGAAGGGTGTCTCCCAAGCTCACCTTGGAGAAGGAAGCAATTACATTGAATACTTCCTCATTGCCCCCTCCAGGCTCAGGATGATGAAGGAAATCGAATAGATCCGAATGAAGAGAATCACAGGTTACGCACCATCTGTGAGACAGGATACAGGAGAAAACGTAAAGATGGATTCCAAACAAGCCAACAACATGGCAGTCCCCATTACTGGGTTGCTTCTGGCTTCACCAGGCACTCCACAGATGGGGCACTGTTTCATGGTGCTCAGTAAACCCTGTTGAGGAAGAATTAAGGAACAAAGGCCAGAAGCAGGCTGAAAGCTCTTTCTCTCTCTCTGTCCCACTGTTTGTGACT
The DNA here is from genome assembly GCF_028372415.1 of Notamacropus eugenii. NCBI lineage: Eukaryota > Metazoa > Chordata > Mammalia > Diprotodontia > Macropodidae > Notamacropus > Notamacropus eugenii. The sequence continues at coordinate 292,176,851 of NC_092872.1, read as the reverse complement.
TGTCCTCAGAAAGGTTCTGGAAAAGCATCTGGGAATCATGGGGTGGATTTGAAAAATGAAAGAGGACTGTGGCTCCTGACCTTATCTTCTTTGTGAACAGAGTGAGTGACTAATTTTCAAACAGAAAAGGAGAAATGCTGTTTCCTCAAAGGCAGGACAAGACCAGTGGGGTCAGAACCACCTGGAACATCCAACTAGCATGAACCAAAAAGGACTAGACAAAATGAACAGAAAATTCAAAATGCCTCAGCTGGACCCCCTCTCGGGTCACATGGGTCCCAGGCTCCCCACCCCTGCCTTGGGCCCAAGCACCAAAGCTTCCCCCGAACTTAAACGGGCCAAACAACCTACAGGAAATGACAGTCCAAATATTTCCCTCCATCACCGGCATTTCCTACAGAGGCTTAACCACCATGAATACATCTGCCATATTCAGGACCACTTGGTGTTCCTTCTCCATGGGCTTCCATTCAGGTGTGGCCAGGAAGGCCATCACCCCACTCTAAGACGCCCCAGCTCCCATGCTCACTGGCCACTTCTTCCAGGAGCCCTTTTCTAGCTGACCCAGCTCCTAGTTCTACCCCCACCCCCCAGTCTACTTTGTATTGTGTTGGCTCTGACTCAGTCTCCCCCATTAGAATGGATGTGTTCTTAAAACAGGAGTTGTGAAGAGCTGGGGAAAGTCTCTTGCTTCCTCTCTACATATCCAGAACTTAGCAACTATAAGCACTTCATGAACACTTATTGGCTAATTTATTGATTTATCAGTTCTCTTCGCTGGAACAAAGGCTTGGAAATCTACTCTTTGGGAAACCACCTTAGAGAAGAAAGACAGAAAAATAAGACCAGTGAACAAGACTTGCCATCAGACACGGAAAGTGCTTAGGCATGAGTGCCTCAAGGGACATATGTTAGCTCCTATGGTCCTTACAACAACCTTCAGAGCAAGGTGCTTTTACCACCCTCATTTTATAGAGAAGAAAATGGAGGTGAAGCGAAGCTAACAAATCACCTAGAACAAAAGGTCAAAGGACACCTTCCACGGACTCCTGAGAACTGAAATGAACTTGATGGCCTTGGAGGTCCTGGCCGCCTTGACTTTGCTACAGAACAATGTGAAACCCTAAGCTTACCCTTAATGTCTGGTCTGACAGCTCTATCCTTCTGCAGCCAGGCTCAGAGCTGCCATACTGAGGGGGTTAAGATCAAGTCTCTAGTGAGCACTCAGTATACTTGCACCAAATTCTCAGCCCTCAGTCCAGGACAGCTCTCTGACCCAGAATCAAAAGTTCACAAGCACCTTTCTGACCCACCGTTCAAAGTGTTCCAATCCAGAACCAAGACAAGGAAGGCAAGCCGCTGGTGCCTCCCACTTGAGTCAATTGCCTTCCTTTCCTATGGGGATCCATCCCCAGGAAGAGACCTCAACTTTGACCCAGGAAAACCATGGTTCTCTTTCTACAATTGGATGAATCCTAGATTTAGAGCAATAAGGCAGCTTAGGGGTTGCCAAGGTCTTCTGGTACAATGACCCCCTCCCCGACTCCTTTTTAAAAGCTGAGGAAATAGGCCCAAGAGCAGCTTGACCTGAGTCATACAGAAAGTGAGAAGTAGAGGTGGGTCATACAAGGTGCTGTAAACACCCATGGGAAAAGAACCAGAGGTTAGGGTCAGAATTGGAGGCATTGATCTCTCTTCAGGTGAATTTAGGAACAATACTGATGTGCATAGAGTGACCAGCCAGAGGGAGCTCAGGAAGATATTTTCCTTAGAACAAAAATGAGATATTAAAAGAACTAAAGAACCTTTAGATTGGAAATGTTTTGACTTTTGATTTAGCTGATTATAGGATCACACCAATGGAATCAGAGACAGAGCTGGAGTGTCCAGACCACAGGCATTATATAATAACATCTTCCTCCCCACAAAAGAAGGGTCTTAACCATTCTTGTGACAAGGACACCTTTGGCAGACTGGTGAAGTCTACGGACTCTTTCTCACAATAATGCTTTTCGAAGCACAAAATTAAATGCATAGTATTGGAAAGGAAAACAATTAGATTGAAATACAATTATCAAAATATTCTAAAGAATAAGTTTGTAGACACCAGATCAAGAACATTGGCCATAGAGAAATATTGTTCCTCAGTCCCTTACTTTCAGGTGGTGATGGCTCCTGGTGGATAGGCCCTTATGTGGTCATTAAGGACAACTTTAAAAAAAATACAGAGCATTCACATGAAGGTCTTTTAGAGATGAGGAAGCAGGTCAGTGACGATTTGTGTTCTTTCAATAACCTTTTTGTGTGGTCATCATCTCTAAAAATCATTTGGCATTTTACCCTGGGCAAAACACCTTATAAAAACAATTTTCCCAGTGGTTTCCTAATTTGTGGTCTCCATCATGAACCCCTTCTGTGCACCAGTGCTCTGATCCTACTTCCCAGTTTGGTTTTCTCAACTGCCATTTCTGCTTCCCACTGTCAGAGATCATGAAAGTTTCCTGCTATAAAACACTAGTAGATTTATTACATTCCTTGCAGTCCATTTGTTGGGGGCTGAGTTCATCTTTCAATGTTCCAGGGACAAGCTGGCTCAGTTGACTCTCAAATTCATCTTTCAATCTTTCAAAAGATTCATCTTCCCCTTCATCTAGAGGTCCTACTTTACAGACACAGTGCTTGCCTTCTCCCACCATTTTCCTCCCAAATGAGTCTCTTTTTTACAGGGGTGATGGTTTGACACCCTTGGAGTTTGGAGTACCCAGTCCTGTTCTGGTCAAGAGTGTCTGTCATATACACACATGGGGACTCGCCTAAAAGCCTTTGGTTCCTTACACTATTTTTCTGTCCCATGGCCACATTCCCACAGAAGTGTGGATGTATGCTCACTGTTTCTTCTACTGTCATTTGAACCACAATATTTCCCTCAGCATCTCCCTCAGAGGCCACTCAGTCTGACAGACATTTAAATCAGCAAGCATCCCATACACACATAGCTGCATTGAAAGATGATGTGAGATGTAGGAAAGGATCTTCGCTGAAGCCAGAGATTCTAAGAGAGGAGAGTGGGGGAGGGGCATTCCAGGCACAGGGTACAGCTGTGCAAAGACACAGAGCCAGACACAGGAAGAAAGCAGCAGGCACGTGGACAGCACAGCAGGGAAGGGGACATGTTCAGAAAGGGAGGGGAGTCAGAGAACCTGAGAAACCTGTAGTCAGAGATATCAGGGTGGACAGACAACATTTATTTGGATGGCCCTCAGGGAGTCATTTCTTTTTGAATCTGACACACCCTGCTGCAGGCAAGAAGCAGCCCCTGGGGAATAGAATGGGAGTCCAAAGGGGAGTGTGACATGATCAGTTGGATGAAGAAGAGCCGTGGACAGGCTTTGGGGGGAGGGCTAGGAGACACAACAGAGAATTTTAACCCATACTCTCTGAGAGCACACAGAAAGGAAGCAGAGCAGCTGCTAAAGGTCCAAAGGGTGGCCACCAGGCTGCTCAGGGACCCTGAGCTCCTGCCACATAGCGATGGCTCTGGGTCTCAATTTGAGGGGGTCTGTGTGCAATACTTCATGGGAGAAAGATTTGGTAAAGATGTCAAAGGAATGGCAGCTGCCATCAAGTGATCTAAAGTCAGATAGTGGAAGAAAAGACAGACAGACCCTTTTTCTGCTTGACTCCAAAGGACAGAAGCCAGAGCTGTGGGTCCAAACCTGAAAGAGGCCAATAGAAGGGAAAGATCGGGGCAATGTCCTAACCAAGAGTGGCTTGGTAAGAGGTGGCAGAGACCACTGATCTGAGATGCAGAGAATGGGCAGGGCAGGAGACTGTCTGGTATGGGCTCCGAATTCCTGAGGAGTCTGTGTTTGGAATGAAGCCAGTGGGGTCTCAGTGCCCTTAGAGAGGGCGACTGTTAGGAATAGAGTTTGGCAAACACATTTGCTCACCTGTAAAGACTTTCCATTTCCTGGAGCTACCTCCGGAGTTGAACATCCTTTTTGTTTCTCCAAGGAACAAGAAGAGTTTCTGACCTAGAGACGATACTGGAACTACTCTCTGGTGAATCATCACATCCATCAGGGACCTCTGGAGAGATTAAAAGGGTCAGATGTGTAGCCTCCATATTTTATTCTCCAGCCATTTAGAGATCTGGGCTAAAGCCTTTAGCAACTGGGAAATTCCCAAAGAACACAAACTATTCCAGAAAGGGCCTGCCTTAGATTGGCTGCAGGGCTGGTGTTTGGGATTTACCCATTGGATTTCTTGAGTTAGTAGCTGCTGACACCTAGGAAATGGGTAGGGTTAGGGTTATGGGTCATGTGCAGATCTAGCCTAGAAAGGTAGGTCCCTTCCAGGGACCCCTGGTAGGGAGCCAGCATTCAGCATGTGGGTGGGTGAGTAGAGTCGGGGTGGGGGAAGGAAAGAGAGAGAATAAATAAACTGGGAGGAAAGAGGAAATGCCCCTGGTAAGGCACAGGCCATGGGTCCAACTATTGTGATGAGCCTGAGGCAGAAAGCTTCAGTGCAGGCAGAGGGAACAGAGTCGTTCCAAGTGAAAGGCCCAGTTGTCCTTTCTCACCATACTGGGTTGGCCACCTATTGTCTCCTACAAAGTGATTCTAAGGCCCAGATTTAGGTGGAGGAGGAGAAGCTATGACTTCATTAATGTAGAAGGATCTTCTACCAATACACATAGGCATATCACCTTTGGATATCATCTCAGGAGCTTTGTCTGGTACCTGAAGGGGTTAAATGACTTGCCCAGGGTCACATAATAAATTAATGATAAAAATAACTCTGTTATAAAGTGCTTTAAGTTTTGCCAAACATGTTATGAATATTATCTCATTTTAACCTTACAAGTCTGGGAGGTATGGGTCATTATCATCCCCGCTTTACAGAATTCCATAGCTAGTAGATGCCTGATGACTCTTCCTGACTCCAGGCCCAGGTATCAGAGGAGGAATTTGAAGGCTGTCTTCCTGGGAATCCTACAGGGTGCCAGAGCCTATCAAGATGGGGCAGAATCTTTCTTCCATGAGCCCACCCCCATGCCATGGTGCTCTCTCTACCACTGCCCCAGTGAGTGAACATTTCTAAGTGCGCTGTCTCCCTCAATTAAATGTAAGCCGTTGGAGAGCCCGAGCAGTCTCATGGTTCTTGATTCCATTTGTATTCCCAGGGTTTAGCACAGGCCTTGGCACATGGGGGTGCTTCCTCATTCCTACCTCTAAATTGGCCCTCAATCCAGGATGCCCAGGCTTTGTGTCCCTCAAAAACCAGAGTTTTCAGGATGTGCCAGGATGCCTTTCACGCCTCCCCTTTTTGCTGATGTGAGGGAGGATATTTGGAAGTCCTTTCACTTGGAGGGGAGGGGAATTCCTTCACTTCTGAGATAGGCCACTCAGCCCCACAGACCTGCATTGCTGAGCAAGTTTTGGTCATCCTTCCATTTGAAATCTGTTTTCTGGTACAGGGCCATGTGGTTCAGGTTCCCTCCATTGGAAAAGGCTGAGAACAGAGGATTCTTTCTGAGTCAGGGCTTGAGATACAGGTCCCCCAAGTCTGGCCTCTCATAATGCCCTATGGTAGTTGACCCCTTCATCTTCTTGCTGGACTCTGAGCCTCAGAACTGCTCCCACCCTGTCTCACATCCACACTCATCTCCATGATCTTATTTCCTGCCTGGTTCCATGTAGTTCTTAAGCTCTGAGATCACTTTGGTCAAATGAATCCTGAGCCTTCCCAAAGCACCTGTCCTACCCATAGCCTGGCTGGAGCCCAGTTCTATATTCTAACAAGGAAAGGTTGTTTCAAACTGGAGATCTCAACCACTCTTCTCGCTACTCCAATTCTCCATGCTCAGTAAATAATTCAGGAGAAAAATTAGTCTAAGATTCCTGGTGTTATGTGAAGATGTTGGAAACTTGGCACAGCTTCTCCTCCTGAGTTTCAGCTTCCCAACCATTCCTGGCCCTTACACAGAAGCTGATACCTAGTCCCTAGCTCTACCGTCTTCCTTGTTTCCAGCTCAAGTAACCCCTAGAAAGGCTGATGCATCCTCTTGTCATCCCCACCCTGTCCATCAGTGCACCTCACTTTGGAGGGCCATTATTCCTGACCTAAGCATCCTCCTGACTCCCAGAGACCTCGCTGCCCTTCCTGTGGGGCAAAGGGTGGGGAGGAAGGGAGGGAGGGAGTCCCACCTCCAACTTGCTGTCTCCGTCTTCTAGCCTGAGCCCAAAAGGAGAGAGCAAAGAGAAGCAGGAGCACCAGGAGGACTCCGAAGACCCAGGAAAGCACAGAGCCCTTGTGTCCTGAGAAGGAAGAGAGAGAGAGATGAGTAGCCAGGTCCCAGGCTCCAGGAAAACAAAAATCCAAAGGCTCCTGGACTCCTAAGAAGAAGCATTCCCATAATGAATCTTCTTCCTCTCCTGAGGCATAGATTCCAGCTGTCACCAAGGCCTTGGGTCCCCAGTCTGACTGAAACCAGAGACCCACACCAGAGATGGTTCTCATGCCCCACTACTAGTCAATGCAGCTGCTCAAAGGAGGAGAAACAAGTCTGGGAGCCCCTTCCAGGTGGACATCTGACTGAGAAACATCCCTGCATCTGTTGGGAGCCAGCAGGACTGAGACCTGACCAAGGACAATGAGCATTGTGGAACCTGCTCCTCCAGGACTGGCTAGAGGCATTATCAGCACCTCCCATCCTGACTCTCATTACAGTGACTGGGTGGACAAAGATGTACCTGCAGAATATTCAGGCGCCTTGGAAACACCTGCAGGAAGAAGGAGAGGAAAACTGCAGTCTGGGTTGGAGGGTCAGGGGTAGCCTGGTTCCTGTCTGGGCCCCCAGGGTCAGTACAAGAGTCCCTAAGACTTCCTAAGTCCCCTGGTCTCCTCCCACAGGACCGAGAGGTCTAAAGAGAATATTGGCAAAGGCAGCGTCTTCAGAGACCAATGGAGATCTTAGCAATGTGGCTGAAGGACCCCTTCATTGTTTTCACCTCTTCCCCTCTCCATGACCCTGCTGCCATGTCGCAGCCTCATTCCCCAGCCAGGGTCATTGTTCCCAGTCTCAACCCAACTTGTAGATACTCACCTAAGCACTTCACACTAGCGTCTTCCTTGTGCCCACACTCTACCTGCCCCCAAGGATCAGCAGGACAGTCCCACAGAGATGACTCATTTCCCTGGCAACGAACGTTACTCAGCAAGACAGGCCCAATCCCTTGACCAAAGGCAGCATCTGATGGGGCATCTAGAGCTGAGCCACAGCCCAGCTGCTGGCATACCACCTGTGCATCAGCCAGGTCCCAGGAGTCATCACACACTGTGCCCCAGGAGCCTTGGTGCCAGACCTCCACACGCCCTGAGCACTGGGACTCTCCTCCTTGGAGTCGGATCTTATCTGAAAATGCAAAAATAACCCTTCTTCATCCTAGGGCAAAAGGGCTCAAGAAGATACACAGGAATATCAGGCTATGCAGGAAGGGAAAACAGCCGCAGTCTCTGCCCTCAACATGTCTACTATTGCGGATTCTCATTCTTTAAACATAGGTAAACATAGGTGCCTAACCAAAGAACCCACTCTGATCCATCCCACCAAGCCTCATCAGGCTTTTCATTCTGGAGGCTGATGCATGAGGGGAGTGGGGGGCAGGGAGAGGAGACGCTGAATTCCACTGCTCTCTCCTCTACTGCTGAAAAGTTTCAAAGAGGACTGCTAACACTGTGAAGAGTTTGGGGGGAGGGTTGGAGGGTGTGGGTGAAGAGAAGCCTGGGGAATAGTAAGAAAGTCTTGGTTCTCAGATTTCCCAGTGTCAAGGGTGGGACCAAAAGTATCTTCCAACATATGGAATCTGGTTAAATAACATAAATGGTTGGTTGGTTGTTGTCCTTCATTTTCAAAGAGGACCATAATGGCATCACTGTGCTGGAATCAAGTTTCAGTGTGTCCAACTGTGGCTGATGAGACCAGTACAAACTTGGAATGCTCTGCCACAGGTGGGCACAAAGAGTCTATGTGAACATTTGGGGTGGATACTCTAAATTTGAGCATCCTGCATTTCCTCTGAGCTGAAATAAGGACAGGAGGGGGGAAAGCATGCCAAAGACCTTTGAAATGTGGGCACCTCACTAGGAGGAGAGAAACATCCTGAGCATCAGGGCTTTGGGCCCAAGATGATGGAGAATAGGCAGATGAAGTATCCCCTAAGTCAAGAAAGAAGGTGGGTTCCGTTATTGTGCCAGGGAGAAGTTCAGCGCAGTGGCCTCATGCCCATGGGGGGAGGGGGAGAGATCTCTGAATCCTCCAAGAGATTTCTCCTTCTCCAATCCCCTATACCAAATCAAGATAAAAGGGTACAGTGCCTAGTTTTGGTCCTCTCTTGACCCAAGATCTTTATGGCCCAATTACTCTTCTCTTACTCCAGAGCACCCCAAGCTCCCTGAAACCACAGGTGAAGATTTCCAGGAAAGGTCCATGCCAAGAATCAGCACTCATACCCTGATTCTGGGAATAAGCTGATCCTGGACAATCAATGGAAGGGTCAGTCGTGAAGCTGAAGCTTCTCAGAGCTCAAGAACCTCAGAGCTCCTCAGTAGATGGAGAAAAAGAAGAAGAGAAGCAAGAGCTAATCAGAGGTATCAAAGCCTCCCATACTTGATTCTAGAGCACAGATGAGGAATCTTTTTAAAAGTCATTTGTGGTCACTGATGCAAAATGGTCAACAAGTAAGGAGTCTGCCCAGAGAGAAGAAGGAAGGGGATGTCTTTGTTTCTTCTCCTGCGGCTGTTAGCCATGGGTCCATTTTGTGTGTTGACCCTAGCATTGCAAGTTCCTTTATTCAGCAATATTTGAAAATGTCATTGAAATTCACATTTATTTCTTCTTCAGAAGCATAATGACTTCATATTAAGTGCTGTCTTTTATCCGTTTGAATTTTAGTGGACCAATTATTTGGGTAGGTGACAGTCCAGGGCCTGGCACATATTAGATGCTCAATATATGCCTACTTCTTTTCCTCTCCTCTGGAAGTCTAGAGGAGTCTGAAATCATTACATGAAGAGTGGCAACTTTCTAGGCTAATGTTGGCCACTTGAGATCATAGCCTGTAGGACTTCATCCTCAATACAGCTCTGCCCTGGACAGAGCCCATGAATGATGGATGGAGATCAGAATAAGCCAAGATGAGAAGAGGTGATTGGATTGTCCTTAGAAGATGCACAACCCCTTTGCTGTCCCCAGAAATCTCCCCAAAATGAAGATTTTTGTCCTACCAATACTCAATCAGTGTTACTACAAGGCCTTGGAAACTCCTGTCTCTAAAGCATTAAACATGAGAATCACAAAGACATCAATGGGAGAGGAAAGGGATACAGTTTGGGTATGAATTGGCCATATCTCTTCACCAATAAGAAATTACAAAGAAAAAACAGGACCTGATATCAGGGGGGAAATTGTGGTTGAAAATGAATATGAACAGCTCCTGAAACCACCACATCACCCAAGGATGATGAGAAGAAGAGAGATGCCACAAGTCTGCCAAGAAGGACAAAGATCCCATGAACAAATTCTGGGGCAAAGCTGAGAAGAAGAGGTGATCCAAGGGAAAAGTCCAACAAGCTCAACAATCCGGTTCTATTTGACAGAGCAACACGTGACAAACTATGCAAAGATGCCCCTAACTGTAAACTTATCACCCCTACAGTAGTTGGAGGAACTGGAGGTCCGCGGTTCTCTAGTCTGAGCAGCCCTCCAGGACTTGCTCAGTAAAGGTCTGATCAAACAGAGCACAAGTTACATATGCCAGGAGCGTCAAGAGTGGAGATGCTCCAGTTGCTGAAGATGCTGAAATGGTTCAACAATTTTATGTACATTTTCAAAAATAAACTTATTTGACTAAGAAAAAAACAAAATGAATATGAGCTGGTCATGTGATGGTCAAACCATCAAAGGACTAGTGTGTTCCATTAGGGCTTGAAAATTTAAGAGAAGGCCCAGGCCACTGGGTAAGGACATATTAACAAGAGTCACATGGATGCAGTGGCCATCTGCATTGAGAAAGAGATCCCAGGGCCGCTGGAGTGGAGGAATGTGGGAGCCAAACATTTTAGAGCTGTCCACAGATCTCTAATGACCTGATCAGAGTCCCTGCTCTGATGGGGACCAGAGACATTAGAGAAAGGACTTCCTGGCCCTCAGCTCCTGTCTGTGTAGTAGCTGATGACTATTCAATGCTACGCTGGCCCCTTCTCTTCAGACCCTCACTTCTTTATCCTAGTGAAGGCCTTGGTCTTGTCATTTCCACAACCTACTTGTCTACTTTTGTTCCTCCTCAGGGGCTGCACGGTGAAGCCAGGGAAAATCACAAAACTGTGCTGATTGGGTTCACTACAAGTTTCATGTGACACGATCTCAAATGGGTCCTCACTGCTGCTGGGTCATCTGCTTAGAATCTCCTAATGACCTCCCTCTCCCACTCTCCACAATAGCTCTCCCAAACCTCATTTCTCCTCAAAGTTCCCATGACTCTCTCTGTTCCTACCCTTTCAGCTGAGAACCTGGCCTCATATTTCCCTGGGGCCAGTCTCTAAGAGGTCAAACTACAGTGATTCCTCCTCATCTCCCAGCACCCACATGTCTTCTGCCACTCTCTCCTCCATACCTGTCTCATATGAAGAGGATCCCTGTGCGAGGGATTCCACTTCTTTCTGTCTTCTCCAGCATGCAGCCTTCTCACCAATCTGTAGGCTGTCTGCATGCTGTTGCCCACAGACTTCCTGTGTCACCTCCATCCCTAAAAACCTATCTGTCCATCTCACTGTGGTCCTATATTTCCCCTCTCCTTCCTCTCCTATTCCAAACTCTGGCTCCCAGTCTCATGACTCCAGTGAAACTACTCTCTCCAGTGGTCTCCTGATGGCCACATCTCCTGACCTTGCCCTCCTTGACTATTTCTTCAAGATCCTCTCCTCTCTTGGCTTCCACAACCACTCTCTCCTCATTCTCCTCCATCTTCTTTGGGGATCTTCCTCCCAGTCATGCCCACCAACAGTTAGTGTCATTCCATGTTCTGTTCTGGACTCTTTCTCCTTCGATCCTATTTTGCCTCCCCTGGATTCAGTTACCATCTCTATGCTGAGGACTCCCAGATCAACTTAATCTGGACTGAATGTCTTTCGTGGTTTCCATCTCAAATCTCTGTTTGGCTACTAAACATCTTAAACTGAATGTCCTCTAGACCATAGAGGGTCACCAGATTAAAATAACATTGGGAATTGTTTAACAAAAGAAATAAAAATACAACATAATGTGACTTGGGGATTTTCCAAGTTGATCTAGGGCAACCCAAATCTGTTTCTATTTGGTTTTGATACCACTTGCTCTAGACATTTTAGATTCAACATATCAGAAACTGAACTTATTCTCTTTCCCCCAAACCATCCCCTCCCAACCCCTCTTATTCACCACCAGTCATCCTGGACTGCTCACTCTCTCTCACCCCCTATGTCCAATCTGTTGCCAAGGCTTCTTTATTTCATCATTGTAACCACTTTCAAATACCAGCCTCCCTTCTGTCCTCTAATGCTGCCCCTACCATAGCTCAGACCCTCATCACCTCCCATGTGAACTACTGCAATAGCTGTTTGGGGGATGGAGGGATCTGCCAACTTAAAGTGTCTCCCCTCTTCACTCCATCCTCCACTCAGCCACCAAAGTGGTTTTCCTAAAGGGGACAGGTCTGACCATGTCACCTCCTATTCATAAACTTATAAACTTCCTATCATCTCCAAGATCAAATGCTTTGCCTGGTCTTCAAAGCCCTTCATAACCCAGCCCCCTCCTCCCTTTCCAGTCTTCTCCTGCCTCCCTCCCCAATCTGTGCTCTGACCCAGTGACACTGGTCTCGTGGCTGGTCCTTGAAGAAGACACTTCAACTTCCCATATTTTCTCTGGTTGTGCCCCATGCCTGGAATGCCCTCCCTGTTCCTGACTGACTCCTACCATCCCTGTTGCTCTTCAAGTCCACCTAAAATCTCACCTTTTCCTTCACTCCCCACCCCCTGTGCTAAGTGCCTTCCCTCCTGCCTATATCTTGCTTGTAGTTGTCTACAAATTTCTCCCTTAAGACTATGAGCTCCTTGAAAGCAGGGACTGTTTGTTCTTCTAAACACTTGGATCCCCAGTACTTAGCAAAGTGCCTGACCCACAGGAGTTAATAATTAATCATTTTTGACAGTAAATTTAATTATCTTAATAAAATTTTATTGACTGACTTGCTGGATGATAGAAAATTGGAGTTGCCTTGCATTACTATAATATCATTAAACCAGAAATTCTCATTTTAAAGAAGAGCAATGACTTTGCCAATTCAAATATTCTGTGTCTGATTAAGAGAGAGTATGCCTAGTTATCTGCCCTTGGGATGTTCCCAAAGATAAGTTAACCTGACCAAACCGAAAAGTGGATAGAATGAATCTGCTCCCAGACCTAATAACCTGGTGACAAGGACACTTACCTGTACAGGTGATCCAGACTTCTTCAGCTGGGCTCAGGTATCTCTTCCCCCATGAAGCAGATGGACATTGCCAGAGGGAGGCAGGCCCATCAGGGCACTGAATGTCATTAACCCAGCCAAAGTTGGCACTTGCCTTGTGGGAAGGGGCATCTCGCATGGTCCCATTATCCCCACAGCCCAACTGATGGCACACCAGCCCCGAGGTGACTGTGGTCATTTTATTTCTGCCAACACTTCCCCAGCTCCCATTGTAAAAGACCTCCAAGCGTCCGGCACAGTCCTGAGTGCTGGCATCACTGTGTAGCCTCAGAGCTAGGACACCTAGAGCGAAAAAGCATTAGTGGTGAGAGGTTTCCTGAATCACATCTTGGGTGAGATTCCCTCCTTCTGTTCCAGTTGGTTCTGCATGTTCCAGTTGGCTCATGATGCCTCATGAAGGAATTGGGGTTTTCAGCATGGCGGATGACTTCCATAGTTGGCTCAGCCAACTTCCACATCCTTGACCTTACAATGACCTGATGCAGGCATCTTCCAAGGAACTTCCCCTTTTTCATGGGCATGAGAATGATTATATTTTGGAAAGACCTGGTCACCTCACCTACTTAACCTGCTCAACCTGCTTGGAAAATCACATTTTATTATATATTATATTTTATTATATTTATTATATTATTATATTATATTTATATTTATATTATATAAAATGATTACATATAAAGACAGCATAGAATTCATGTGAACTACATTGCAATGCTTTACTACCAGTAGCCTTATTAAAGTAGTACATGAAGATTTTATTTCTTTTTTAAAAATGATCAGTAACTGGTCTGGACATTTTCAAGTATAGTCCTTTACAATGACTAGTTTGGGTCCTTTGGTTTTTCCCTTGTCTGGGGGTAGGGGTTGGTTGGTACTTTCTTTGGTTCCGTATTAAACAGTGGGGATTCTTTTTTTTTTTAATGATGGCTATTTGGGTTCTATGAAATCATCAAATTCAAGGCCTTTTTCCAAATGAAGAAAGAAAGATTCAGGGAGAGTTAAGCCAAGGGTGACCCAGAGTTGTTCTCATTACAGATTTATCTCTAGATTCAATCCAAAGTCATCCCACAAATATATACTAAGGATCTGGTTGGGGGATGGGGAGGGTGGCTAGGAATGATAGGGGGCATTTCTCCTCACTGAAGGACTCCTGGTGCCAGTTTGACAGATGAGCATTGCCCATTATTGGAAGAAGGCTGTGTGAGACAAGCTGAAGAAAGAAAAAAAAAGTGGGCAAAGGCATTGTGGTCATGATCTGGACATCTCCAGGAACAGAGACTCCATTGGAGGAAAGGAACTGGGGCAGGACTTGGAGAGCGACAGAGAAAGAAACTAGAAAACAAAAAAATGACCTCTCTCCTGCCCAGCTCTGCCTTCATTCAAGGACATTTCCACCTGCAAACTGAGGCTCCTTCTAAGAGCCATTCCAGGTCTCCCCAGTCCCCCTGTTTTCTCGGCTACATCCAGAGATGGCCCCAGCCTGGATCCAAGTCCATGAACTCTGGAATTCCTTTATCTGACCACAAGTTGTGTTCATCCCAGCTTTTCCAGTGCCTTCAGATGCTTAACCCTGTTCTTCATCCTCCCCTGGGACCCTCATGTCCTCCACCTCTCAGGCAGTTTATGCCCCTGCACTGGCTCCTCGACATTGGTGAATCAGAGCTACTCTATAGCATGTTTTGTTCTTGAATCCCACACATCCCCTTGTCTAGTCACCCATCACATCTCATCAAACATGGATCCTAAATCATTGCCATCAACCACTCTTTCACTGATATTCATATGCACATATATAACTTATCTCAGATGGTTTACCATCTTAGGGAGCTGGGAGGCAAGGGAAGGGGGGAATAGACAGAATTTGGAACTCAAAATTTAAAAAGGAATGTGTTAAAAATTGTTTTAACATGTCATAGGAAGAAAAATAAAGTATTCTAAAAAAAAAACAGAACCTCTATTCTTGACCTGTGGGCAGGAAGGTAAACTTTCCAGCCACTCTTTGTGTTAGGATTGGCCCCGCCCCACCCTCATCCAATCCAACTACTGTCAGTCAGACTTTGCCTATGACTTCAGGGCTGAGGGGCTGCAGCCTAGGCGAGGGTCCCAGGAACGCCCCTCAAGGTCAGGGTTAATATGGGGCTTCTCCTTCTACAATGAGTCCTTATCTTCCTCCCTCTGCCCTTTCTCCTCTCATTGACAGACCTGAGCAGATAACTCCTGCATCTTCCTTATGGCGACAGTTGTGACGACCCCAGCCTCGAAAAGGACATTGCCACACCTGGGATTCATCCCCAGAGCACCTCAAGTCATCGAGCCATATGGGCCCTGATCCTTGTCCAAAGTGGGCTGAGACAGTGGCATTCAAGGCAGCTCCACAGCCCAGTTGTTGGCATACCACATGGGCATCACTCAGGTCCCAGGAGTCATCACAGATGGTGCCCCACAGGCCTTCGTGGTAGACCTCCACTCTGCCCTCGCATCGGTCTCCTCCATTCATGAGGCGGATCTCACGGATCTCTGCAGGGAGAGATGCTCAGTGACACTCAGTGGTGACTCTTAGGGCCTCACACCCACTGGCTCTGAGAAGTTGCCCCAGTTCTTACCTGAGCATGTGGTAGAATTCCTCGTGCGCAGCGTGGCCCCAGCTGGGCTGTGCAGGGAGTCACTGCATGGGACCCATGTGTCAGTTTGGTTTCCTACAAACATGTATCTGCTCAGCCCTCTGGTTGACATACATGCGGAGGGTGAACAGGTTAGCCAGTTGGGAGGGAGGGAGAGGGTTGAATGGAATGGCTGGTCAGGTCCCTGAAAGAGAGGGTGTTATCTGGCCCAAGCAAGAGTGTCCTTGTTCCTTATGGCTCATCTGAATTGTTTCCTGCCACAGGGAAAGCCCCCTTCTCCTGGAAGTGACTACCTGACCTCCACTTCCCTCACCTGTGATTCCCTAAGGTTCAGGCCAAGGTCACCCCTTCATTTTTTCTTCTAAAGGGGAGTCCTCTGTCCCTGAATTATGGCACCCCAGTTGATTCCCTTTTGTTACCTGAACATATCACTGAGGCAGTGTTTTCACGGGTACATGCAGGAGCCCCAAGAGCAGTCACAGGACAGTCCCCCAAGTGGGGCTCCATTCCTGAGCAGTGAAACATATGACCCCAGATCTGGCCTCTTCCTTCCCCCAGATGGGCTCCTTTGGGAATTGAGAGAGCAACTCCACAGTTGAGCTGATTGCAAAGAACATTGGCATTAGCCAAATCCCAGGAAGAGTCACACAGGGCTCCCCAGCTTTCTTGGATCTGAATTTCCACTCGGCCTTCACAACTAGAGCTTCCATCAACCAGCCGGGAGTCCATGTACCCTGAAAAGGAGACAGTGGCTTGGAGTAGAGCCCAGAGTCAAGTTTGGTTGAATGAAGCTGAGCCAGTAGTTCAGAGGGAGGTCTAAGCATATGTACGATTGTACTGGGTCAAGGGGGCTGTTGGTCCCTTAGAGAATAAAGACCTCATTTCCAAAAGGTCTGGGGAAGGAGAGCCCTAGAAAGGGACATCCCAGTGAGGGAACAGTGGGGACAACGAGCCAAGGCAAGCTGGCATAGAATCACAAGACAAGGTAAAGCAGATAACAGGAGGATGTGAGCAGCTGTCCCAGATGTCAGCACCTGGGCCAATGCCTCCTCCAAGGACTAAGTAGAAAGGTTGGGGAAGGTGGGGGGGGGGGGGGGGGGGGGGTGAGGTGGGTGGAGGGAGAGGTCATGAATTCTCTGATTCTCACGGGAGCAGATGACTCCGATGTCCCTGCCATCACCACAGTTGCCCTCTGGGAGAAGGACCCTGGGACACAGAGACAGATGGGACTCGTTGCCTCTACACCTCAGCTCTTCGTCCAGGATCTGGCTGTTTATTTCTCCGAAATGAATTCCCTCCATGACAGAGACAAGAGAACCACACTGAAGCTGGCTGCACAGCACTTTGGCTGTGGGGAGAGGGAAGTCATGTGCACAGATGGAGACCCACGTGTCCTTGTGTTTCACCAGTACTCTTCCTGAGCAGGGAAAGTGCCCTCCGACCAGCTTTGGCTTCATATGCTCTAGGGAACAAAGAGTCTCCGTTCAGAGTGGGTAAGGATGCAAGACGGACCACTCCACTGGAGACATTATGTGACTTTGGCCAGGTCCCCAATATCTTGCTTGGAATATTTTATTTTTCCCCAGTTGCATGTAAAAACCATTTTTAACATTCTCTGTTAAGTTTGGAGTTCCGAATTCTCTCCCTCCCTCCCCTCCCCTCTCCTTAAGCCTGTAAGCAATCTGATATAGGTAAGTGGTTCTCATTTTCCTCCCCCATCGCTTCTACTCCTGGTCAGACCATGCAAGCTACCCCTTTGGGAAAGAATGAATTGTGGGCCCAGCTTGCCTTTTGGATCTATTGAGAGAAGAGTTCATGACCAAACAAGAGATAGAAAGGATCACAGAAGATAAAAATCACAGTTTTATTATAGGCAATTATAAGGTTTTTCCACAAGCAAAATCAATGTAGCTAAAATTAGAAGGAAAAAAGTTAAGTGGGGAGGGGGGAATCTTTGTAATGCTAGGTGATGCAGTGGATAGAATATTAAGGCTGGAGTCGTGAAGACTCATCTTTCTGGGTTCAAACACTGGATTCAGACACTTATTAGCTGTGTGACCCCAGGCAAGTCATTTAACTCTGTGTGCCTCAGTTTCCTCATCTATTGGATGATCTGGAGAAGACAATGGAGAAGGCACTCCAGTATCTTTGCCAAGAAAATCCCAAATGGGGTCACAAAGAGTCAGACAAAACTAAAAACAACTGATAAGCAAGTTTCTCTGATACGGGTCTCATTTCCAATATAGATTGTAGAAGTGTCCCTGAGATGTCTGTTCTCTGCCCTGCACACAGAGTTGGCCTGTTTGCAGAAAGGAATCAATCAAGGAGCCTATGATGAGCCAAAGTCTTGCTCACTCCCAGATGCCTTTGCTGGTGTTCATTGACTGACCTTGCTGAACTGTGTCCCTCCCCGCCCCCCAAACCAACCTTGCATTCAACAGTTCCAGCAAAACATCCTACTTCTATGTTCACCTGCTCCTGGGAAAGATTGTCCATTCTTTTTCACAGCTCCTCCTTGACCCTCTCCTTTGTGGTTTTCAAGCATAAATCATCCCTGTCTCTCCTGGATTATGGACTCCTGTGTACCTTGTATGGGGTCGGGGGCCTCAGCACTAGTGTCTGATTTTCCTCCTAATAAAACTTTTCTGCTTTCAACCCAGTTTGGATTCCTCTGTATTTTGAGGGGTGGACTTCACCAGGCTGGCTACATATGCCATGTGTGTGTACACATATGTGTATATGTACGTGTGTCTATACATATATAAGCATTGTGTACATATTTCAGCTGGGCAATGGTCAAATAAACTATGTTACATGAATTTAATGGCATGTGATTACATTTTAGGAAGTGATGCAGGGGATAGTTTTGGAGAAACCTGAGAAGACTTGTATGAACTAATGCAGAGTAGAGTAGAACCCTGCCGCATCTGTACAAGGATGCAACATTGTCAACACATGCAACTTTGAACTTAAGAATTCTGACTGACATGATGATCCACTGATTCCAGAGGACCAATCATGAAACATACTGCCCACCTCCTGACAGAGAGGGGATAGAACCAAGTTGTATATATATAGAGAGAGTTATTTTTGATAAGGCTGATATAGCGATGTATTTTGTTTGACTAGGAGTACTTATTATGGTGTTGTTGTTGATGTATGTGTGTGTGTTTCCAGTAGCAGAATGAATGTAGGAGAGAAAGAAAAATAAATTTTTACTGAATAAAACAAAATGATGGCAGGGGCCAGGTGCAGGGGAGGGGACAGTTGGGAGATCGTGGGGAGTCCTCGCCAGAGTTTGCCAGCAGCAGTACCAACTCCCACCCAACAGTGGGTATACTCTATGTGAGCCAAGGAGAGACTCATCTAGTGGCAGCTGCACCTTTGGAAGTGATCTGCATGGGGCGACTACCAGGTGGTGACTGATTTAACTATGATCCAAAAAGATGTAATGGAGGGAAGACTGTGTCTCTGATACTTGGGGGGGGTGGTGGTGATAGCTCTTTATAAACTCCCTTAGAAAGTATCCTTTTGGAAAAATTAATTGAAATTAACTGGCTAAATTATCCAAAGAGGTGAATCACTGAGTCAGTCAACAGAATGGGAGAGATAATTACTGTAAATGGTCATTTATATGGGGAAAACCATACCAGAACGGTGGTTCAGGCTGAAGCATTAGAGAAATACCCCTTCAGGATTATCCCCTAGGACCCTGAAGGGCAGTTGGAGCCAGCCCTGAAAAGCAATTGGTGTGAGTTAGCCTAGCTGAAGCTGGTCATTAACTCAGCCTAGCAGAGGACTGATCTCTGGTGGCCAGTGTACCATGTCACAAAAGCAAGGGAGTGACTGGGGAGTGCATGGACTTTGCCATCCCCAGAAGTGAACTCGGTGGTTGGAACGCCTCCCATCACTGACTGAGATTGTCTGTGTCTCTGTAACTGTGGGGTGGAGGTGGACGTGAGCATGTGAAGTTCATGCTCCATCCTGGGTGCCCACTCTATGAGTCTGTCCACAGACATGGTTCCCTGTGTTCCATGGTGGCTGGGTGGGAGAGGTATCTCTTTCTCTGGGTGCCTGGAAATGGGGCAAGACAAGGGCAAGGAGGCCAAAGAAGGCAAGGCTGAATCTGTCAGGTTCTTCCTGATTGAACTTCCTCTGGATCCTGCGAGCCATGAAACCAAACCTAAGTGTGTGTCTCCTACTCTATCATGTCCCAGTGAGTAGCAGCAACAGAAGCTTCTCCTTCCAAGTATCAGGTGGGGGTGGAGCTCCAAGCCCTAGGCTTTCATGGGTAATGGATTCCTAGAGTTGAAATGGAAGCCCCCATGGCTCCCCAATCCCTTTATCTGTGTCAGGCCCGGTGTCCTGGCAATGAGGGAGTTTGGCAGGCCTTCAGGGCAGTGTATGGACTGGAATCTCAGGAAGGGCCAGGAAGTTTCTGCCCCTAGCCGAGGGTCTCTGCCACCCCAAGAATGCTCAGACTCCCTGGAGGCTAACTGGAGAAAAATGAACAAAAGCCTTAACTTCCATAGCCTTTTCTGGGACCCTCACAACAAATCCTCAAGCATCTAAATGTTTGAGATATAAGGCTTGGGGTTGTGTTGTCTCTGGTGACTGTGGAATGGGGTCTGGAGAACCAGCTCCAGTACTCCAAAGAAGTGTGGTTGGTTTGGGGACTGGTCACTATCCTAGGTGACGCCAGAGCTGATGAGGGTCATAAGCCTCCACCTTCTGGGTCCTACAGGCAGGCAGTGGATCACCTTGCCGCTGGATACAGGACACATCATAATCACATCTGTGTCTAGGACCAAGACTTACCTGAACAGATGATTTTGGATCCAGTGTCACAGGGTTGTGTTCCCCACAACCAGCTTTTGCAGTCCCAAAAAGATGCTTCATCCCCATTGCAAGAGACGCTGTTGAGACCTCTGTGCATTGTCACCTCTTCCAAGATGTCTGTATGGGAGATGCTGACAGCAGACCCACATCCCAGCTGCCTACAAACCACTGCAGCTGCTTCCATGTTCATTGCTGACTGGCACACAGTGCCCACCAACCCTTGCATCTGGACCTCCACGGTCCCAGCACATTTACTGCCACTCCCAACAAACCTCAGCTCCAAGTCGTCCTTTTCTGTAAATGAGAGAGATTTAGGTCATATATAAGATCTCCAAGAGCCAGACTTTTCAGACCTTGCTCCCTCTCTTATCCACCCTGCCCCACCCACACACCAACTCAAGTGGGTTTCCTGACCAGATATAGGGTGGATGCTTTTCCCTCTTCCTCTTACTTTTTTTTTTTTTTTTGAGACAATCAGTGGTAAGTGACTTGCCCATAGTTACACAGCTCCTAAGTGTCTAAGGCTGGATTTGAACTCAGATCCTCCTGACTCCAAGGCTGGTACTCTTTCCACTGAGCCACCTAGCTGCTTCTCTTTTCCCTCTTGACAGATGCTTCCTTCTCCATTTAGGGACAGAGGATCATCACATGAAATAAGCTTGCCAGACTCCTAAGACAGGGTCAACCAACATCTTTAAAGCTGTGCAAAAGGTGGGCTTTGCCTGTCTGGTTGGCCTCTGGCCATGGGGCTTTGACAAAACTCCTCTAAGAGGCTGTTCTTAGAAAATCTTGGTAGGATTGGAGAAAGTGACATTTCCTCTACTTGCCTAGGGTTTTGCAGGGATTTGCCCTGAGACCCTTCTCTGCACTGTCTTTCTCTGTTGGAATGGAAGCTGTCGAAGGACAGGCTTCCACTTGTCTCCCCAGTGTCCAAGCTAGTGGCCACACTTAATAAATGCCTAGTGACTGGCTGACTGGTCTCCCTTCTAGAAGAGAAGTCGAAGGAGCTGGGGGAAGAACTCCACCCACTCTTCATTATGAGGGAAAGTGAAATATTCCTGAGGAAACAAACCAGAGCAGAAGTGAGATATCAAAGCAAGGAAATAAGGGTCTTCGAGGAGGAAGGGAAAACTTGAACCAGTCAGGAAGGGGAGTTAAATGGGGGTCTCTAAGAGGAGGGGAGGAAGGAAAAGAACAACCAAGGCCGAGGATGACCAAGAAGGGAACGAGAGACCTGGAGGCCCTTCCTGCCAAGGCAAAAAGTGAATGCTCTGAGGAAGCAGTAGCCACCTTCCCTCCCAGCAGCCATGAAATGGAGCCCAGGAGGGGCTGACATCAGACCAAGCAGAGACGGCCACAGAAGCAGAGAATGGCACAGAGGCTGTGTTTTGTGGGTCTGATAGGAGCAAGAGAGAAGACTGAGGCATGTATCCAAGACAGCCCAGGGCAGCCTTCAAGATTCATCCAAACAGGTGGTATCCACATGCTCCTGTTGATTCTTGTGAATACAAATGACCCTTACCGCCAGAGAACTAGAAGGTATTGTCACAGACTGTGAAGTCTTGGACAAGCAACTGAAGATCTCTGGGATCCAGACTATAAAAAGAATGCTGAATTTGGGGAAGTGATTAGTGGGGAAGAAAGTGGGGTGTGGGAACTGATTCTGGACCCATGAACCATATCTGAAGATGTGGGCATGACAGACAGGGAGTGAATGGATTCCCCTGGAGTCATCTATCTGACAAGAGGTAAGGGGAAAGAGAAGACCACCTATGCGCACCCAGCAAGATATGTTCCCTAGAAAGAAGCTACAAGAAAGAAAAAGGAATAGAAATACCTGACTCTTGGAAACTCCTAAGTTTTCAAAAAAAAAAGCTCAATAATAAAATTACTGGTTTCATTTCTCTGAATATAGATGTTTGATGTTTAAAGAACCAGGAAGCAAAGAACTTGGGGATTCTAATCCAAGGACACAGATTTGGTCTGATAGGCATCACTGAGAGGTGATGGAGTGAAACCCCTGACTGGAAGCTGGCTCTGGGTAGGGAGAGCCTTGACAAAAGGAACGGGATGGAGGCAGGGGGAGGAGAAGCACTCTGTTCAGAAGGAAATCCAGGAACCAGAGTGGGAAGAACCCTGTGGAGACAGGGAGGTGAGGATTAATGGAGGGAGAAACAGAAGTAATCTTATGATCAAATTAAGCTGGAGAGGTTGCTGCTGCCACCGCCGCCAGAAGGGAAGATGAGTGGAAGGACCAATTTTGGGACAAAGCAGAATACAGAAGTCTCACCACCAATACCTAACATAGGAATGGATTACATTCTGACAGAAGAGGAAAGAAGAGTCTTTGCTGAATGTAATTGAGAGAGCTTCTGGTACAGATCTGTTCCCTTTTCTGCAGCAAGTATGTTGGTTACTCAGGGATTAATTGTTAAAGGAATTCTTTCCAGTCACCCTAAATATGATTCTGTCCCTAAACTTGTATTTGCTTGTGTAATGGGATACTTTGCTGGAAAAATTTCCTATGTGAAAACCTGCCAAGAAAAGTTTAAATGGCTTGAAAATTCTCCTCTTGGAGAAGCTCTGCGTCTGGGACAGGGGTGTCAATTGCATCACCTGGATATTTTTCACAAAAATCAGGATTTGAGTCAAAAATAACTGAGCATTTGTCTTTTGGAACATCTCCCACATCTGAAAGCAGTGCAAAAGAAGCCCCTATTCCTCCTTATGAACCAATCCCCTTCAGTGCTTCCATGAATGAATCAACTCCTCCTGGTATTACTGATTATAAAGCACGAGGACCTGATACAACTGTGGAAGAAAGTCCCAAGAGAAAAGTTGTTGCATATGAAGAATTAAGGAATAAGAACAGAGAAACATATGAAGTAACCTTGTCACAAAAAGGTGACACCCTACTCGGGTCTGTGCAAGAAAGAACACCAAAAAAGCAAGGAAAAGTAAATCAATATGGAGATACTTGGGATGAGTGAAAAATTTTGTCATCTACTGAAGAGAGTTTGTGTTGAGTCTACTGGGGAGAATTTCAGCTTACCAGCATCATCAAGGTGGTTATGAGCATCTGCAGAAAAGTACCGAAGCAGCCCCCACAAGCATATTTAAAAGAAGAAACTTGGGTTTTAGTAGTATGGCTTAGAAGGTTTAAATTTAATTATGGACTTTATGGTTAATATTGTATCAGTGTACATACACTGCTTGGGAAACTGGATGAATGAAGGTACTGAACTATGATTTTATAGAGTCTATAAAATTGTTTACAAAAATTGGCTAAACTCTTCTTAAAAAGTGTCATCAAAAGACTCTGATGGACTGGAATGGGCATAGACAGATCGATCAAGTACCATATGTGTGTTTATGCACATATGGGCAAAGTAACCAAAATGTTAAGTATTAAAACCCCCATATGAAAAATTTACTTTTTTTTTTCCTAAAAGGTTTGCCCTGTCTTCATGTATATCTTGTCAATTAAAGTTGAAATAAATGCAAAAAAAAAAAATTAAGCTGGAGACCATCCGGATAAGAACAAGGAAGCACCAAAAAGCTTAGGAGACAAGTCCCAAGCCTGGCAGGGTAGAGTCCTGATATAGGAGGGGGGAAGAGGAAGGGAATAAGCATTTATTAAGCACCTACTGCATACTTTTCACTGTGCCATGTTTTACAAATGCTATTCCATTCGATGGCGGATTTTAAATTATCCACTCATGGGCTAGAATTCTCTCTATTGAAATCAGAATACGTAATAATTTCTTGACTTGCCTGTGTGACTCTTTCAGCTGGGTTAGCAGTGCAAGCCTAAATCCCTGCTACCAAGGATGCTAAGGCTTCCAGATTGCTTGGGCTCAGAAGTTCTGGCCTACAGTAGTGGGTGTAAGCTGATCTGTGCTCTCTACCAAGCCTGGCATGGGGAGGTCTGGGAGAAGGGGTGGTGCTCCATCAAGCTGCCCAAGGAGGGGAGAACCAATCCAGGTCAGAAATAGAGCAAATCAGACCTTCCAGGTCAAAGTATGATTGGGTCTGGGAGGATAATCACTCACTTGACCTTGGGCTGGTTAGCTTTGCTCTCCATGAATTGGATTTGCTGGGGAAAACCATTAACATTCTACATAAAAGATTATCTTGGTAGCTGAGGGCACTGGGCTGAACTCTAAGATGAAATTAATCAGGATAATTGTAAAGTCTTAGCTATGTCCAAAAAATCAACATCACAAGTACAAGATCAGAAAACAGAATTAGACCTAGCAAAGCAGCTAATAAGGGGAAAAAAAAAAGATCTGGGGGTTCCACTTGATTCAAGGTAAAAGAATGAGGTGAAGTGACTTCCCCAGGGTCACATAGCTAGCTAACAAGTGAGAAAGATTTGAATTCAGTCTTCCTGACTCTTAAGTCCTATACTGTAGTGCTCCCTTGATGCCATAAACTGGAGAGTAGCTAGAAGGGGCGCCCAGGATTGGCTGAAGGATCCTCATAGAAGTCAGGTGGGGTGTGGGGGGTCAAGACAGAGGCAGAAGTGAAATGAAAGGCCCACCCTGTAGAGGAGGGCTCCCCTCCTGGGTCCCCAGGGTTGAAACCAAAAACAAGATGTAGAAGTGATCAATGTGAATTTGCTGTCAGGGGCTCTACCTGGAATGGGCTCCTTTAAGAGCTGGTAGGTTCTCCCTCCTGGGAGGTCTTCCAGCACAGGTGAGGTGACTGTGTTGTGGAAATTCCTTTGTGGAAGGGTGAGACTAGATGGCCACTAAGGTCCCTTCCCCTCTCAAATTCTGTGACTGAGTTGTAGGGCAGGAGCAGGGTGAGTAGCTGGAGCAGGCAGCCACCTGGCCTGTCTGCAAGTCCAAGAACAAAAGGGAGGGGAAAACCAGCACACTACATGGCTTTTGGGAGACAAAGTCAAAGAAAGAGCACAGAGGATCCAAGAAGGGAGGGAAACTGAAAGCTGAAATTCTTGAAACAGGTGAAGAGACAAAGAGGAGCCCATTGCACAGAGACTAGGGGCCGTGCTCAGAGACCTCATGGACCAGACAGAGACATCTGTCAGAAACACCTATGAAAGTAGAAAGAAGCAGCTGGGAGACAGGGTTAAATGTGGGCATAGGCATGTGACCTCACCTCTAGTGTCTCCAGCAGCTCCTTACTAAGACTACAGATTACGATGAGGGGCTAATTTGCCTCACTGGAGAGTTTCCACACTGAGGGTCTCCTGGATTCAATTACTGCAGCAGCTAGTTGGTATGGTGGATAAAGCTCCAGGCCAAGAGTCAGGAAGACCTGAGTTAAAATCTGGCCTCAAACATCTAGTTACTAGTTGTGTGGCCCTAGGCAAGTCACTTAACCCTTGCCTTAGTTTCCTTATCTGTAAAGAATAATATGACCTACCTCCCAGGATTGTTGTGAGGTCCAAATGAGATGAATTATACAGTATTTGGGATGTTGCCTGACCTATAGTATACGCTTAATAAGCAGTCATTTCCTCCCCCTTTTAATCTCTGTCTTAATGATTCTCAAATCCACTTATCTGGTCCCAACCTCCTTGCTGACCTCCAATTTTTCATTTCCAACTGTCTTTCAGACATACTAAATAGTAACTATTTCTCTTTTACCCAGGAACCTGAGGGTCTTCCCCTCCCAGTTGGATTTGGACTTTTTTAAGGGGCCATCCCTTGAGTAACTACTTAAAGAGGCCTATTCATTGAATGGGTGTATCTCACTGAAAGAGAGAATCTGATAAGACCTTAGCTTAAAATGGCCAGCTTCTCCCGTTGGGCCATCTCCAGTCATCCTGATGACTATCTGGAAACGGAGCCAGATGGCTCTGGAGGAGAAGTGAGGCTGGTGACCTTGCACAGCCCTCCCTCACTCAAATCAAAGCCAAATGCAAGTCATGTCTTCATTCCCTGATGTCATGGTCCTCTTCAAGAATGAAGGGCAAACACAACAACAACAAATACACCACCTTCTCTCCCATGTCACTTCCCTTTTCCTGGTGCAGACACTCAGAATCTTTCACAAGAAAGATAGCTGTTGGGGAAGTCTACCTGCCTCAAGTCTTTCCCTACTCCAATCTGTCCTCTATTCAGCTGTCAAACCCATCTTTCTAAAGCATGTTGGACTCATTATCCACATTCTCATACTCAATAAATTCCAGGTGTCTCTCTGTCATCTCCATCATCAAATAAAAAATTCTCTCTTTCAAAGTCCTTCATAACCAAGCCCCTTTCCCCCTTCCCGGTAAAAGGTGGCTGGTCAATGGGAACAGATAACTCAGAGGGCAAAGGACCCTTTCTAGGTCTCCTGTCTTCTATGTAGGAACTTGACTCTGAGGAGAAAAGCTAGGAAATGAATCACATGTGGAATGATGACAAGAAAACTAACACATACATGCACATATAAGGCTTGCAAAGCACACCTGATCATCATCACAACAACTCTGGGAGGGAGGTGCTATCATTTTTCCTCATTTTACAGATGGGGAAACTGAGGCAGACACAAGTTGAGTGACTTGCCTTGTGTCACACAGCTAGTAAGTACCTGAGGTGGAATTTGAACTCAAGTCATCCAGCTAGCTGCCTCTGGATAGAAGTAAGGTAAAAGAATGTTTTGGAACAAATGACCCTTATAGCCTCTCTGCCCTCCACTGCCCAGATGTCTTACCAGAGCACATGACTTTAGCGTGGTTCTCAGACCTACAGCTATAGCTGGACCATCCGTTATATTCACAGTCCCAGAGGGCTGACTCGTTTCCATGGCAGTGAACGTTGTTCAGCCAAATCTGTTCCACCTCCTCGCCACCATCAAACCAACTCACTGCGTTCTGGGGAGAGGGGCATCCGAGCTGCCTGCACACCACCCCAGCGACATCCTTGTTCCACTTGTTATCACAGACTCTCCCCCACTGTCCATGCACTCGCACTTCCACCAATCCAGAACAATTTTTTGTTCCACCCACCAGCCTCAGTTCCATATCTGCTCCTTCTGCAAGAGAGACAGGAAGAGAGGGGTGTCAGTGGTGGGAAAAACTGGGAAGGAGGAGGGAACTTCCCAATAATCCCTACAATGGGGCAGAGATTAGATTAGAGGAGGGAGGAAGAGGGGGCTCATCCTGGCACAGAGCCCTGAAGGGTCAGAAGAGTACATATTTCCCCTATGGGCATAGACTAAGTCTTAGGGCCAGAAAATATTGTCCTGAATATTAATGTTCTCGCAGCCCCCATGGTCCTTGTGGCCCCAGAAATGTTCTCCGTGAGGCTGAGACTGAGGCTTTGATGGACACAGGGCAGGTCTGAATACTGTGAGGGACATTTGGAGCAGCTCTCATGGTCCACTGGGTACCTCCATGATGAAAACCCAAGGGTTTTGGGAAAACATCCCTGGATTGTTGCTCATTACCATACCCAGAATCTAGTTCAATGTCAATTAATTCAATTTGATCGTTAATAATCATCATGTGAAACAGCCCCCTCACCTAGGGCGTTGTGGGTCTGGGTCCAGGTTAGTTCAGAAGGTAGCTGGCTTTCAGACCCTGCCCCTCCTCATTGGGGTATCCCCATGGGTCTCACCTGAGCAGACCAGCCCCACATCCTCATGATGGTTACAGTTGTGCTGACCCCATCCTCGATGGCTGCAGTCCCAGAGAGATGACTCATTTCCATGGCAGCCAACATCATCCATCCAGATGGTGCCGGAGCCGATGCCGGGACCCACTGGCCTCTGAAGATGGTAAGCTGTTCCACAGCCCAACTGCCGGCACACGACCTCGGAGTCCTCCTTGCCCCAGAGGTCATCACACACCGTCCCCCACTCACCCTGGAACTTTACTTCTAAACGTCCTGTGCAACGGTTCGAACCACCAACCAGCCTCACTTCCAGGTCGGCTCCCTCTAGACGGGACAAAGCTTCTGTCACCAGAGAACTTGTCAGGCAGAATCACACGCATACACACACTCACACACTCACATACACTTACACACATATACACTCACATACACATATACAGTCACAAACACACACACACACACACACACACACACACACACACACCAGGAACCTGGGCTGCCAGGTGGGGAGTCCTGAATTCTCTGATAGTTTTCCACAAGTAACCTGAGAGGGTAGGATGGGAGTTAAGGGGAGGGGGTACCTAGGAAGTATCTCCCTTTCCCTTTTCCTTCCACCTCCCCCTAGTCATACTTCCTCTTCCTCCTGAGACCCTGACCCTTCTGCCTGGCCTTTCATTAGGATCCCCTTTTCTAATCCTATTGCCACCCTCTAGAACTTTGTTTCAGACTGGATCTTTCCAGCGTCTGAGCTCATTGGGTCTTCCCACCTTTGACTTCAGAGGTACCATCAGAGAGACACCTGAACTCCCTGTCAAACCTCCATACATATGCGTGGACCCAGGAGTTCTGCTGAGACCTTGAGCGTCTCTAGATCAAGCTCTTGGGCATAGCCTTGCTCTGCTATCATGCCCAGAGAGGGGAAGGGGACATGTGTGTGCCAGGTTCTAGGATAAAGGCTTTTTGCAAGCATCCTCTCCTTTGATCCCAGAGGCACATCCCTGCCCTGCCCTGGCCACTCACACCAGCGAGGAGGGCTGCCCCAGAAGGGAGGTGCTGGTCCCGGGCACAGCCTCCCCACTAAAAGCCTGGAGTCAGTTCAGCTTCTCTCTACCTGTACTGTGGCTAATCAGTTCTGCCTCCTCTCCTTTTATCCTTTGGATTCAGAACTAACCCTCATAGATTAGTTCTTACCCCAGCTGTAGTCTATTCCACCCTCCCTGTCCCCTGGGTCATCTCAAACCTGCCTCAACTAATGAGTTCTATTTCAGATCCCATCTCTTTCTACCCAGCCCCTCCCGCTTCTGGTGTACACAGATGCCCATGTGTCTCCTGACTCCCTCACCAAGATGACTGCTCCATCTTGTATCCCCAACTTTAGGAGAGGAAGCAGATGGGCTCCTAGCTGCCCAGAGCCACATCCAAATGTCCCTCTGCACAATTCCCCATCACCCACCTCTCCTCCCTCGGGTCCTTCCAACCCTTCTCAGAGCTTTGTCACCAAAGGTCACTCCCTCCTTCCCCAATTCATGGTCTTCTGCACCCCTTTGGCATATCCTCCCATTCCCATGATTTTTCTCTTCCATCTGCCTCACTCATGCACAAAGAGAATCAGTCACACCTCAGACCTTCCTCTTCAGCTCTCCCCTCCTCTTGGCTCCCTACGGAGCTACAACAGCTTCTCCAAGATATGAAAATTTCCCCCTGCCCCAGCCCTTCAGTCTCAGAAGCAGCACCATTGCAGGTGAACCAGAGTGCAATAGGAGAGTATCCTGCAGCATCCCTAGTGATGACTAGCTAGAAACTCACCAGAAACATGCCCATCTGGAAGGAAATGTAAGTGACAAAGCCACAGAGAGCCCAAGAATCCCAAAGTAGCCTCAGGACCCCCAGGGTGCTGGGCAGACTGTCTGCCCATGCTCATGGTCACCAGAAGAGAAGGTGGGGATGAGACCTGCTCCAGGGAAGGAAATGCTCACATCAGGGACATCACACAGGTCTCTGACAATGTTTTATCATAGTATGAGACCATAAACCCCTTGGGGACAGTGGGCTCTCAGCTAACCTCTGGTGCCAGTATATGGAAGTCCTGCTATAGAAATGGCCTCAGCAGAAGAGGATTGGGAGCTGTGGAGGTCTCGGTGACTTAGTGAGCCCTGTCTGTGTCTGGAGGAGACATGAGGACCAAGGT
Source organism: Notamacropus eugenii (assembly GCF_028372415.1). Lineage (NCBI taxonomy): Eukaryota > Metazoa > Chordata > Mammalia > Diprotodontia > Macropodidae > Notamacropus > Notamacropus eugenii. The sequence goes on along the minus strand of NC_092872.1, from coordinate 292,147,066 downwards.
CTTATTATAGGTGCTGGTATTGGCCTGCCTTTGTGGCTCTCCTGGTGTTTCACGTTTCCTTTCATTCCCTAAGAAAGTTCCTTTAGGAATGCCCAACTTTGACTTGGCTGAACTGCCATTAAAGTTCAGCCTAGCCAGCTGGGCCAGGAGTGAAGGTGGTTCTAGCTGACTCCCACCTGCCAAGATTAGCCAGAGGACCTGGGGCTTTTAGAGAGGTGGAAGCCTGGGAGAAGGAGAAGCAGGGTCCAGTTCTTGGGACTGCTCCCTTCTCTTGGCTCTGAATCTTGACCAAGAAAGTCAATCAAAAGGGACCATGGGAAGATTGAAGGCTGTCCAGAGAAGGAAGGGGTCCCTGACTAGGCCAAGGCCCAGGCAGCCCAAAGGCAGTCTCCCAGCTCAGACAGACAGAGAGGGCAGGAGGTCCTCTGCCAGGCTTAGATGTGGGCACTGTCTTGCTATTCCCCACTTTTCCCAGGTCAGGTCTGGGAGCCGGATCTCTGTGTGAACGTATTTATTCCTAGGAATTTGGCTTGTCCTTCTCTTTCTGAGGATGTAGGAAGAGGTAGGTGAGTCTTACCTGAACAGTTCACTCGGGCCTCCTGTCTGAGTGTGCAGGGCTGCTGACCCCATTGACTGTGTCTGCAGTCCCCAAGAGCTGACTCATTCCCGTGGCAGGAAATATTGCCCAACCATGAGTGTCCGGATAGATCACTAATATTAGACCAGCCTGAGCTGCTGACAGACGAGGGACACCCCAGCTGCTTACAGACCACAGAAACCTCATTTTGGCTCCAGCTGTCACTGCACAGTGTACCCCACTGGCCCTGGAATTTCAATTGCACCAAGCCTTCACAGGGGCCACTTCCATTGACCAGCCTCAACTCCAGGTCCGAATTCCCTGCAAAGGAGATACAGACCTTAGTCACATGAGAGGCCAAAGGGCATGGATGAAGTCTTGGCACATGCCTAGAGCACCTAAGATGGAGTCAGCTATGTGGAAGTTGCTAGGAGGCCTGCTGCCACATGTGTGGACATTCTGGCTTAGCTAGTTATGTGGGTGGCTACTGACTGGCTGGAAGTGCATGAATCTTTAAAGATATCTGGCTAGACCCCACCAGGGATTTTTCCTTCATCCATGTTAGAAGCTAAAGAACTGTTGTAATCATTCCATGTGGTCAGGGGGAGATCCTTAGAGTCACCTTCCCCCTGCCCAGATCATGGGGCCCTGAGAAACAGGGCTAGGATTTGTTCTTCTTGGTCCCCTTGCAGGAAGGAGACTCTCAGATCTGGCCTGGGCACATCAGACAGGGATCTGGGAGTCCAGGGGTCCAAGCTGGATGCTGCAGCTGATCCAGCAACTCCATGCTGAGGAGCACGGCTGATGTGGTCACCTTGTGGACAGGGGCTCTTGGCTACCCAGCAGAAGCACTGCTGGCTTTGAAGGACTGAAGCTATGTAGGAACTGAGTTGTGGGCTCCCAGACTGAAGAGGTATAGGGAAGGGGCAGGTGCTAGAGGAGAACATTGGGGAAGATTTCATCCCTGAAATTTGGGGGTAAATATGTGAATGTTTGTTCTGGCTATATCTGTGGAACAAATGTCCTTCTTACAAGCTAATCCAATGCCAAGTGGCTCAATGGAATTGGAATGCCCTCTCCAAAAATGTGGGGACATGACGGGTGTGAGCCTGAGGTAGGGCAGAAAAGAGAGAGCCACCAGCCCCTCCAGAACATATCCTAGAGAACCCTTGGGGGTCACATGTAACATACCTGGCCCTGAGACAATGGGGCCAGGGTCAAGCTACATCACATGCAGATTCTCTAGGGTCCCTCAGGCCTGTTCCATTCTCTTTGCTCATTTGGAAACAGTTATTGGCATTCTACCAGCCATCTCAGGTTATAGGTCCAGGCTAAGACAGGAGTGGGGAGAGCCCCAATATGATGCCCCCACTTAGATCTGCTTCTCTGACCCCCACTTTTCTCCATCAACCATCTCTCCATATTTGTAACCTTTTACTCTTTAAACCAGGGGTCCTAGGGTTGAACATTTAGAACTGGAAAGAACTTCAAAGGTCCAAAAGTCCAGCCTCCTCATTTTACAGATAAAGAAACTGAGGCAAAGAGCCATGTCTGTTGGTGCAGGCTGGAAGTCCCTGATACATTCCCATCCCCAAGGCTGGCCAGGACTGCCCACAGACACATTGGAAAAACTGCCTCCTCTACAAGCTCCCTTGGGGTAGAATTGGGGGTGCGGGTACTTCATTCATCATGCTAGCATCACCTACTGAAGCATCTGCTCCCAGATCCTCAGAATCCTGCCGGGCCTCCATGTATTGCAGCAGCAGCCTTTACAGCCCCTAGCCTGGTGGGTCTGCAAAGCAGTTACTAGCCTTGGCTATTTGGTGACCTTTCTCTGCACCCTTTCCTACTCTTCCTTCCCAGGGAATGTTTGCTGGAATTTGAAAAGCTGTCTCAATCCCTTTCTCCCTTTGCCAGACTACCATGCATTTAGGGTTTGGAGTAGCATTGGGGCTTTTCAATTCTTGCAGGTGGGACTTCTGGGGAGACCTCATGGACAGAGAAGAGTCAAGATCTAGTTTGCCACTCAGTGATGGTGAGAAATGCACTTTGTAAATTGGAGCTGAGAGCATGTGCATGTGCCTCAAAGAGCAGGGTGAAAAAAAACTGCCCTAGAAGATTCCCAGGGCCAGCCTCACTGTTCAGCACTGGGGTGTGCTATGGGCTCCCTGTGGCTTCTTCCTAGCTTCAGGCTAGGAAAATGGGGAGAAGAGGAACTCAGAACCTACCAACACAGCTGTGGAGGAAGCAGGTACTGACCAACAGGAGGGAAAGACCACAAGCCCAGAGAGGCAGTTGATGCCAGCATCTTCCAAGTTCTGTAGGGATGAGAAAACCCCAAGGTAGAATCAGACGACCTCAGGGTCTTAGCATGGGGAGGGAGTCAGATCTAGGGAGACCAAAACAGAGAGACCCAGAGACACAGACTTAGACTGAAGAAAGTTCAGAGCGAAGCTCAGGGGAGCTCTGGGGGCACCATGATGATGCCAGGCCCCTGGAAGGTTCTGGAGGAAGAAGGAGGGAAGGAAGGCCTTTAAGAAATGAGCCTGAGGTGTGGGCTTCCAAATGGCCCATTACAAGCATCTGTCCCTAAAGGCATTTATTGCTTCTACTAGACCCAGTACGATACTCATTGCATCCTTATTGGTCAACTTTGGGTGTTTAAATGGGGATGTTGTCCCCATTTGAGTCACTGCTTCTCCCCTCCCTCTTACCCATTACCCTAGAACAACATTTCCACCACTTCCTTTCCAGATGGTTTCTCTTTCCTTTCCGTCCATCTTCTCCCTACTGACCATTGCACCATGAGCTCCTTCACTTCTAGGTCCACTCAACTATCCTTTCTCTCCCCCATTTTATTTGTTCCCTTTCAACATCTATCCATGGCAAACATCACTGCCAAGGTTCGTGAGAATCCCGAGCACTCTACATACATATACCCAGAAGCTCTAAGATGATGGTGACGGTCAGAGCCTACCACTCTCCAGCCATTGATCCCCTGCGCCCTCCCTTCTCTAATCCTTGGACCAGATGAATTCATTCTAGTCTGTTGCACAAAGTGGGTGCCCAGGAAAGAGGACCTTCATCCCCACTGGGCATCTGCTGTTGGTGACAGAGCAGACGCACTCCTCCCTCCTTTCTTCTTCCTCTACCCTTTTCCTCCTTGTTTCTTTTCTACTCTGCACTCCCTCTTGCCTTGCCACCCCCTCTGGACCTTGTCCAAGAGTTCACCAGATTGTGAAAGTTTCACTGGGAACACTGACACAACATGGTCTGATTTTTTGTTTCATTGATTGACTAGACTTAAGAAAACATTAATAATTTAGGTTCAACTTTAAAACATTTCCTGTGATTTTGGAAAATCAGTTGTTAAATACTGACTAGCACTGTGTGCGCACGCACACACACACACGCACACACACGCTTGATCCCCCAAGACCAGCTTTGCACCTGTTCTTATCACAGACCCATGAATTCCCTGGAACCTTATTGTATCTCCAGACCTATTCTGAGCTCACTAAGATTTTCCCCATATATTCCATGTTTCAGATCCTCTTCTTAATCCCCACTTCCATGTTCCCTGGACTGTAAGAATTCTCCGGGGCTACCCCAAAAGACATCAATGGAGAGCAATGCCTTTACCTGCATGCCAGGAGTGTTGGGATGGCCACATTGTGACTCTGTTCATCTCTGTCTTGTGATGTCCACAGGTTCCCAAAGAAAGGGTGCAGCTAAGCTCCAACCCTTCCCTTGGAGCAGCAACAAGTCATCTCAAAAGGAGAAGTTCCCCTAAGAGCCGATGTTCCTTTATATCCTTGCCTTCTCCTGATTGTGGAACAAGGAACAAGAGGAAATTGAGGAAATTGAGAAACTTGGCCCACAGATTTTTTTAAGAATTAGGAAATTTTAAACTAACATGTTGAATTCTGATGAATTTTCATATTTCTATTTCTTCATTTTATGTCAACACTCTCATGCCTAAGAGGAGACATCTATAATAGTTCTTTTCAAAAAAGAGGGGGGAGAAACCTAAAGAAAATCAGGTTCAACCTTGACTAAATAAATAAGCCTTCTCCTCTCAATGGACAATGGGGGATGCTGCCATGAGGAGCCACTTTTGTAGGAAAAAGCTGATTCAGCTCAGCCCTGGAACCTGACTTCACAAGGACAACAGGAAAGACTTGCAGGAAGCTGGTGTCCAGAACCCATTTCAGCTCCTGGAAGTGCTGGCAGCTTTTGCTGGGTCAGTCAGAGACATGGGAACAGTCATGGAAGAAAGGAGAGATACATTAAGAATGGGCAAAGGCAAATGTGACTATTTCCAGAAAGTAGGGAGAATGGAGCCAGCAAACTATGGATCAGTGGTCTGGAATTCCAGGGAGAATTCTAGAGCATTCATTAAGAAAAGTAAGTGGATGATTACAAAAAGCCAGAGGGAGTTCATGAAGGACCAGTCTGGTCAGACCATAATCATAGTTCACATCTCTATAGTACATTCAGATTTGCAAAGTTCTTTACAAAGATCTTCTTGTTTGATCCTCAAAATAACTCTTCAGGGTTATTATCCCCATTTTACAATGGTGGAAACTGAGGCAAGCAGAGCATCTTCCTGACTCCAGGCTTAAGGTTCTGCACAGTATGGCACAACTGAACAGCCTCTGTCTTGATTTCTTTTTTTCTGACAAGGTTACTAAGCTAGTAGATGAAGACTTTACTATAAATCTAATTCACAATGATAATAGTTAATGTCTCTATAGTACCTACTTTGTGCCAGGCACTTGTCAAAACTGATCCCATTTGATCCTCACAACAGCCTTGGGAGGTAGGGACTATTTTGTCTGTCTGAATTTGAACTCAAGTCTTCCTGACTCCAGGTGCAGCCATTCTGCCATGATTTAGTTTGTGAGTTTTTGATGAAGTGTTTCACACTCTTCTTGGGGAGGTGGACCATACCAGAAGAAGGGTGGTACAAGGTGTCTGAGGGGCCAGAGGCACAGAGAAGTCCTTAATGGATCAACCTCTCCAGTGCAGAAGAGCCCCAGGAAATCCCAGTCAGTGACTCCAAGCTATCGAATAAGCAAATGGTATGAAGATAATGGGGACAGCATGCATACACTGGATGATAGGGCTGGGATTCAAAGAGATTCTGAGAAGCTGGAGCATTGTCCTGAAAGGAATAAGATGCCATGGAATAAAGAGAGATACAAAGTATCTGGAAAAGTTAAGATCCAGGAGGTGTGGTTAAGGTGGTAGGTTCGGGGTGGGTGAGCAAACTACAGGAATTGCCATGAACTATGATGACTACAGTGAATTAGCAAAGTGGTGTGGCAGCTATATGAAGAACCCAGCTTCCAGGAAGAGGGAAGGAAATTCAATAGACAGTTCTGAGCTTAATCTGTATAATGGGTGTTGTCTGTGAGTGGGGCCTCAAGTTTATGCTGGTCTATAGGTCTATAATCCTAAAACAAAGCTCACAAGTCCCCACTGTTTTGCCTTCAATAGATATCCCGAGGACACCATGAGCTCAAAGTAAAGACAGTTCCTTAAATGGCAGAGTAGAGTTAATAGCTAGACATACACACACATACATGCACACACATACGTACACACAAACACAACACATATATGCACACATTCGTGCATACACACAAATGTACACACATGCACATGTGCATGTATGCACAGACACATGCCCACATGCATGCATATACGTGCATGCAAACACATGCACATGCACACAAACACATATAGACATGCATACATACAAACACATGCACATATGCATGCACACGTACATACATCAGTACATACACAATTGATAGAGCAACAAAGGCCATTGATAAAGCAATAAATCAACTCCTGATACAACATTTCCAACTTCTACAGTGTAAATGCTCCCACTGAAATCAATGAGCTAGGTGCAGCTCACCCTGGAGGTGATGGGGTCCCCCACACCAAGACTCTGACCTGTTCAGGCAGAATCAATCTAGAATATTGTTTGAGATTCGGGGGAGCCCATTCATGAGCTAGTGTCCAGAGGAAAGCCACCAGGATGGTGAATCTTAAAGACACATCATCTGAGAATTGGTTAGCAGCAGAGTCAGAGTCAGAGGTGTAAGGACTGTCATGTGCAGCCTTGATGAAATCTGTTCTAGAAAGCAAAACCAGAAGTTATGGGTCAAAGATACAAAGAGGATATTTTGGCTTGAAGTCAAGAAAAGCCTCTGAACAATGTGTTCTCCTTTAGTAGATCAGGCAGCTTCAGCATGAGGTGAGTTGGTTCCCTTGGCAGGAGCTGGAAGAGTACATATTACCAAACATAATCTCTTGACTTTTAACCTCTTCCCTCTGCCTTGCCTTACAAAACCCTACTCTTCATCCACACCATGGCCTTAAATTCCCTGACCCTTCAATTTTCTCTCAGGCTTCCTATTTTGTGCTAACCACTCTCTCCTCTTTGCCATATCTTGACCCCTTAGAAAACCAATTCAGATCTATTCTGCACTCCTCTCTTGAATCCCTATCCCCTTTATTATACTGGCAGATTACACCCAGCCAAGCCTCAGCCTTGAATCACTCCCACCATCTTTTCTTCTACCCACAAGATTCAGAACAAAGGTGTAGAAGTCAGTTAAGGAACTTGACCCAAGAACAGCCCTCTTCTTTAGCCAAGAGAGTGATGTGGATGAAATAAGTAAGCAAGGAAAACTCTGAATACCATGAGAGTACCTTGGATTGAAAGCTGCCCAGGGGCTAAACCTTGAGAAAGATCATAATGCCACAACAAATTCAAAAAAAGCCTCAGAGAAAAGCAAACCAAAAAAGAACTGTTCATAAGTTCTACAAAAGTATGTGGAAGAAACAAGACAAAGAGCTACAAAATAAAATAACTTAGGAGGAAGAAATGGTAAGGAGAGATGAAACTTAGAACAGATTGTGGAAATCTTACCAAAAAATGGAATTTCTTGAAAATTATAATAGTTCAAACAGAAGGTAAAAGCTCAACAAGACAATAAGAAATGTTTTAAGTCAAAATGTTTAGGGGAGGGGAGAAGCAGAAGAAAATCTAAGAAATACTATATAAAAAATCTGACCAAGAAAACAGATAAAACAAAGATAATTAAGAATTATTGAACAATATGAAAATTGTAACCAAAAACATCTAGAAGGGGCTGCTAGGCAGTGCAGTGGATAAAGCACTGAGTCTGGAGTCAGGAAGGATCATCTTCCTGAATGCAAATCTGGCCTCAGACTCTTAGTACCTCTGTGACCCTGGGCAAGTCACTTAACCCTATCTGCCTCACTTTCTTCATCTCTAAAATGATCTGGAAAAAGAAATGGCAAACCACTTCAGTACCTTTGCCAAAACAAAAACAAAAACAAAGATGGTCATGAAGAGTCAGACACAACTGAAAAAAAATGAAAAACCAAAAAGAAAGAGTCCAAGTATGAAGAAGCCACAGCAAGAATCACTCAAGACTTGGCAAGTGCCACAATAAAAAAAAAGAGCACTTGAAATATGATATTCCAAAAACCGGAAGATAAAGTCTTATAACAAAGGATAACTTATCTGTTGAATCTAAGTGTAATCCTGCAGGAAAGAAAATTAATCTTTAAGGGTATAGAGGATTTTCAAGTTTTCTTGATGAAAAGGTCAAAACTGAGTAGATGTTTTGAAATATACATGTACCAAGAGAAGTATAGAAAAGTACATGTTTACTTGATTGGAAGTTAAGATGTGGGGATGGAGGGTTTATGTTAACGGGAAGTAAGACATTCTCAGAACCCTAATATATTTAAGGGTTTTTGAGAATGGTAAAAATGCCCCTTTTGGTGGTTTTGTTTTGTGGGTACCTTTGTTCTGTTTTGATGGTCTAAGAAAAGGTAAAAATGGGAAGAACAAAGGGAATATATTGGGGAAGAACAAAAGAGGAAGTGAAATCATTGTCACATAATGGAGGTGCCTTACGTGGATAGGATAGAATCGTGGACGAAGAGATGGGAAAGGAAAATGGGCGTCCCATGAATCTCACTTTCATCTGAACAAAATAAAGATTAAAGACAGTGAGAGAGACAGAGAGAGGCTAGGGGAGTGGGATGTCTAAGAGTGAGGGCAGGATAGGTAAGGATTATAAGTCATAAGAAAAACAAACTCAAATATTTAAAGAGAAAAAAAGAGTGAAAACTGGGATGGAGGGTGGGACAAGGGGAAGAAAAGACCTGCACCAGAGAGGAAATGGGTCTCTTCATTTATAGAGAATGTGTTAAGAAACTCACCCGTAAAATAAAAGATAGCATAGCAGAGTGAATTGGAAAACAGAATTAGATGATGCTGTTTATAAGAAACACATTTGAAACTAAATGATTCACATGAAGGCAAGATGGATCAAAATCAATTTTATTTCAGCCAAATTTTAAAAGTAAGGTTAGCAAACAAGATTTCAGATAGGTCTACAGTAAATATAGGCATGATTAAAAAGAGATAAACAGGGAAATTACTTTACATTTAAAGGCACCATAGATAATGAGTCAATGTCAAGATGTAATATGTGTGTAGGGTGTTCCAGAAGTTTTAGGAGAGGATTAACTGTCCCTCACTCCAAGTCATGTCATCATTTCTCTGATGTCATGATCCTCTTTGAAAACAAAGGACAAACACAACAACAATTAGTAGGATATTAAGTAATTAAGGCTTAACAATGAACTACGACTTTTGGCACATAGTATATCAACATAGTACCTAAATACTTAAAGGAAAAGTTCATTGAGTTGGAGGAACAAATAAATATAATTTGTTTATATAATAGTGGAGGTGGATAGGGTTAGTTACTGCTTTCAGAACATGAATAGGACATTTGTGAAGTTAGAGATGACAATCTCTGGCAATTAGAGGATGGTACTAGAAATGCATTCACATATTTCTCAACTGTAAGCACCTTTACAAAAACTGACCAAACTTTATTTGAGGAATAAAGACCTCACCAAAAATGTAGAAACACAGAAACACATAATTTACTAATCACAATGCAATAAAATTATATTCAATAAAAGACCTTTAAAAATTAATTAGAGATTGAGTAACATAATTTTCATGAACTGGTGAATCAAACAAACAAGTTGTAGAAATAATATAAAACTTCATTAAAGAAAATAATAGTAATGAGACAACATCCCAAACATGGGATACAGCTAAAGCATTTCTCAAGGGAAATATTCTATTTCTAAATGCTTTCATCAACAAAAGAAAGAAAGAACAAATCAATGAGTCATATATACAACTAAAAACAGTTGAGCAACAACAAACCTAAAATCCCTAACTAAGCAACAAAGTAGAAATTCTGGGAATTTAAAGAGATTAATAAAATTTCATGCAAAAAAAAGCACATTATATCAATAAATAAAACTAGGAGTTTTTAGGATTAAGGTTAGCTAATCTGATATTTGAAAAGAAAGAGGAAAACTAAATTGTTCATATCAAGAACGAAAAGGGAGCATTCACAACAACTGAAGAGGAAGAAAAGGAAATTATTTTTAAAAAAATCTATTTTGCCCAATTATATGCTAATAAAAGGGCAGCTGTCAGGTTGCCCAGTGTCTAGAGCACCAGACCTGGAGTCAGGAAGACTCCACTGACAAGCAGTAGTTCTGAAGAGCCTAAGGGAAGTAGGTGGGTCCTTTCTTATCACAACTGGTGCAGAGAAAGGAAGAGCACCTGTCACGTAGCCAAACCCAAAGAACCTTTGAGTCTAACAAAATTATCAAGGATTTGATCCTTACTGAAAATTTGTTTTCAAAAGAGCTCTGCTGCTCTTGGGAGGTCACTGAATGAACTCTGTCATACATATATGATTAAAGAGGCACAGAAGCAGACAGACAAGAAACACAAAATTGTCTTAAGGAAACAAAACTCTCTAGAGCCCAGAGGACAGACAGTTGTGAAGAGGGTTTAGTCACTGTCTCCCACAGGCAGGGACCAACTCTGCCTTCTGTCCTACTCACTGAAGCCCATTTAGACAGAGCACTTGTTTACCAAAAGGATGACCTTTGCCAGCAGAGGCCTGAATGACCCCATTATACCATTCACAATCTCTAGTTCTCACAATGAAATGTAGGAACTAAGAAATTCAAAGACAATACATACTGAAGTTAAAGTCTAGACAGACAAGAATTCACTGTTGTGAATTGTGAGTGGGGCCTCAAGTTCATGCTGGTCTATAGGTCTATAATCCTAAAACAAAGCTCACAAATCCCCACTATTTTGCCTTCAATAGACATCCCGAGGACACCATGAGCTCAAAGTAAAGACAGTTCCTTAAACGGCAGAGTAAAGTTGATAACTACAGACATGCACACACATACTTACACACAAACACAATATATATATGCACACATGCATGCACACACACAAATTCACAGGCACGCAATGTGCATGCACACAAACACATATAGACTTACAGACATACAAACATATATACACATATATGCACACATACATACATCAGTACATACACAATACACACATCAGTCTGAGGTGTCCTATCCCACAAATATACATAACATCAGAGGGAAGACTGGATAAGCACCAAGCAAAAGCTCATGCCCAAAGTAGTTTCCACCTCCAATGCTCCAACAGTGTCTGTCTGTTTCATGGTGGCTTTCATTGCTTCCTTTGAGGATGGCATCTCTGTTGGGTATGTAATTACATCCAATTTTCTGGATCTTCTCTGCTCTTCAGGTGAAGCTCCACTTGGACACTCCCTGAGCGTGCCCTCTGAGGGGCATAGAAAACATTGCTCTGCTATAAGGTATCATTGCTAATGGAGGAGAGGGGGAGAGATCATCCTTCCATCCCTGCACTCTGACAGGGGCACAAAGGGAAAAGGAAAAGGTAATTTTCTCTCAAGAGCAGGATCTCTCATCTGTCTCCCTTCTCACTTGCCTCCTCTGGAGTTGCTTTTTCTTTTTAATGCCACCAAGCAGTCAGTGGCCCATCCTTCATTCGGGCGGTGACTTACAGAACACTGCGACTCCTCCTAAGGGCCCATCAAAGTCCGAAAGAGGGGCCCCCCTTTCTAAGGTATGAATGGATCACTTTCAGGGCCTACAGTTTGTGTCCAGGTCATTCAGAGTATGAGTTATTTACAGTTTCAGGCCCTTCACAAGCTGTGAATGTGACCATTCAGTTTGAAAGTAAAGTTCTGACATTTCATTGTCTCTGTCATCTCTCCTGTGAACTTACTGGTCCAGAGACTCTCTAACTGACCTACTGTGATGTGGATTGACCCTAGTATCGAGCTAGAACAGACCTAAGAGACCATCTTATCCAACATCTTTACTGTAGAGATCAGGAGATTGACATTCATCATGACTTGCCCACACTTCCATATATCATAAGTGAATGAGATGGGACTTGAACCCCAGCACCCTGACTCCAAACTCACACCTGCATTGTTCGACCTCCTCATCTCTGTCTGTGAGATTCCTTCATTTCCTTCAAAACTCATCTCCAGCACCACCTTGTACCTGACCCATTTCTTAACAACTCCCACAGCTAGTCCCAGCCCCAATCCTGAAAGAATATTGCTTTTACTTTGTATATATGTAGATGTGGATGTATCGTTTCCTGTGATAGAGTGTAACCTCTTCAAAAGTTGACAGAGACTGTTTCTTGTTTATCTTTGTATCCTTGTCATCTAGTACTGGACCTGGCACATGCTAGGTCCTTAACCAACTTTTGTGGAATCTCTGATGTTACTCCCATTGACGTTACATCCCACTCTCCGGAGGAGGTGGGTTGCTGCACCTGTCTCCCACATAGCTCTCTGTCACACTCCCTATTCTTCAACTGAAGATTCTTTCAATTCCCTGAATTCCCTGAGTTGGGGAATGCCTCAAGACATCTTGCTAGAGCTCCAAGTCTGAGTGTCTGAGTCTCTTCTGTGGGACTGAGAAGACAATCCTAGCAATAGGCTCCACTGTCTATCACTTGTCCATCTTATCAGAGCATTGTCTATGGGCTTGCTTGGATCTGTGCCTCTCACGCTCGGATGGAAAGGCATGCCAAGATGTCTGAGCAGAGGAATCATGGGGTTCACGCCGTTCTTTTCTCTTTCCTCTTGCCAAGCACACATTCTTGCTGCTATTGACAAGAGCCCTGTTAGCCTCATTTCCTTCCTTCTCTATATGTTGTCAACATTCTTCCCAGCTTGCAAGCTGCAGGATTTCTTCTGACTAAGTTCTGCTGCAGGCAGGAAGCTATAGCCCACAGGACTTTATTCTACTCCTTTACTGGAGTCAGCAGAAACCAGTAGTCATACACAGGGTGAGGGGGTAGGGGTCAATATTTCCTCCATCTTATTTAGATGATGTGTGTAGGATAAGCAAGTCTGGGGAAAAAATCGACTATCCTCTCTGAAGACCAAGAATCCATAAATAGAGTTTGGTGGCATAATTTAAGTGAATTTATTACGTGGGTTGGCATGTTTAATGGCATGCTTCAGGTTTCTAAGAAAGACTATGTCCATTTATTAATGAAAAGATACCTTAAGGAAACTTGCCATAGGACAAATGATGCCATCCAAAGAAAATCAGGGGAAGGTCCTGCTTGAATAAGAAACTGGGGGCTTCTGACAAGATGGCCAAGCGAAGAGTCATATCTGAGTCAATCCCAACAATAAGGAAGAGATGAAATAAAGTAAAGGAGACAAAAAAGAGAAGAAATGACAGAAATCATCACAAGGAAAACCCCAGTGGAAAAAAATACAGAAGTAAGAAGAAAAAGAAAAAGCCCTGCGCCTATGACATGAGACTGCACAGAAAAATATACAGAAGACACTAGTTCTGAGACAATGACCTCCTGCTGAGATTAGAATGGCCCCAGGAACTCTAAGGTTCCAGTTAAGGAGCTGAGGGAACCCCTAAAAGGAGGAATATGGGTGAGTCAGGTGCCTGGGGTCCAGAAGAGGCTCAAGTCAACCTGGCTGAAGAGCAGAGGGAATCCTAAGGAACTTTGGGAGGATCCTCTGAGTAGAGAGACCATTCATTCTGGCCCTGCAGTTTTGAAGTTGGGAGCTGGTGAGCTCCACTATTGCTGTACATTCCTACTCACTGGACTCTGGGCATATTTCCGGGAGAGCCATGCTCCTGTGTTGGGTTGTTTTTTTGGGGGAGGAGACTTTATAATGACTGGGGGCAGCCAGGCAGTTCAGTGGATAGAGTGCTGGGGAGACACAGAATATGAGTTCAAATCCAATCTTAGACACTTACTAGTTGGGTGACCCTAGGCAAGTCACTTGACAGCATTAACATCGGACTCTAATGTCTGCCTCTGTTTTCTCATCAGCAAAATGGTGATGGTAAAAGCAATTTTATCTGGGATCTTATGAGGAACAAATGAGATAGTACACTTGTAAAGTGCTTAGCACCATGTCTGGTCCATAGAAGATGCTAGATAAATCTTAGTAGTTGTTATTATCACTGCTATGACATTTGAGTCAATGCCCTCATCAAAGAATGAATTGAGCCTACTGGCTAGTTGCTAAGGGGGCAGTGCACTGGTAAACATCTAGGAATATCACCACATAGAACCCTAGAAGCCCAGGAGGAGTGACAGCTATACCTCTGAGGACTCAGGAGTTAGAGGAGTTGGATGAACAGTCCCTGTGGGGGCATTTTGCTTTGGGTAGCCTAAGGACTCTTCTAGATATCATTTTCCTATCTAAGATTGAAGCATGTGAGAATAAACATAGTGTTTTCTCTTTTACTGACCATGAAAATGATCACTGAATTTATTTAACACCTACTATGTGCTGGCACTGGGGATACAAAATAAAAAGGGAGCAGTGCCTTCCTGATCTTAATGAACTTGGTTTTCATTGGGAGCATACAGTCCATGAGTCTTTTATTTCGCCCAAGGGATGAGGGTAGGAATGGGCCTGGTCATTGACAGCATTAAGAAAGACATCCCACAGGAGATGGCATTGGGGCAGATGGCATTGGAGCAGAGCCTTGAAGGAAACATGGGACTCCAAGAAGTAGAAGTAGAGAAGGGCTGGGTCCTAGGCAGGCAGGACAGTACTGCAAAGGCATTAAACAGAGATACAGGGATGGGCTCATCCTCTGCAGAGAGTGTCAAGGTTGGCCAGAGCCCAAGTTGCTTGGAGGAGAGAAATGTGCTCTAAGCATGGCGCAATGGACAGGACACAGGTCGGGAAGGGCTCCCCGGGCTCCCCAGAAGACGTAATAGCAAGAAAAGCAGAGCCAGGCAATAAGCAGGCTGGATCTGGGCTCCAGAAAAACAGCTTGTTAATCAGCTGTTGGGAAGGAAAGATTAACAAGTCTGTTCTCTCTGTGTGTGTGTCTCTCTCTCTGTGTCTCTCTCTCTGTCTCTGTTTCTGTCTCCCTCCCTTTCCCTCTCTCTCCCTCTCTCTCCCTCTCTTTGTCTCTTTCTGCCTGTCTCTCTCTCTCTGTGTCTCTCTGTCTGTCTGTCTGTCTCTCTCTCTCTCTCTCTCTGTGTCTCTCTCTCTGTGTCTCTCTCTGTCTCTGTTTGTCTCTCTTTCCCTTTCCCTCTCTCTCCCTCTCTCTTTCTGCCTGTCTCTCTCTCTTTGTGTCTCTCTGTCTGTCTCTCTCTCTGTCTTTCTCTCTGTCTCTCTCTCTCTCTGTGTCTCTATGTCTGTCTCTGTGTGTTTCTCTCTGTATCTCTCTGTCTCTATGTCTCTCTGTCTGTCTGTCTCTGTTTTCTATCACAAGCTTCATTTATGAACATTCAGTATAGCACACCTGCCTTAGACCTCATGCCAAGTTTCCTGCAAACCCATTTCCCAGAGACTGCATTTCATAAAATCACAACATCAGCAAACAGCTCTGGGCCACTTTAGTCCTACCCACATTTGTTGAGGAATAGGGAAAATGGGGACCTGATGGTTTGTGTCCCCCAATCCCCACTCAAACTGAGGTTAAATGGCTTACTGAAAGTATTAGTTCATGTTTGAGGTAGCACTTGAACTCAGATCTTTCTGTCTCCAAGCCCAGATCTCTATCTACTGCACTACATAGCTGTCTTATAAGGTTAAATGTTATCTCATAAGACTATGCAATGGGAAGAAGGTGCAAAAGGAAGTACAATCCTTGGAGTATGACCAGTGTTCTCTATGGCTACATATCCATGAGGAGGATTGGAGAGCTGGCCTGCGTTTGAAGTGTGATGAGGAGCCCATCTCCAGTTGCATGCATGTACAGGTGATGTCCTTTGATAAATATTACCTGGCAGCTAATAGGTGATAGTAGAGAGTCTATTAATGAGCTGCTGAGACAGGCCCACACACATCTGAAGGGCACGCCTGAACAAAAGTTCTCTCTTCTTTCCTAGTGGCTTTTGGATGGGAAAATACTATTGCATGTTTTCAGACCAGGAGAGAAGCAATGGCTTTTCTCCCCTCCCAATTCCTCTTTCCTTGTATTAGGTAAATAGATATTAGGGGACAGAATGAACAAGACCATGACTTTGTGAACCTCAAAGTCCAGGAGAAGTCTCCACAAGTACAGATGTGGAATCAAGTTTGCCTGTCAAGGAGCCATTCACTTGACCCAGTTGAGTCGGGAATTAATCTGACACCACATCTTAGGAGCAAAGGAGTGTGTCATTGAACAGCTGGACCAGCCCCTAGAAGGGAACTTGGTGGCATGCAATGTTTGGTAGTCACCATTCTAAGTTTGTATTTGCTCTTCCTAGGGATTGAATGAGTATGTAAAAGAGAAGAATGTGCCCCAGTTTGGAGGGAGGGGCTTATACTTCTGTCTTTGTACTACTTTCTTTGTAAATATCCATTAGCAAAAGAATTATTCAATACACCAATTGATATTGGGGGGCTAATTGATTAAGTTATATTGATGAGATATGAATTGGCTGATTGATATTGGGGGAGCCCACCATCCCAACCCTGTGGGATCCCTCTAGAAAACTGAAAAGTTGCCAACCTCTGAAGACCCTCCAGCTTGCCAGTGAAAAGAGTCCGTGGGGGTTGGGATCTAGCCACGGTCTCTCTGCACCAGGGCTTGGGATGTCCATAAAACACATTTCCTTGCACTCCTGGCCAGAAAATATAGATGAGGAAGTAAGGACCATGAATCCAGTAAAGACCCAAGGTCCTCCCTCCCTCCCTCACGTCTCCTTCTTCAAGGAGGGGTGTGATAGCGTCAAAATGCCTTAGATTGCATGAACCTTCCTAGAAGTCCTACTTGAAACATACGTGGCTGCTGTGGGCAGCAGGGATCGCTTCCTCTTTTTTTCAGCAGTTGTTTGCAAAAAACAGGAACACAAACTCCAAAGCTGGAAGCAAAAACTTTTCTGTTCAGCTTTCTGCAGGAGGTAGTGCAGAGCAAAGAAGGTGTGGACAGGTCTGAATCCCACCCCCCACTCCCATCCTGGGTCAAGACCACATGGTCCTCTGTCACCCATGAAAGAAACTGAGCCTAATCCTTGCTCCATCACTGGCTAGCTGGCTGAGACTAAGCACACCTAGGTTCTTTTATCTGAAAAATGGGGACAGCGATGCAGACCTTTCCTTCTTCACCTGACTGTCAAGGGCCAAATAAATTATATGATAGGGCTTTAAATTCCCTAAAGCATCCTATGGTAGAGGGCAGATACATATACCCTTTGGTATAGGCATTATTACATCTTACCTCAGGGTTTGAAAAGTCCAAGATTTCATCACTATGGACATATTCTCCAGAAGTTTCACCTGTGGAAAACCAGCTCATTGGTGCCTCAATAGAGAAAAACGCTAACTCCTGGTTATCTCTTCAAGGGCACATGTTTAGCTAGGTTGGTCATTGGAGAATTGAGACAGCATCTGTCATTGGGATAATGCTCAAATTCTTTTCAGTCTGATAGTGACAGGATGCTTTGCCCCTTGTGGATCCAAACAGTCAGTAGGCTCTACCATAATTTGCTCAGTGGTGATAGAACCTGCATCTTTAAAAGCTTTGAATCACCAAGATGTGATTGCTCATCTCCCATACCCAAGCTGTTACCAAGGCCTACTGATTTCAACTCTGCAGAGTCTCTCCTCTGATCTGCTCCCCCACTGGTACAAGCCCTCATCACCTCACACCTGAATTACTGCAGTAGCACCTGAGTGGGGGGGGGGGGGGTTGTCTGCCTCAAGTCTTTTTCTGTACAAGTCCATTCTCCATTTAACCAAAAAAGTGATTTTCCTAAAGCTCTGTTCTAAATGTATCACCCTCTACTTAATAAAAGTCAGTGGCCCCCTCTTCCCTCCAGGATCAAAGACAAAATGCTCTACTTGGCATTTATAACCCACCCTTATCCTGCCCCAGCCCCCATCCACTGTGGACTCCACTTCAGTGACACTGGCTTCCCCGGCTGTTCCACATATAAGACCCTCCATCTTTCAGCCTTGGGCATTCTCTCCAACCATCCCCTAGGCCTTGACCTCTCTTCCCTTTCTGCTCCAACTACTGACCTCCCTGATTTCTTTCAAGTCCCAGCTAAAAGTCTCACCTTCTACAGAAGCCTATTTTACCCTCCCTTATTTCCAGGGCCTTTTTTCAGCTAATCATTGCCTATTTATCTTGTATAGAGCTCATTTTTACCGGTTATTTCCTTGTCTCCCCTTTGGACCATGAGCTGCAGAGGAGTATGGACCATTTTTTTGTATCCATAACAATTAACACATATAAAATGCTTAGCAAATGCTTATCAACTGACTGACTGATCAGGTGATTTGAGCAAACCAGCCCTGAGGGACTGGTGCCTAAGAAAGCAAATATAAACTATTAAACTAAAATCATATTTGTACCCCACCTATGCCTAAGGCATAGAGAGAGACGACTAGATGAGGAAAGGGCAAAGACTCAAACTCCCCCACTTTAATATAGCCTAGAAGGGACCAGAGCTGAAACCCTACCTCAGACCCTTAATAGCTGCCTAACTATGGGCAATTCATTCTACCTTCCTTTATAAAATGGAGATCATAACGTCTCCCTCAAAAGTTCTTGTTAGGCTCAAATGAGAAAATCTGATGAAGGGGGTTAGGGTTAAGGTATTAGCCAATATTATTAACTCCTCATCTTCGTCTGGTTCCAGGAGCCAAGAAGGCAGAGTTATCAGTAATTGCTATCTCCCTCCCCTTGTTGACCTTAAGGAGCCCAGAGAATATCTCCCTGGGAAAAACTCTGGAACAGTGGGAGCAGCAGAAGGGGTAAAGAATCTCTTAGCTCCCGAGGCTAGAAAGATCGCTAAGGAGGGTTCTCTTGCTGTGGCTGAAGGGAGCCAGTGCAGGCCCAGAGTTGTCCCAGACAGCTCCACCTCAAAAAACCAGGAGAAGATCCTGAGCCCCAGGGGGTGGAGCTCACAACCACCAACACCAGGACCCCAGGCATGCCTCAGCACCCCAGGGGAATTGGGAAGACACAGATGGGGTTACCAACCGCTGAGCTTGCCTATGCTCTAGCTCAGCAGAGGAGACTTCCTGTGGCCAGATCACCCCTCCCCCACATTTAATGCAGCTAACTCCAGGGTAACTCTGGGGAAACCCAGAAAGACTTCACTTGGCCTCTCTTTTCCAACACTAGCCAGCTCAGCACCAAGTAAGCTGCAGCATTTTAGCTTCTAATTGAAAGAATAGAGGCCACAACAACAAAGCCTCAAGTTTTAGGCACAATAACTGTAGGACAGAGCCCCCTGTGCCCCAGACATAGAGATCTACTTTAAAAGCCAGGAAAAGGGTGATTATCGTGAGTAAGAAGCAAAGCAGAAAAGAAAAGACCACAGAATCTTTCTATGGGGACAAGGACCAAAACACAAATACCAAAGAGGTCAGCGTTGAGACTGTACTCCCATCTGAAACTTCAGAAGGGAATATGAACTGGTCTCAAACACAAAGAGCCTTCTTGGAAAAGCTCAGGAAGGATTTCAAAAGTCAAATTAGAGAAACAGAAGAAAAACTGACCAATGACTTTAAAAATATGAAAAAAGAAACCACAGAAGAATTTAAAAGGACAGTCGGACAAAAGGAAAAGGAAGTGCAAAACCTAACTGGAGAAAATAACTCCTTAAAAGGAACAATTGGACAGATGGAAAAGGAGATGCAAAAGTTAACTGAAGAAAACAATTTGACAAAAATTAGAATCATGCAAGTAGAAGCTAATGAATCTATGAGATATCAAGAATCAGTCAAACAAAATCTAAAGAACGAAAAGATAGAAGAAAATGTAAAATATCTAATTGGAAAAACAACTGACCTATAGATTTAGGAGAGAAAATCTAAGGATTATTGGTCTACCAGAAAGCCATGATGAAAAAAAAGAGCCTGGACAATATCGTTCCAGAAATCATCAAGGAAAATTGCCCAGAAGTCCTAGATCCAGAGGACAAAATAGTCATCAAAAGAATGCACCGTTCACCTTCTGAAAGGGATCCCAAACTAAAAACATCAAGGAATATTGTTGCCAAATTCCAGAACTATCAAGTGGAGGAGAAAATACTGCAGGCAGCCAGAAAGAAACAATTCAAATATCGAGGAGCTACAGTCAGGATCACACAGGACCTTGCAGCTTCTATGTTAAAAGATAGAAGGAATTGAAATATGATATTCCATGAGGCAAAGGAGCTGGGACTACAGCTCAGCAAAGCTGAGTATAATATTTCAGTCAAGGAGATGAACATTCAATGAAATAAGGGATTTCCAGACCTTCCTGATGAAATGGCCAGAACTCAATAGAAAATTTGATCTTCAAATGCAGATCTCCAGAGAGGTATAAAAAGGTAAATGGGGAAAAAAACTTGTTACTTAATATGGTCAAACTGTTTACATCCCTATAAGGGAAGATGATACTTGTAATCTTGAGAACTGTATATTTGTTACGATATATAAAAGGGATATACATAGACAGAGGGAGTGGATATAAATTAAATGATGTGGAGATAACAAATGTGACTTAAGAGTGAAAAGGGATTGTAATGGGAGATGTGAAAAGCAGGAGGCAGAAAAAAAAATAATTTCTCATCATTTAACCTACCCCAATGGTTCCCTCACCCCACCTAATAGCTTTAGGTCTATTCTATGATATGTGTAATAAGTCTAGAGAGAGCCAGACTAGATAGATCCACTCTGGATTTCTGTGACAGCCCTCTCTAAAATGGTAAAAAAAAAATACACAAAAAGAAGCTAAAAAGTGTAGGGTAAGAAGTGGGAGGAGATTTGAGAGCAAAGCAGCCACTGAAAATGAAGAAAGGCCCCTTCAGAGAAGCATGTGTCCCAACTTCTAGGATTAGATAGGGAACTGGAGAAGAGTTGAAGCCTTTCCATGAGCAAGCCTGGTGATGAGCTCTCCAGGTAGCTGGGCTAGCCCTCAGATAATAAACACATGACCAGCTTGGTGATGAACTCTACAGGTGGCTACGTTAGCCCTCATATAACAAACACATGGCCAGCCTGGTGATGAGCTCTCCAGGTAACTGGGCTAGCCCTCAGAAAATAAACACATAGCCTGTTGGACCCAAGACTGGACTTGAAATCTTTCCATTGGGGTAGGGCATGCCAAGCCAGGAGAACCTTCAAATCCCATCGTTTCAAACACAACCCCCTTGATGAGGTATCAAAGGCAAGTGACATAATTAAATTTAAATTCTTTGTCAGAGGTTCTCCAGCTGGCCAGGAGAGTCACAGTGCATGGACAGGAAGTGCTAAGCCTGGAGCTAGAACCAAAGGACTCCTCACAAACATCTAACACAAGGAGCCCACCCTAACCTTGACCTCTCCTGCTCGCTCTTGCCCCCAGCCTGAAACCCTCCCTTCTCACTCCTTCCTCACCTTGGGCAGGCAGCGCCATCTGGTGACTGGTGTGGGGAGGTATCTGACCCAGATCACTCACCATTTCTTTTGTCCAGTCATCTCAGTTGTATCTCTTCGTGACTCTGTTTGGGGTTTTCTTGGCAAAGATCCTGGAGTGGTTTGCCATTTTCTTCTCCAGTCAATTTTACAGATGAGAAAACTAAGGCAAATAGGGTGAAGTGACTTGCCCAACATCACACATCTAGCAAGTGTCTGAAGCCAGATTTGAACTCAGGCAGATGAGTCCTTCTGAAGCCTGGCACTCTGTGCACTGCAGCACCACCTAGCTTCCCACCATTTCTTTGCCTCTCTTCAAAGAGGGTCCTTTACATATCATGCTTTCCTGCTTTCTTTTTTTATATCTCTTTCATATCTCATGGATCAGCTACTTTTACCTCCGGAAAACACTTTCTCACACATGCACAAACTTCCTCATCCCTTTTCTATCTATCTTCTTATCCATTAACTAAGAAAAATCCATCTCTCCTCATTTCATGCTTCTGGGCCATGAATGGGTCATGTATAAAGAATATACCAGCCCCTTGATTCTACAGACTTCATTAAAGGGAGCAAGAGTACACTCATCTTTCCTGCTACCACCAACACCAGTGACTGACATGCTGTCACTCACTGACAGAGAAGGGGCCTGGAAATGGATCACCCCCCACACCCAACCACTCCTGCTTCCAGTCCAATCCCCAAAGCCATGAGGAATCAACCATCCCTACCAAAGGTCACCTAGGGGACAGGAAAACCAGTATGGCTGAAGCAGGAGAGCCAGGAGGCAGCAAATGCCAGGCAAGTCAAACCACCAGGACCCCCTCCACTCAGGTGCCAGTGGATGTAACTGAAGATGCCAAAGCCCAGACCACCAGTATGTTTTGAGCCCAGACCATACAGCCATCACTGAGGGAAGCAATCAGTGTGGAAAAGAGGTTAACCTTCCTCATTACCACCAACTGCCCATGTCCAACAGGCAAACCCAAGTGGCAGCACTCTCCCCTCCCCACCAACATCAGCCCTGCTTCCAGCCTAGTGCCCTCAGCCATCTTCCTGGGAAGTGACTTGCCCAGAGTCACGCAGCTAGGAAGTATCTGAAGCCAGACTTGAACTCAGGAAAATGAGTCTTTCTGACTGCAAGCCCAGCACTTTACTCACTGTGCCACCTAGCTGCCAATTACAGTACAACCATTCTGAAAATCTGTTTGACACTAGAGCTTAGCACACTGCCTGGCCCATAGTAGACACTTAAAAATGGTTATTGACTCACTGGCTGAACTATTATCCCAAAGTTACTGAACCAAACATACTCCAAGGCCATGCTCCAAAGTGACCAAAGAAAGAGGAAATGGACCCATCTGTATACATGTATTTATAGACACTTTTTCTGTACTGGCAAAGAACTGGAAACCCAAGAGTGTGCCTATGAATCAATTGTGGCATACACATGTAATGAAACTCTCCTGGGCAACAAGAAATGATGAAATGGACAATTTCAAAGGAAATAGAAATAGTCTCTATGAATGGATACCGAGCAGAGGGAGAAGAATTTATACAGTGACCATGTGATAGAGGAAAAAAAGCTTGACCAAGACAATGATCCAAGACTGTTCCAAAGGACCATCAACTGGACCAGCACTGGCCTCTATCCTGTGAATGGCTGGAGTCAAAGAAAGCAAGTCAGAGGGGCAGGTGTCTCAGGAATCAAACAGAAGTTTAATTAATTTCAGAGTAAGGAAAATGATTGCAAGTGGAAGCCCCACCCACCCACCCTGAGTTTACATACATGAAAGGTGTTGGATCACAAGACAATCATTCTTAGGTCTTGAGTTCCTGTGCTTGACATTTTTTGGGATTGAGTCCCATGGGAACAGTCTCTCAAGTCTTAAGGGTCATTACGTCTTGTGAGATCAGTGGAGTACAGAACCAGAGTTAGTATGGAGGGAACAGGAATGCGGTACCTGGTTCAGTTCACTTGGCAGTTACATAAGAACAGGGATTGAGAGGGTGTCAAGAGATGTAATGGATGGCTTTAGGCTGCTTCTGGTTCTCAGGTCCCTGGGAAACAGGGGGAACTTCAACAAATTTAGACAGTTAATCATAAAACCCTCAGCGAACACTGCTGGTCAGAGTAATAATACACTTTGCAACAGGGTGAGATCATCCAGAGAACAAAGAATTGTTGTTATGCCAAGCTCAGGGCACTGCCTGCTTGTTGGGCCTTAGCTCTGGGAAACAGGGTGTCTCCAAATACCTTGACAAGACCCATGAGGAAAACTGCTGTCCATCTCCGGAGAGAGAACTGAGGAACTCTGAGTGCAAATTAAAAGCAGATTTTTTTTTTACTTCCTTTATTTTTGTGGTTTTATCTTGTTTGTGTTTTTTGCAACATGGCAAATATGGAAATATGTTTGACATGACATCAAAAGTATAATCAAAATCAAATTCCTTGCCTTCTCAAGGGGAGGAGAAGGGTAGGAAGGCCAGTGAGAATTTGGAACTCAAAATCTTTTTAAAGATTATTTTTCTAAAAGTTTACATGTAATTGGGAAATATTTAATGAAATAAATAAAAATAATTTTTAACAAAGGAATGATGAGAACTCTAGTCAACGTACTGACTAAGCCTGGGAAGGAGGAGAGTTTGTTGGTCAAGGAAGTATCAAGAGCTGCCTGGTCCCTGGGGGGACCTTTGCTGGCCCCAAATAGCTGGTTCAAGGATAGGCAGAGGGCCAACTGGCACAGTTCTGGAGACCAGGGGAAGCACATGAGGCATATCCAGGTCTTAGCTGACCAAATTCTTTGGGCTTCTCAAGCAGACTTTTATTGCTGCCCCTCACACACACACCCCCCCAAAAACATTTACTCCAAAATTTTTTTCACAGAGGAGACTTCAGCCAGGATGTCATTTCCACAGTTTATTCAAATGGTCTTTGACTTCTTGGGTACAAACAACAGTGCCTATGAGGGAACTGTGGAATAGTGGGGAAAGGATGAGAGTTCTGAGGCTCAGCAGATTGCATGGTGGACTTGGAGCCAGAAAGATTTGCGTTCAAATCTCACTTCAAGCATGTGCTAGCCATGTGACAGTGGGCAAGTCACTTCAGTTCTGAGCCTCAGAAATGGGGATCATGCTAGCCTTTGCCTCCCAGAGTTGTTGCCTTTCTAATGAGGCTTGCCTCAGCATGGTCAGATCAGCTAACATGGAGGCACCCTGCTTCCCTGAGTTCCATGACCCCATGGGTTCATCTTTAGAAATGAGCAGACTGGACAGTCTCTCTTTTTCCTGCTGCTTCCCAAGGGTGAAAATCCCAATTCACCCCAAGCATGGGCACAATAAACTGAACCAGAGTGGGGATCCTTAGGATCAGGCTTTAAGAAATGCTCCTGGGGGTGTTTATTTCTGATCTATCCCACCTGACCTCAGCTTCAGGTACCAGCTGGGATCCTCATAGACTAAACCTGGAAACCTTGAAAAGGAATAAGTGAAACAGGATAGTTTACATTCCTGCATTCCTGGTATAAATCCCACTTAATCATAATGCATAATCTTTGTAATATATTACAACCTTTTAGCTAATATTTTATTTAGGATTTTTGCATCCATATTCATAAGAAAATTGGCCTATAATTTTCTTTCGGTTTTTACTCTTCCTGGTTTAAGCATCAGTATCATATTTGTTTCATGAAAGGAGTTTGGTAAGATCCATTTTTTTGCATATTATTCAAAATAATTTATTTAAAATAACTCTAGACAGTATAAATTGCCTGAGAGTATACCTGCCAAAACAAACCCTGGAGCTATACAAACAAAACTAGAAAAAAATACTTTTTAGACAAATAAAATCCGATTTAAATAATTGGAGAAATATTAATTATTCATGGGTTGACAAGGCCAATCTAATAAAAGTGACAATTTAAACTAATCGAAATATTCCAATTTATCTCAATTAAATTACCCAAATGAAATTATTTTTCTGAATTAGAAAAAAATTGAAAATTCATTTGGAAGAACAGAAGTCAAGTATGTCAAAGGAATTAATGAAAAAAAGGAAAAAGGTTTAGCAGTACCAGATCATAAAGTAGATTATAAGGCTGTGATTATTAAAACCACCCGATATTGGCTGAGAAATAGAAAAGTGGATCAACGTAACAGAGTAGATAGACAATTTAGAGCAGCAAATAAAAATAATAATCTTGTGTTTGACCCATGTAAAGACTTAAGATTTTGTGATAAGAATCCATTATTTGGTAAAAAAAAAATGTTGGGAAAACTGAAAAGCAGTACAGCAGAAACTGGGCATAGACCAATATCTTACAACATTTTGAGAGAATTGATTTGGGGACATTCAAAGTTCCCCCTTAGCTTTTCTATTTTCAAGACCTCGGTCTCTGAAGGTGGAGTTGAACTTTTTCTCAATCTGATCCAACCCAAAGAATTTACAAATTACAAAGAATTACAAAGAATTTCTAGTCTCTTGTGAATTCCACTCAATCAAGCTTGGGTGGAGACAGATCCTTTTGTCTAGATTGCAGAAGGCTGGGGGTGGTCTGAGTAGAGAGACAGTTTCTTTGTCCAAGGATGACATAATTTCCCTCTCAGCCGCTCATTTTAAAGTAGCTCACCTCCTACTGTGTTAACTGATCAGAGTTGATTGCCACCCCTTCCAAAACAACATATCAGCCCAGAGCCACCACCAAGCTTGTCTTTGGTATAAGAGAGATGGCAAAATGAGCATCCTTTCATTAATAACATGCTGGCCTTATTAATAAAAGGATTAAATTATCCAGAAACTGTCTCTCGAATTTTTTAATCACAACAGTTTACCAAGATAATGTCAAAATGGATACGTGACCTAAATATAAAGAGAGTTTACAAGAAAATTAGAAGAACATGGAACCTATAACATATCAGACTTAGGGGAAGGTTAAAGATTTATGAATAAACAAGAGAGTGCAAAGTTAGGTGTAAAATGGATAATATCGATTACGTTGAATTTATAAAGCTTTTGTTCAAATAAAACAAATGTAGCCATGATCAGAAGGAAAGCAGAAAATTTGAGGAAAAATTTTATAGACAGTTTCTCAGATTGGAATATTTGTTTTAATTCATACATTAAAAATAAAATAAAAATAAGGTACCATTAAGCATAAAAAAACAAAGATGAGCACAGTCAGCCAACTTGGCAAGGAAGCCTGTGGGAGCCAGGGTGCTGAAGACTTGAATGTCAGGGAGGGTGGGAAGAGAGGTTGGACTTGGAACTGAGATTGTATATTCTACGAGAACCCAGCTAAATTATCCATAAATAATTCCTTTCCCTTCCCCAAAGACTGAGGTAGTATCAGAGGGGGTGGGAATATGCCTCCCATAGATTGGGGGAGTAAGGTTTTCTAATCGTGATTATACCTTTGAAGTTAATATCCCTTTTAAAAAGCTTATCCATTAGTAGCTAAATGGAACTGGGGTGCAGAGACCACTCCCTACACTTGAGGGAACACCATCTGTGAGGGGCTGGAGCCATTAGCAGATCTAGAGAACCTGGGGGTGGGGTTAGGGTTAATCCCTGCCTTCAGGCATTGAGGGCCAGGGTAACAAGAGTTACATCATCTCTCTCAGACTCCTTAACAGGCAAATTAGGCTTAGAGTTATCACTTGTGGCCCAGATTTCTTGTTGGGTCCTGGGAAAATCTTGCCAAAAAGTCATCAGCCTTTAAATTCTAGAAGAAACAAACAAGGATTTAAACTGATCAAAGTAACTGGGGAGGGAGAGGGAGAAGCACCAGCTAGAGGGAATTAGGAAGGAGTTCAGGAAAAACCGAAGGGAAGCACGTCAGAAAGGGTGGTATGGGCATGTGGGGGCAAAGACCTGGAGATCAGAGAGGAAATGAAGGTCTATTAGGTTGGACCACGGAGAGGCTAAAGGGAAGTAAATGAAAAAGGACCAGTGAGGAGGAAAGTACCAGTTGTGTTGGTGTGTTATCCCAGAAGCATAAGGGAATCAGTGGAGGCCACTGAGCAGGGGCTTCAGACCACTTTGGCAGATCTGGGCAAGATGAATTGAGGAGGAGAGAGGCTAGAGGCAAGGAGACCAGTGTTTGGAGATGGTTAAGGAGTTGGAAAGGAATTAACAGAAGTCAATCTCAAACAAATCTGCCGAGTTAGGCAATCTAGTTACCCCAGGTACCTCAGCATGAATTGTAAAACAGCTAGGATAGTGACAGAAGTTGGCAGGGCCACCGAGGAAAGCCAGCTTCGTCACATGGACCAAGGTCAAAGGGTTTACTTTGGGCTGGATGGCCAGTTTCTGCACCAGGAATTCTAAGGAGAACTCTGAGCAGCTGGGTGACTCCAATGGGCTTTAGAATGTTTAGGGGCAATAAGACCCAGGAATATCATAAGTTCCAGACCTGGGGACAGGGCCTGAGCTGGGACTGCTATTGTAGTTGCACAGCCCCAGGAGGTCATCTCTGACCACCATCCGCAAACTTCCATAAGCAATTCAGTGGCTTGCTCTGTCTAGACTGGAGGTGGAGGCCAGCCCATCTGCATTTGGGACTGAGTGGGGCTGCTTGGTCTTTGGCTCCAGCTCAACCTAGAGAGGCATCGAAGAAGCCTGGGAGCCTAGATTGTGTCTGCTGAGGTGCTCAAATCCAATTCATAACCTCCAAGTACTATGCAAGGACCTAGAGCACTCTACTGGGCCCACCTTGGCCTCCAAGTCTGAATCCTCCAACTCCTCTGAAGATGGGCAGCTACTATGGTTGGGGAAGCAGCTGAAGAGGTTTTGAGGGGAGAAGAGTCAGATTGGGAGAGGGGAGTATTGGGCAAAAGAAAGGAGGAAATCGGGCTGGGAGGGCTGCTTCCGGGGTCCATGAGCCATTTGAGCATCTCAGGGGACCCCACTGTGGCAGCCAGCTCCTCAGTCAGCCGCCCCACCCCCACCTCCCACCTCAGCTGCTTTGCCTGAGGCCCTGGGGTGGGGTGTAGTTGTGCCACCTGCTGGAAGCCTCAGCCCTTTGCTGCAGAAAGTAGAAGGTTCCTTCGAGGCCTCATTGGGTTCCCCAGGGTCAGGTCACTGTAAAGGTTTTGAGCAAGGGCCTGCCAAAGCATTTGACTTTGACGACTTCCTTGGGCCTAGATCCACTTTCCACTTCATCCCAGCCACCTCCTTCCTATTTACAAATGAGAAAACTGAGGCCTAGGCCTGGGAGTCTGACTGATCTGCTAGAGCTCACATGCAGCAAATAGCAGCAAATTCTCACGTAGGTTTCCTGCCTCCAGATTCATGACTGGTGCTGGATTTTTTGGCACCAACAAGTTGGTTCCCTAGGGATAAACTCTTTGGATAGGATCCCATGAAACATGGCCAGGAAACCAAGAGAACTGACTCCAAAGTGGCCATTGCTAAGAAATCAGTTACCATCACATGCTGATCTCAGACCAAGCTCACAGTTTGCAGGCCCAATACCCTCAGGTTCCTGTCCAAGGTCTTGGAGCCTAGAGAGTCCTGCCTCTCCAGCCAGGGCCAACAGGAAGTTGCAGCTAGAGATGGGTGGCTCACAGGTGCTTGACCAGAGGATTAAAGGGGGTCAATTCAGCTTGTATTTAATTAGTGCCTACTGCATACCAGTCCTGGGGCTCAGTGCTTATGATAATAATGGCATGCATTTACATTACATTTTGTGGAAGGTTAGCAAAGCATTTTATCAATATCCCTCTTAATCCTCACCACAGTCTTGGGAGCCAGGTTTATTATTCTAATCCCTGTTTTACAAATGGTGAAACTAAGGCAGAAGAAGGTGAAGTGACATGCTGTGGTGACTAGTAAGTGTCTAAGGCCAAATGTCCTGGGACAGAGCTCCAACTACCTGTCTCACAATAAACATAGAGACAAAGGAAGCACCCCATCCTCTAGCAGCTTCCCTTCAACAGTGAAGGGAGGAATCCAAAGATCCCATGAAGTGGAATGTCCTTTCAGAGGGCCCCCTGGTCATTCTACCTTGCAGGGGTCATGACAAATCTGAGCAGCAAGACTGCCACAAAGGCATGTCCACTCAAGTGACAACTATCACCACAGAGGATGAAGAAGCAAAGGCTCCTTTTAGATTAAGAGACAAAAGACATCCAGGGATTGTTGACCATCCAGAAAACTCAGGACTGTGGATCATGAAACTGTCTTAACTGAGGAAGTCAGTATGTGATTGCACATGGAGCACCATCACAGAAAAGGATATGGACCACAGAGAATTGCTTCTTCTCAGCTCTTATCATCCATGACCTACTTGCACCTGACCATCCTCTCTACTTGGACACCTGGGCTTTCTCCTGGTTCTCTTCCCACTTCTTTGGCCACTCCTCAGTCTCCTTAACTGCATCACTACCCATCATCTAGTAATTGTGGGAACAGGCCCAAGATGCTGGTCCATTTCTCTTTATTATCTATACTTTCTCACTTGATAAAATTCATCAGCTTCCATGGATTCAATTATCATCTTTATACAGATGACTCCTAGAACCATACATCTAGCCCTAATCTCTCTCCTGAGCTCTGGTCCTGATGTAAACAAGTGGTGAAGTATATAGAGTGCTGGATCCGGGGTCAGGCAGACCTGAGTTCAAATCCTTCCTCAGATTCTTATGCCTTACTGTGTGACCCTGGGCAGGTCACTTAACCTTAGTCTGCTTCAGTTTCCTCAACTGTAAAATGAGGATAATAATAGCACCAACTTGGATATTTGTAAAGTGCTTATCACAGTGCCCAACACATTTCTATATAAAGGCTAGCTATCATCATCACCATCATCATCATCATCATCGGACTTTATCACCAGCCTAGGAGACATTTCCATCTGACTGTCCTATCAGCACCTCAAACTCAAAACAGAACCCATTCTCTCCTTCCCCTCCAAACATACCATCCTCTGTAGCTCTCTATTTTTGTGGAGGATACCACTGTGCTTCCAGGCCCCCACATAAGCAATCTTGGTGTTGCTGCCAACTGCTCATTATCCTTCATTCTGATGTTGTTTGTCCTTTATTTTCAAAGAAGACCAATGACATTGGGGGTGGTGTCTTGACTTCCCTGTGCATTTGATTGGAGTGAGGCCAAGCTGCACAAAGTCATCAGCCTCATTCTCTTTTCCACAGTCATTGAAGTCCAGTGGCAGGACCAAAGTCAGGATGACTGGCAAAGGCTCAGGATGCAGTGGATGACCATGGTATCTTTGACATCTGACCAAAGTCAAGAGTTCTAGCCTCCTTCATGACAGTTGGAACAAATTGTTCTCATCTGCCTATTCTACCAGGTGCTTGGGGTATGCCTCCCCTTAATTCACCAATGGCTTTGAGGCTCCAACCTGGTTTAGCCCATCTGCTAAGACAGTTTACCAGGATATGGCGACAGCTGCTTGGAGCCACGGATGAGAAAGTGGGCACCAAAGATGGATGACCAGCCCTCACTCCAAAGCTAATGCTCCTGAGCTCCCCAACTACCCCTTTCCTCTATAGCCAGTCACTTGCCAAATCACTTCTCCTATCTGTTCCTTTCCACCTACCCTGCCTCTGTCTCCTTAGTATACTCCCTCATCACCTCCTATCTGGACCATCACAATGGCCTCCCAATTTGGTCTCCTGACTTCCAGCACATCCTCCATACAACTGCTAAAATGTCTATGTGGCCACATGAGTTCTATGGTCACATACTCCAGTTGCCTCTTATTGCCACTATGGTCAAATATCCATTCATTTTTCTTGCAAAGTTCTTCCTAACCTGGTCCTTTTCTCAGTCCCCTTTCTTCTCACATTTTATTCCCCTCCATTTATTTCATATTCTAGCAGTACTAACCCACCTACTTTTTCCTTCTTATGCAACATCCCATTTCCCATCTCCATACCTTTGATGTCTGGCCTCTGTCCCTTCTTCCTTCCATCTCTTGGAATGCTTCAGTGCCAGCATCACCTTCCGCATGAGGCCTTTCCTGATCATCCCTCCTGAAGGCACCATTAGTCAGTCAGTCAACAAATATTCAGCACATTCTGTGTACTAGATACTGTGCTAAGTATGTGTTATTCTGTGCATGTGTACATAAACATATATTTGTATGCTTGTGAGTGTGTATATATACATATACATAAATACATACACATTATATAAGGAGGGAAGGAATTTGTAAGCTTCTTGAGGACAGGAACTGTTCACTTCATCTTTTTAACTGCCAGTACCTTCAATAAATGGTTGTGGATAGATGAATAGGCCGGAAATGAGGGATGATTATCCTGTGTGTCTTTTCTGAATCTGGTGTTTGTGCACAAACTACTGACTGGGTAGAAAGAATAATGATGAGACACCTTGAAACAATGACAACTCCAACCTGACCTATTTCTATGAGTGATGATCCCAAGAATGGGGAATGGACAAAGGTGCAGATGTTGCCTTTGACCATTGATATTTCTTAGAGTTTCTCTAACACAAAAGAGGGAAAGGGGAAGAAGGAGAGGGTCCCATGGATCATGGCCAACACCAAATGGGAAATAGGAGATGGAAGAGTATGTAAAGAAAAGAGCAAGGTCAGTGGTGCCTTCAGAAGGCAGACTGACTGTGTGCAAGAAGCCTGGAAAAGGGCACTGGAGCCCCACTGGGCAGGGCTGTCATGGCTAGATATTGGACTTGGAGCTTTCAGAGTGAGGAAGGGATGGGATCAGACCCATCTATTCATATGAACAGAAGAAGACAGAGTGGTTTTTGTTTATTCATTTGTAAATGTTGGGCTATGAGAAAATTAAATTAATGTTAATTAGTTTTAATGATAATAATCTCATATTTGTAAGTAATGCGTTGAGATCTGGAAAGCATCACACTGGATCTCATTTGATTCCCACAAAAGCTCTGAGAGAGATACATTATTATTACTCTTTTACAAATGAGGAAACTGAGGTTCAAAGAAGGAAGATGACTGGTCCATGGTCACACAACTGGTAACTCTCTGAAAGAGGAACCAAGACCCTTTTGATACCAAGTCTCATACTGTATCCATTACAGATTTCATGCCACCATAGTCAAAAATAGAAATATTCCAGGCTTACTCTCCCAGAGCAAAGCTGACTACATCTCCCCAACTAGGTTCTAGGGATACCCCTGAGGGACTGGGGGTATCTCCAGTGCTCAAGCACAAATTCTAGTGTGACACTACCTTCTCTGCTGCCAGCAATTAATCCTCTAGTTCCATTTAACCTACATGTATTATTAATATAAATCAACTCTTTCAAAAGGAATTTTTACTTCACAACTAGAGTAGGTACAGCAGCACATACATTCTACCCCAATACTGGAGGGACACACTTTGGTCTCTGGGAAGAGGGGACTCAAATTTAATACAATTTCTGCATTGACTCATCCCACCAAGTTTGCTTCCAAATGCATCAGCCAAAGGATAAATGAGTCCATGTCTCTGCTCCTGCTGGACTGAGGCAGACTTGGGACTTGGCTCCTCATGGTCTGACTTTTGCAAAAGCCTAGCATGGATGCCAATTCCTAGACTCTCATAAAGTCATCTCCAATCCCCTTCCCTTAAAATGTGACCCAACAACATATGGAGGCAAAAAATGGATGCCATGTTCACAGGCCACAGTGCCACATCAGATGGGAGCTCCAGAGGTCTCCAAGAACTGGCTTCCCAGTGTCTTTGGAACGCACATTTTGTGCCCATCCTATAGTGAGTAGAGAGTCATAGAAGCTCTGTGTGCTATCTCCCCCTTCACTGGGGATCAGGTCACTGGGCCTTTCCAGAAGCAGCCTCTCATAGAGATAGAGACGATAAGGTCCAACCTGGGGCTCTTTTGGGCCTGGAGGACATCAGCAGTTTGTCACCCTTACTGCAAGGCACCATGATTGTACTGGGACAGGAAGAGAAGACTTCAGAGTAAACATGAGAGGGAGAGGTGGAAGCTTTGCCTAAGCAATGAATCACCAACTGAAAAGATTTCTAGAATTTCAGGGCTGCCTTTCAGTTGATGTGTGTGATGCCATCAGAATGGTCCAGAGGATGGGGGATGTCCTTGGTCTGCAGGTCCACCTGCCATCCCTTGGACTCCATTTCGGGCCCCATATTAAGGAGAACTGCATCAAGATGAAGTGGAATCAAATCTTGAGTTGAACTGCAATAACTTCAGCCTATTCCATCCCTGAGGCCCATCAAGGTAACTCCTGAGGCTGAAACTAAAAGCAAGGCTCTTTGACTCCACATGCTGCTCTCCCCATACTGCCACACTGCCTGGATAGGAGGTAGAGGATGGGAGTTTATGGAACAGTTCCTGGCTGAGTGGGGCGGGAATGGAGAGATATGATGGAGAATGACTGGAAAGGCCATCTGGGGCCAAACCATGGAGAACTTCTCCAGCTTAATATCCTGGAAGATAGAGGGAGCCCCAGAAGCCTTCTGAATAGGGAAGGACCAATGCCTTAGGAAACACAGCTATGTGGAAGATGGATTTGAAAAGGAAGACCAATCAAGAGGCTGGTACAACAGTCTGGGTCAAAGAGGCTAAGAGCATAAACCAAGGGGGTGATTGTGTGACTAGAAAGACTAGAGTCAAGGTTAGAGTCATGAAACTGAGGGTAAGAGTCCAGGATAACTTGACTCCTTCATGATGAACTTGGATGTCAAAAGAGGGGAAAACTATTGCCTTCAATAGCAATTTGGTCAGAGGTAAGGGTCAGGAATGATCTTGGGACCCATTTGGGACATGCTGATGTGGAGATGCCTCTGGAACATACAATGGGAGCTGTCCAGTAAGTATGGATGGTGGAGGACTGTAGCTTAACAGAGAAAAAAAGACCTGATGGGTCTTTGGAAGGGAGAGGAAGCTTAGGGAAAATTCTCTTATGTAATCAAAGTGCCTACCTACAAGTCTATACAAACAAGGAGGATTGGGTGGACTAACATCACTCTTCATCTGAACTGGCCAAAGCAATTAAGAATTCACATACACACACATTTCATTTAACAGGAAAATAGGAGAGGAAAAGGAGAATGGAAAGGGGGGCATAAGAAAGAAGGTATATTAAGGGAAGGATCATTCCTAAGTAAAATCTCTAGCTAAGGGTATACCCCAAAAATATGTATAAGGTTTATTAACATTTTGCCGTGGCAAAGAATTGGAAACTTTGCAGGCTCCTGTCAGCTGGGGAATGGCTGAACAAATTATGGCAGATAAATGTTTTGAGAAATGATGAAGGGGATGGTTTCAGAGAAACCTGGGAAGACTTACATGAACTGATGCAGAGTGAAGTTAGCAGAACCAGGAAAACAATTTTTATAACAATACAATATTGTGAATACAGTTTTAAAAGACTTATAAACTCTGATCCATGTAATGACCAGAACCAATTCCAGAGGGCTTATGTTGAAACCAGAGAGGTGAAGGACTCAGAGGGTGGAAGAAGCCATCTGGAGAGGTTGACATGGCAGGGACATGGCCAATACAGAGGTTTAGTTTTTCTTTCTTTTTTTCTCAATTGAAGGTGGGATGGAGGGAGCAAGGGAGGGAGGGAAGGCAGGTTTTCGTAGATTGAAAAAAATGAAACAATAATAAGCTGAAATATTGAGAAGCAGAATTCCTAGGATCCTATATATCAAACTAGAAGAGACCTTAGGGGCCAATTGGGTCCAACTCTCTCATTTTACAGATAATAAAATGGAATCTAAGCTCATAGCAGAAGCTAGTAAATGTCAGGTGAAATTTAAATTCAAGTCTTCCTGATTCCAGTGGGTAGGTTCTCTACCCACTGGAGTTAATTTGAACTGACGGTGACTCCCAAGTGGCAAAGGAATCTTCCAAAAGATTAGAGCATTTGTCCATGAAGTAGAGACAAACTTGCCCCCTAGATCACTGACTGGGGGCATGTTTGCTTCATGCACCAAGCCCTGGCACACTACTCAAGTACTCAAGACCCTTCCATGGCAGGGATGTAAGGAATGACTCAGTCTACAAGCATGAACAAGCATTCCCTGGGTTGAGGTGATCTCTTTCACCTTTTTTGCTCCTTCTTACCCATAAATGCAATTTGTTCTTAACCACCTCTGGCTCACCTTCCCCGGACCTCCCCTTTCGGTGTCTGCCCACCCTCTCTGCTGGGGCTGCTCACAAGTGCCCACACCAATGCCCCAACCTGTTTTCTTGGGGTCCAGATTTCGTTAGAGCATAAATTGATTTAAAGGCCTATACCTGCCCTATGCATTGGGGTGAAAGTGACTTTCTTGAAAAATGGCTCCTGAAGCCTCATTGTCCTTTATTCCTTGCCTATTCCTTGCCTATGGAGGTGCCTCCACAAGCACCTCCCTCCTCAGGGGTTGAGGAATATCTCTTCCAAAGCCTCTTGGAAAACTGGAGAGAAAAGGGGGTCTCTCTTGGCTTCCAGGACCCCTGGCTGGCCTAGTCTATTCATCGTGGCAGCAGGGCACAGTTCACATAACAGTCTTTTCTTCCAAATCATTGATCATTTGGGGACCAAAGACTTCAAATTAACATTTTTATTTTCAAAAATGAAACAGATTTCAATGAAATTCATGTCTGGGTTTACACTCAGCCCTTTGGTAGAGAAAGGTAAAAACAGCTCATCGGAGCTCCATCCACCCTGGCAGGATGATAATGACCAGCCCCGCCCCCAAGTCTCCATAGCAACAATAGAGCGCTGGAGGCAGAAAGCCCAAAGCCCCTCCGTGCTGGTGCTCCCTCTCCCTTTCCCGCTCCCACTCCCCCTTCTCTCTCCCCACCTTTCCCCTTGGCTGCTGGCTGCTATCTAGCTTGGTCATTTCTATCTGCATTTGGAAAATCACAGACTTGGGGGCCAAGCCCCTCAAAAGTAGCCCACATAAAGCAGCTGCCCACATGGCAAAGATCCTCAGGAAGTAGAAGAAAGCCAATGGCTCTCTCAGCTCACTGAGAAGAAAGGGTTAGGGTTAGGGTTAGGGGGAAGCCAGCACTGGACCCATCAGGGGGTAGGACTGATCCTGGGGGGCACCCCTGATATCAGGGGATGGTGCAGAGGCAGTACTGGCCTCTGAACCATTGGAGGAGCTCTGTTCCAATTGCATCCAGCTCCCCTGAATGCTGGTGTCGAGGGGTGGCAGGGGACCCTGCATAGTGGGTAAGGCACAAGAAGCCAAGCTGGTCTGTGATCCTATGGGATAGCTCCAGCCAGTGTGCCCCACAGGGGCCTGCACAGGGCTGTTGGGGTAGGGGAGTTGGAGGTTCATCTGGTAAGGAGAGGGTGCCTCTCCATAATTCTGGAGCCAGTCCTCTGAAACCTGGTTGCTCTGTCTTGAATAGTATTCAGGATGATTGTTCACAGGGTCCATGTGAAATGAAGTGGGGATGCGGAGGCCTTGTGGTCCAATTGCTGGTTCCAACTAAAAGAAAGGGGAGATGGGTTACCTGAAGGACACTGGATCCCCAAGTGGAGCGGAGGATCTCTGAGCTGCCCATGGCCAGTCCCATGAACAAGCAGCAGAAGAGCCCTGCTTCCCAAGGGTCTGAAGGAAACTCCAAATGTGTGTGTGGTGGGAGGCGGGGCAGTCAGGGGCCAGTAACTGCTCCTCTTTACCTGAGGCAGCGTGGGGTCTTGGTCATGTGTGGTGCACACAGGCAGAGTCTGCGATTTCTTTGCCTTCAGTCTCTGGTTCTGGAACCAACTCTTGACCTGCGGGAGACAAGCAACTCCCATCACACAGTGGTAATCCTCTTCCCCATCTAGAGGACAGACTCCAAGGAGAAGAGGCCCCCTGCCTTCCACCTCACTCACACTGTAGTTGGCCCCACTCAGAAGGAGAAAGGTTACTTCTCTGGCCTCCCTGTACCCCTCAGGTCCATAGATGTGCTGGGAGCAGTGCAGCCCCTCATTCCAATAGGCATTTACCTGCTTGTAGTTTAGTCCTAACATCTCAGCCAGCTGGTACCCCCTCTCCCGGGTAATGTATTTGGACCTGGCAAAGTCACTCCTGAGCCATCTCAGCTGCTCCTGAGAGAATGTCGTCCTCCTCTTGGGCTTCTTGAACCGGCTCTGGTCTACTTTATTCTCCTGGACTATAGGGGTGTCTGGAACAAGCAGATCTGCAGATGAGGGAGCATGGGGGAATGCTGGAGGAGGAGAAAGCAAGAATGGAGACTTCTGCCAGCTTCATCCAAATGCCCAGCCAAGAGCCAAGCTTCCTCTCCCCAAAAAGAGGAATCTGGAGAAAGCAGAGAAGGACTGGATGCAGAGGGACAGTAGGGTCCATCTCTATCAAGGCAGTCATCAATTGGTAATTAGGCTAAGAACAGCCAGGGGGCACCATAGTGCACAGCCTGGGAGATTTCTCTTCCTGAGTTCAAATTTGATCTCAGACCTGTGTGACCCTGTACAAGTCACTTCACCCTGTTTGCCTCAGTTTTCTCATCGGTAAAAAGAGCGGGAGAAGGAAATGGCCAACCACTCCAGTATCTCTGCCAAGAAAACCCCAAATGGGATCACGAAGAGTCTTCAGACAGACTGGACTAAACAACAAAAATCAGGCCAAGCACAGGACAACCCAGGGAGGCAAAAGGGGCATCATTATGAGGATGAAGGGAATTGTCAGGGCACACAGAGGTTAACTGGGTCCAGTCCGACCACTAAATCCCTCTTCATGGCAGAGGTATGCTCCCAGATAGGGTCTGAGGAGAGATTCTAACTCATCTCACATCCTCTAACCCCCGAAGCTCCAATAAGGTCAAAGATGAAGGGGTCATGCTAAGACCTTGAATGAGCTTCACCAGGCCCAAGATTTCCCAGGTTCCCCCAGAAGCTCCTCCCAAAGGACTAATAAGGAGGACTAATCCTGGATGGCACAGACCTCACCTTAACCCACTCCTCCCATTCCTTTCTTCCTTCCTTCCTTTCTTCCTGAAGTCAAATGGTTCCAAAGGGCTGGGCTCAAGATGGTTGGGAAGCCAGACCTCAGCATGGAAGCCTGCCCTCCTTCCTCTCAGACTTCACAGTTTGGAGAGCTGAGGATCTGGATTCATGATTGTTTGCACAGGATGAGCTCCTTTGGATGCAAGGCTTTTTACTCTTCTCTTGGTATGAACCTTAGTGTCTTAAACATCACAGCACATACTACATGCTTGTTGGATTCATTTTCTGTTCATTAGGGTCTGAAACCAAGTTTGGGAGACCACTGCCCTAAGGGAAAACTGGACTGTATGGCAAAGTGCATGGAGTTTGGAATCCCATGGGGCCTCAGGCACTAGCAAGCTGTATGACCTCATCTTTTAGCCTCAGTATCCTCAGCTCCAAGGCTCTAATTAGCGCCAACCTCTGCTATCAAGCCCCCTCTGCTCCCTTCCTTGGGGGGGGGGGGGGGGGTGGAGAGGGCCTCTGTCAACCATCCTAGAAATGGGGGATCCCTTTCCAGGCCACAACTGCCCCAACAGACACCCTCCATTCTAGAGCCTTCAGGGCCCCATCTCAGCCCAGGTCAGTCCAGATTCAGCTCACCTGGGCTTTCTGGAACAGCAGCAGAAGACGATGCACAAGGCTCCATGGGCAGGGTTGTAGTCCAGGCATTGGCAAAGGCACCCTCCACGGCTCCTGGGGGTCTGCAATCCGTGCCCTGGGGCCAGGCTGAGTCAGAGTGGTGGAAAAGTTCCATGGTAAGACCCCAGTCAGTAGCGCCCTGCTGCGCCCCACTCGCCCTGTGCCCAGCTTCGAGCTGAATTTGCAGTGGGAGCAGCCAGCCGCCCCTTCGGTCCCCACCCCCACTAGCCAATCCTAATCCAGTCAGCCTCAACCCTCCCCACCCAAGGCCATCTGACCTTGATTGACAAAGGTGAGTGGGAGCCTAAGGAGGGATGGGTGTGGCTTGGACCTCTGGAGACCAGGTTTCGAATCCCAAATCCTTGAGGATGAATTAGGGTTCAGTCGAAGTCAATAAACATTTATTAAGCGCCGTAAATCTTATCCTCTCTCACCTCTTCTTTCTAACTTTTATTTGGGTCCAGACCGCACCCCTAACCAGGTGTAGTACTGGCTGCGCCTTCACTCATTCTCCTCAGCTCACAGATGAACTCGAGGATGCTTCTGGAAGATGAGTTCAAATCTGATCTCAGACCCTCATTAGCTGTGTGACCTCAGACAAGTCATTTAACCCTGTTTGCCTCAGTTTCCTCATCTGTAAAATGACCAGGAGGAAATGGCAAACCACCCCAGTATCTTTTCCAAAAAATGGGGTCACAAAGAGTTGGACATGACTGAACAACAAAGTCCTCTGATGGCCACTTCCTCTATCACTCCAGAACCTCCATATCCACCCAATCAAAATCCTAGTAGCTGTTGTCTGCACCCCTCCTCCCCTTCCTTCCTCAATGAGTTCAGTCCCTGGCTCAGCATTGTTCTCTCCTCCCCAACTCTGGACTTCAATAAACAAGTTAACTCCCTCAAACACCCTAACCACTGAGCTCCTCAGCCCTCTTCTCTTCCCATTCTCTACTACTTCATTTGGTGAAATCATTCATCTTCCCTGGATTCAATGACCATGTCTGTGCTATCGATTCTCCAATCTCCCTCTCCTGCCTCAGCCTCTCTGCTGACCTTCTGTCTCTCTCATCTCTAAGTGCCTTCCAGTTATCTCAAACTGAATGTCCAGTAGACTTCTTAAACTCAACACATCCCCAGACAAGCGGTTATCTTTCCCCCTGAACCCTCCACCCTACCCCTCCCACCTTCTCTATGACTTTGGAGGACAATACCATCCTCCCAGGCCCTCACGCTGGAAACGTACGAGTTATCCTGGACTCATCGTTCTTTCACCACCCCCCAAATCCAAGATGGTGCCAAGACCTCTTGATTTCACCTTTGCAACATCTCTGCCCTTCTTTCCTCTGATAGCCTCACCCTCATATCTGGTCTGCATAACTGCTGGGCGTGGGGGTGGGGGTCGGCCTACCTCAAGTCTCTCCCCACTCTAGTCATCTTCCATTCAGAGTGATCTCCCTAAAGAGGAGGTCCCATCATTCTCTCTCACCTCTTCAGTAAACGGTAGTTGCCTCTTGCCTCCAGGATCAAATCTAAAATCCTCATTTTGGCATTCAAAGCTTCTTACCTTTATACTGCACAGGCTTCTTTGCTGTTCCTTGCACAAGACACTCTATTTCCAGACCCTACCTCATCTGCGCTGTGATAGTCTCCCATGCCTAGAATGTACTAACTTGGCATGTCCACTCTCTTGTTTTGCTGGCTTCCTTCAGATCCCTGCTAAAAACCTCACCTACTACCCAAAATCTTTCCCAATCCCCCTTAATTCTTGTTAATTCCAGATTCCCCCTCTAGGCGTATACTCCACCAAGGTCCAAAGGTGAGGACCATCTTTTAATTTTCTTTGTGCCTGTTGTGATTAGCACAATGCCTCTTACAATAAGTGTTGATTGATTGATTATAAGATAGATTTGAGTCAGTATCAGACCCAGCTCTTAAAGAGTCATTTCACTGATGAGAGAAAAGTGGCCTGCCCCAGCAGACTTCCCTCCCCTTCCCCTAATCCTACCCTCTGGTTATGAGGCCAGGAATCCATTCCCTGAAAACCAGCACCTTCACCAGCATAATCAGTCCTGGTCAAGAGACCAGGCACTCCCAAAGTCCTGCAAGACTTGCCTAGAAAGTGACTAGATAAGGGAATAGGTCCAAAAGAGGCCTTGAAAGCAAATGAAAGTTGTGTATTCAGGGAGGCTTTGTCTATCTGTGCTCTGAGACTGAGTCAGAAATCTCAGAAAAAAAGTCAATAATAAACACATAGTTAATAAACACTGTTAGGTTGCACCAAAGTTCATAGAGCGCTGGTCCTCAAGCAGGGAGATTCATCATCTTCCCGAGTTCAAATCCAGCCTCAGACACTTCCTAGCTCTGTGACCCTGGGCAAGTCACTTTACCTTGATTGCCTCAGTTTCCTCATCTGTAAAATGGGCTGGAGAAAGAAATGTCTAACCACTCTAGTATCTCTGCCAAGAAAATCCCAAATCAATTGGGTCGAGAAGAGTCGGACACAATTGAAACAACTGAACTACAACAAAAGAGTTCATGGCCCCACCCTCCAATCACGGAGGCTGAGGGTGTGGATGAGGAGGAGTCCCTGGGCTGATGGGTCCTCACATTATCCCATTAATGAACTTCCTAAGGCAATAGAGGAGTCAGGTGAGAAAAGGTAGGGATGCTGTTGGAGCTTTCAGCTGAGAAATGTCTTCCCCTCTCTGATTCCCTTCTATCTCCTCTGTCTCTGTCTTGCATGGACCCAGGTACTGACCTATTGCCTCTCCCAGTTGGAATTTCTGGGACATTTCTTTGCATTCCCCAGCACCCCAGTGGGGAGAGCGGTGCCTAGTACAGAGTGAGCTCTCAATCAACGTTTTCAGTGTTTTGTATATGCGGCCTCTCTTTTCTTGTCTCTGACCTCAACAGGGTCTTTAGATGCCTAGCACTGGGATCTGTGGGTTAAAGCATGTAGACTTTAAGTCACTTTTTTGAAAAGGAATAGGCAGGTACTATGTTAAGAAGTCAGTGCGGAGACAAAGAAATAAGTGTCCAAGAACATGAGAAGACCCTCAAGAGGCTTCTGCTCCTCTGAAGCCCTCTGGGGAAAGGCTGCCAGGAGCTGTGCTGGTGATCTTCCATTGATTGGGGAGTAGGAGTAAAGGCAGCCAGAAGGTAAATGGCAGGACAGAATTGTCGATGGGAAGAGGGGGAAGGATCTCCAGAGAGGAGCAAAGACAGATACAGAATCAGATCAAGAGCCTGGAACCCAATGTCCAATGCTAGTGATACAGCAAACAAAATGTATGAGGTGAATTCAAGAAATTAGAAAGGAGTTGCCACTATGCAGCAAATAAAGCAAAAATAAAAATTCACAATACCAGTAGAGAGAAACAAGGAAATGAGATGCTACATAAAGTATCTCTAAACAATGAACCAATTTCAGTGTTCTACATGTGTGCAGGAAGTGGCCTCGCATCTACAAAGAAACAAGTAATTAAATAGCAACAGAACACACTAATACAGTCCCAGCAGAAGACCTAAATATTTCTCTATCAGAAGTGAGCAAATCTAACCAAAAGATAAGCAAAAATGTGTTAAAAATAATAAAATACGGAACTTAGCATGTCGTAAGAGAATGTAGAGCTAAATGATGGGTGGTATCTTCTGAATGACAGCATCATAGACTATGCATATTTCTTAGTACCACGTGACACCTTTGTGAGACATGATTCACCAATTCCTTCCTAGTCTGTTCCAATCAGTATTAGTCAGTTTGATATTTTACATAAATCACATAGGGATAATTAGACCAGACAGGTTCTCAAACTTTAATGTAGCATTCACTACTTCTTTACCAGACATGAAGTTCACTTGTACAACCACAAGAATGTTGACAAAGATATCTTCATCCCATTTGCTCAAATTCCATCTCCAAGCTTAACATGGGTGGGATATTTTGATTCTTTGGAAAGTCATCCAACTTGTTTTTCTACTTCTGGACCACTCTCTCTTGTCCAACATGAGCAGGTGATCATTTTATGACCACTTAGTTGGTGGAGATGTCCCATGCTTCACCCAACCTGTGACCCTCCCTCTCCCTGTTGGTATATCATTTTTGGCCCCCAAAAGCAAGATTTATCAACCAATGAGATTCTGTATTTTATCATGCTTCTTTTGCGTATTTGATTATCAAACCCTATAAAAGCAGGATCCTGAGGACCAGGATCATCTCAGATCTAGAGGAAGATCTGAAGTCTATTTCATTAGAGGACCCTTTAATAAAGTGGTACTAATGATTTGGAACTCTGTCTCCATGTTTTTTCTTACAGATTGGACAATTTCAAACCCCATACCTTTACACAAATGGAGCATGCACTAGGACACAGGTAAATTATAAATAAATATTTTAAAAAGTAGAAATACCAAAGAGTCAGATCCAATGAAGAATTCACATCAAATCTCCCAGAATGAATGGGTAAAAACCAAATCATACAACAACAAATAACCGTGTTAAGTAAAGCGTTCACCTCTCCCCCTCAGAGAATTAAATCACAGCATGCCCAGAATATAATCCCAGAGCAGAAAAGAGGAATTTTCAAAGGAATTTAAGTAATTTTCCTACTAAGTCAGAATGAGTATGTGGAAAAAGTCCTCAATGAACTTGAAAGGGTTTAGGCCCTTAGGCACTGGACTAAGGCAACTGTCACCTCGAAGGAAGAATTCTGTGGTTGGCTGAATCATTCACTCCCCTCAGCCTCCAGATTGCATGTAGAGTTCTGGGCCTGGAGTCAAGACAGTCAGTCAATGCTAGGCACTGGGAATATGAGCAAAAAGAGGGATAATTCCTCAAGGAGTTTACCTTCTAAGAGGAGAGGACAGCTCATAAGAGGGAGCTGAAAAGCAGAGGGGGAAGGGGATGCACAAAAGTGAGTTTCCAAAGAAAGTCTTGGGAGATGAGGAAGATGTGGCATCCTGGATGGGGGATCTTCCTTCAATTGGAGGTTCTGGGAGGAACCAGCCAATCAGAAGCTGAGGCCATGGGGGTTGGGATAACTTCTAGTCTAGGGGTAGAGTAAGCTTCCAAGGTGTAGAGATTTCTATGCATGAAGATGAGCCAACAGCACAGCCTGGGGAGGGATGAAGACCAGAGTTCAAATCCAGCTCCAGAGTTTTACTAACTATGTGAACCTGGGATATTCACCTCTATCTGCCTCAGTTTCCTCAACTGTCAAATGCAGATAAGAAGAGCACCTACCTGCCAGGATTGTTTTGAGGCTCAGATGAGATAAGATTTGTAAAGCAATGAGCAAAGTGTCTAGTCTAATACACAGCAGGCATTTAATACATGCTTATTCCCTTCTTTCCCTTTGCCTGGACCAGAAGGCAGGAGGGGAAGAAGGGGAAATTTC
Organism: Notamacropus eugenii; assembly: GCF_028372415.1. NCBI lineage: Eukaryota > Metazoa > Chordata > Mammalia > Diprotodontia > Macropodidae > Notamacropus > Notamacropus eugenii. The sequence continues at coordinate 292,102,684 of NC_092872.1, read as the reverse complement.
CTCCCCTTTCTCCCTACATGTCATCCTCAGGGAAGCTAGATGGTGCATAGAATACAGAGCCTGACGTCAGGAAGTCCTGAGTTCAAACTCAGCTTCAGATACTTTCTAGCTATGAGATCATTTGGTAAGTGTGTTACAAACCTTAAAACACCATGCAAATGGTAACAGTAGTAGCAGCAGTAGCCATTGCCACCCACAGGGTTACCCCTGGACCCTGAGAGGGAAGCCATACTTTGCTGGGGATGATTTGCATCTGGGTTCCTAGAAGTCCCCTCTTCCCCAAGCATCCTTGGCTCCCAGTCAGTCCAAAGAGATTCCCTCTCTTGTGCTTGGTGACCTCAGGGAGACTGGCCCCTCTGAACTAGCCCTTCCTCTCTGTCTTTGTCTCTTTCTCTGCCCCCCTTCATAATCATTCTCCTGCTGCTTCTACTTGCTCATATTCTCCTCCTTTTCATTCTTTTTTTTCATTTTTTTATCCTTCCCTCCTTCTCAGTCTTTCTGGTATCTCTTCTCTCCCTTTTCCTCCCCCAGAGATCAAGGGCTAGGAAAGGCAAGTGAATGCAAGCCCTTCAGTCGGGTTCTGTAACTCTGACAAATGTCTCTAGTTCCTCCTCATCCTTCTCTTCCTTGGGCCTACTCATGTCTCCTTACTCCCCTTCCACAATCCTATGACCCTGTTCGCTTCTCTACGCATCACATGCTTGACTACTTCTGTGTTTTAGGGTCAGTGTCCCCTCCCTCTGAATAGTCTTACTCCCATGGGACTTGACAGTGCCTCACGGAAAAGTTCCCAGTCAATGTCCATGGTGCTGAGAAGTTTGGACTCAGTTTCTAAATTCTTTTTATGTAATTCTTTTTCTATTAATAAAAAGACATTTCTGCTTCTCCCCCTACTCCACTGAAAAAGAAAAAGCCTCCCTCTCTCCTTCCTCCTGCCCCCAAGCCAAAAACCTTTGTAATAAATAGACAAATATAGCTGGCCTTTGGCCGTGCCCAAGAAGGGAAGAGCGTGGAGTGGTTTTTCAACTTCTGCCCTAGATACTTCCTATTTCTGTGACCCTGGCCAAGTCAGTTAACCTAGGTCTGCCTCAGTTTCCTCATCTCCAAAATGGACATGCTAATAGCGTCTTCATCACAGGATTGTTGTGAGGATCAAATGAGATACATGTAAAAAAAAATTCAAAGAGTATATAAATGCTGTTGTTCAGTTGTTCAGTCATGTCTGACTTTTCATGACCCCATGGACAATAGCACACTGGCACTTCTATCCTCCATTATCTCCCAAAGTCTCTCCAAACTCACGTTTACTGTTTCCATGACACTCTCTATCCTCTGCCCTCCCCTTTTCCTTTTGCCTTCAATCTTTCCCAACAGTCCTTTCCAATGAGTCCATTCTTCTCATTATGTGGCCAAGGTATTTATAGTTCAACTTCATCTTTGGCCTTCCAATAAATAGCTTTAGATAAATAGAATTAATTTCTTTAAGTTTTAACTGATTTAACCTCCTTGCTCTCCAAGGGATTCTCAAAAATCTTCTCCAGCATCACAATTCAAAAGCAATGATTCTGCAGTGCTCAGCTTTCTTTATAGTCCAACTTTTATATTCATACATTAAGACTGGAAAAAACATAGCTTTGACTGTCTGAGCCTTTGTCAGCAAGATGATATCTCTGCTTTTTAGTTTACTGTACAGGTTTGTCATAGATTTCCTTCCAAGGAGCAAGCCTCTTTTAATTTCTTTGCTGCAGTCACTGTCAGCACTGATCTTTGAGCCCAAGAACATAAAATCTGACACTGCTTCCATTTCTTCTCCCTCTATTTGTCTGGAAGTTATGGGGCCAGTTGCCAATGTCTGAGGGGTTTTTTTTGTTTGTTTTTGTTTTTATGTTAAGCTTTGTAGGGTTAATGGAATATAAAGTCTTCTCTGTCCATTAATAGGTCTATGTGACCACATGTGTTCCTTTTTCCCTTGGAATATGGGCTGTGTTTCCAGGTCTAAAGGTACATAGGTGTTTCAGTCACAGATGTCTTGCTGCTTTGAGGTCTGGCACAGTTCACAGCTGTGCTGAGAGTCACATAGAGCCCTGGCAGGTGCTGAGCCAATTAAGTGCTAAGGCACATAGATTTTCAAACTTTTTGGTGCTAGTCCAATTAGGGGCCAGGTCTTTGTTATACATACTGTGAGACTGTTATTTTGTTTTGTGACCCACTTGTGGGAAAAATGTTCCCCTTGAGGTCTTTGTGATTTCTAGAAGAGATTCTGAGTAGCCCTTGTTAAGCCTCCCCACCCCCACCCCACCCTTGCTATAAATGTAAATGTAGACCCAGATGCCCATGATCCCTGGTCTGGTGATGTATGTACCTTTACTTTGTTTAGACTGTTGTAGTCCTGTTGAATTACTTACACCTTTGTCTTTCTGCATTGTTTAATTAAGTTAAGATTATTAGCCCCTTTGAAGCTGTCTTTTCTGTAGAATATCAGATCGAGAACCTGTCTTAGCACCCTCCTGTGTGCTGGTGTTATTGGTCTTATATCTCCACAGTAGCTGTTAGTAGCATTAATGCTACAAGCTTCCAGCCAGCTTCTACACTCTCTCCCCTTTCACCCTTATCAAGAGACTTCTTAATTTTCTGAGTCAGAGAGGTATCTTATGCCTATCTGAGACTGTTGCTATCTTTCCCAGCAACCTCACTTCCAACTTTTGATTCATTCAGCCTGACATTTCACATGATGTATTCTGCATCTAAGTTAAATAAATGAGGTGACAACATACAGCCTTATCATACCGCTTTTCCAATTTGAAACCAATCAGTTGTTCCATGTTCAGTTCTAACAGTTGCTTCTTAACCTGCATACAGACTCCTCCAGAGACAAGTAAGATGATCTGATGCTCCCATCTCTTTGAGGACTTGCCACATTTTGTTGTGATCCACACATTCAAAGGCTTTAGTGTAGTCAATGAAATAGAAGTAGATGTTTCTTCTGGAACTCCCCTGCTTCCTCCACAATCCAGCAAATGTTGGCAATTTGGTCTCTAGTTTATCTGCCTCTTTGAAAACCAGCCCGCTCTTCTGAAAATTCTCAGTTCACACGTTGCTGAAGCCTCAGTTGCAGAATCTTAAGCATAACCTTGCTGGTGTGTGAAATGGGCCCAAGTGTTCAGTAATTTGAACATTTTTTTGGCATTGTCCCACCTTAGGATTGGCATGTAAATTGCCCTTTTCCAATCTAATGGCCACTGTTGAGTTTTCTCAATTTGCTGACATTGAGTGCAACACTTTAACAGCATCATCTTTTAGGGTTTTAAATATATTGCTCAGCTGGAATTCTGTCACCTCCACCAACCTTATTGTTAGCAATGCTTTCTAAGGCCTGCTTGACTTCATTCTCCAGGATGTCTTGCTCTAGATCAGTAACCACATCATGATTATCAGTGATTGATCAGTTGTTCTTTCTTGTATATTTCTTCTTTTCTCTTCTTCTAAATCTCTTCCATTAAACTCTATTATTTTTATCTCATCATGCTCATTTCAGCACAAAATGTTCCCTTGATATCTCTAATTTTCTTGAGGAGATCTGTCTTTCTCATTCTATTGTTTTCTTCTATTTCTTTGTATTGCTCATTTAAGAAAGTCTCATCTCTGGGTGCTATTCTCTGGAAACCTGCATTCGGTAGGGTATATCTTTCCCTTCCTCCTTTTCTTTTCCCTTTCTTTCTTTTCTCAGCTGTCTGTAGAGCTTCATCAGAAGCCATTTTGGTTTTTTCTCTTTTTTTGTGTGTGATATTTTTTGTTGTTTCCTCCTATGTAGTGTTGTGAACCTCTGTTCAGGTCACCTGTGTTGGAATAAGGTTAGGAGAAGATTCACTTTCAGACTGACTCAGCCTAACTTCTGGTCAGTCCAATGGAGAGGCAGTTCATCCCAGGGTTCACAAAATCAAAGAACACAAATGACCAGGGTCCCTATTTGATAAGAATTGCTGGGAAAACTTGAATTTGGCAGAAACTAGGGTTAGGCCAGGATTTGATGTCACACACCCTATAGAGTTCAAATAGATATGGGACCTTGTTATAAAAGAGATAATGAAGAATGATAATAACGGCAGGAGGCAAATTTCAGAGCTATTGCCAGGGAGACAATTCCCAACTGAACAAGATAAGCAGGAAATTGTAAATGAGATACAATTTCTAACTGTAGTAAAACGTTGTAAAAGTTTTTGCTTAATCAAAATAGATGGTGCTTAGATGGTAAGGGAAGTTGTCAATTGCAAGAAAATATTTGCAACAAATGTTTCTGCTAAAAGCCAAGATCTCTAGGGAATATGCACATGCATCTGAGATTGAGAGCAGCCATTTCCCAAGAGCTTAACTCTCAAAGAAGATACAATTTTTGAAAAACTTAAAATCTATGGACAGCCATGTCTCACCAGACAGCCTCAAACCACAACTCAAAGGTCTGTAGAACAACATTAAGGTTTCAAGATAGCAAAGATGACAATGATGGAGATTGTCTGTATAGGAGGGGTTGCCAAAGGCCAGGCACACCAGTACACTGTTGAGGGAGAACAGAAACTGTTCCCTCATTCCAGAAGATAATTTAGAATTATTCAAAAAAAGACCTTAAGTATCCCCAAGAGATCATAATAATGGGAAAGGGTCCCATATGTACAAAAATATTTATAGCAGTTCTCTTTGTAGTTGCCAAAAACTGCAAGTCAAGGGGATGCCCATCAATTGGGGAATGGCTGAATAAATTATGGTATATTAATGTAATGGAGCACTATTGTGCCATAAGAAATGATGAACAAGAAGACTTCAGAGAGGCCTGGAAGGACTTATATGACCTGATGCTGAGCGAAAGGAGCAGAACCAGGAGAAATTTGTGCACAGCAACGACCACAGTGTGCGAGAGTTTTTCCCAGTAGACTTGGAATTTCATAATGACGCAAGAACTTATTAAAAAAAAAATCCCAATGGTGGTTTTCTAAGGCAAAATGCCTTCCATACTCAGAGAAAGAAATATGGAAGTCATTCACAGAATATAGCAGATCATGTTTGTGTGTGTGTGTGTTTTTGTGTATCATGTTTTGATTTGTTATATGATTTCTTCCATTTATTTTAGTTCGACTACATAGCATGACTATAGTGAAAATATACTCAATAGGAAAGTATATGTAGAACCTATACAGAATTGTATGCTGTCGTGGGGAGGGAGGGGGGTAGTAGGGAGTAGGTGTGGGGGGATAAAATCTTAATTTTATGGCAATGATTGTAAAACATTAAAAAATAGTAATAATAAAATTAAATTAAATTTAAAAAAAGACCTTAAGACATTAAGGGCCCAGAGAGCTCACTGCTAAGTCTTCGAGGCCTTCAGACACAAAAATGGAAACAAGGTGAGTGCCCACAGCTGGAAAATGACTAGACCATAATATTGTTTTGTCAGAGGAAACAACAAATAAGATGATTTTGAAAGAGAAACGATATTTGGGAACTGCTTAGCACAGTGTTTGGCACACGGTACTTAATCAATGCTTCTTTCTTTCCCTAGTCAAATAGGGGATAAAGTGATAAGTCTATGGAGCAGGGGTGACCTAGTCAGACTTTAGGATGGATTGAAGTGCAGAGGGTCTAGTAAGAGGGACACAGCAGGTGAAAGGTGATGGGGGTCAAACAAACTCAGTGACATTGTCAGAGGAGGGGAAAGAAGGTTGGACCTGGAGTCACAGAGATCTGAGCCAAAACACAACTCAGCCAATGACCAACTGGCAAGTCAATCTACCTCAGTGTAAAAAAACTGTAAAACAGGGCTACCTCCCAGGGTGGTTGGGAAGATCTGATGATATCAGGCAGACAGGAGACATTTATTAAGTACCTACTGCATGCCAGAAACTGTGCTAAACACTAGGGATACAAAAAGAGGCAAAAGACAGTACCTGTAAAGTGCTTAGCACAGTACATGGTATACAGTAGAGGCTATAAAAATGCTTGTTATGGTTATTGATAAGAAATGACGGTAAAAACTGATAGGCCTCAGCTGAAGGCTGGACATCTGGCAGAGAGAAAAGTGAAGCTATCAAGATGACCCCCAGGGTATAACACCCTGGGAGGGGAAGAGGGCTTGGTGGAAAAGAGCGACTCTGGACCATTATGAGAGGCTGATGGGGGTCAGGGCTGGATGAGCAGATCTGAGCATCCTCGGCACTGAGGCAGTCATTCAATCCAGAGGAGCTCAGGAGATCCCCAAGAAGGCCCAGGATGGATCCTTGTGGGTCACCCACAGTTATCAGGTGTGACCTGGATAAAGCTCCAGCAAAGGAGTGGGGAGGAGGGGAAGAGTATGGTCCTTGTGGATGTTGAGTCATGTCTGACATGTCTGACTCTCCCTGACCCCATGGCAGGTTTTCTTGGCAAAGATATTGGAGAGCTTTGTCATTTCCTTCTCCAACTCATGGTACAGATAGAGTAGCAGGTCTGGAGTCAGAAAGACTCACTTTCGAGTTCAATTCTAGCCTCAGACACTTACTATCTGGGTGACCTTGTGCAGGTAACTTCACCCTGTTTGCCTTAGTTTTCTCACCTGTAAAATGATCTGGAGAAGGAAGCTAAGAAAATTAGCTTAATTAAAAGAGCCTAAATAACTAAGCTACAGCAAAAATTAGAAGACAGATTTTTTCCGAATCTAATACTTTCCTGGCATATCCTCTCTAGAAGGTGTGTTAGGTCAAGAATAAAAGGATTAAGGGTAGGAGCCAAACTTTGAACAAAGATCATCCATCCCTCTGGGGAAGGGCCTGGCTTCCACATAAAACCTGGGATCCACCTAAAACTCCCCAGCCTCTTTCCATTCAGAGGGAAATGCCCCATTCTCTTTCTTTTTTTTCCCCATTTAGAAAGATCAGATACCTTTGGAGTCCTTGAAGGGAGGAGTTAGTATGTATGTATTAAGCATCTACAACATAACCAACTCTCTGCTAATGCTGCAGCTATAAACATGACGTCTTCCTGGAGTTCAGTCTGGCAAACACACTGGCATAAATGGCTGGTTGGTTGGCAGTTGCTCTTGGTGCTTGAGGAGTACCAAAATGATGTCATTATGTCGGGCTCAAGGTTCAGTGTGTCAGATTCATAGGAGCACAGAAGGCCCTGCCACAGGTTGGGCACATATAGTAGTCCACATGAATGTTTGGAGTGGAGATGGCTCTGAATTTGAACATCTCTGTTCTTTTGAGCTACTGTAGCACCTTCTTTGACAGATAAATAGAAAAGAATGAACAGAAGAAGGCACTCGAATTAAGTGGGGTTGGAAAAAGCTGGGATTTTAGCTGGAACTTAACAAGGCAGGAGTAGAGATGAAGAGATGGAGCATCTTGGGAGAAGCCTGGAAAGGTGGGAAGGGGCTAGGATTTTGTATTTGATCCTGGGGGTGAAAGGGAGCCACTAGAGTTTACTGAGTCAGGGGAGGAGGGGTGACTACTTTAGTGGTTGAATGGGGGATGGGTTGAGGCAGGCAGATCCCCCATTCTCCCCACCCCTGCTGGAGGCAAGAGCCACAGTCCAATGTGAGTTGATGAGGGTGCCACTAGGGTGATGGCAGGTCAGGTGAAATTGATCAGAAGTGTTATACTGTAATGGGAAAGATAATGGGTTTGGTGTGGACCTGGGGATGGCCAGCACAGAAATGGTAACTCAATAGTTGGGAGCTGATGAGATCATCAAGTGTGTTGAAAAGGCCCTGGAACAAACCATGAGGGACACCATGAAAGGAGACCTGGGGGTGGGGGTGGGGGGAGGAGCAGCAGAGAGAGGGGCTTCCCCAGAAACCCAGAGAAAGGCATATCCAGGAGAGTGACCAACTGTGACCAAGGCCACAGAGAGGGGAATGAGGGTTGAGAAGAGGCCATAAGGCCACTGTAGTTTGGCAGAATGGGGAGGTGGGGGAGAAGCCCCCATTGTAGATGGCCTTGTCCATGAGGTTA